>NC_090255.1:10400423-10421303 GCF_037325665.1 Littorina saxatilis | reverse complement strand
TTGTGCACACAGATCACCTCTCTGGACAGACTTTTACATGCAATAAGTCTAGCCCTCCACTTGTGCACACAGATCACCTCTCTGGACAGACTTTTACATGCAATAAGTCTAGCTCTCCACTTGTGCACACAGATCACCTCTCTGGACAGACTTTTACATGCAATAAGTCTAGCCCTCCACTTGTGCACACAGATCACCTCTCTGGACAGACTTTTACATGCAATAAGTCTAGCTCTCCACTTGTACACACAGATCACCTCTCTGGACAGACTTTTACATGCAATAAGTCTAGCCCTCCACTTGTGCACACAGATCACCTCTCTGGACAGACTTTTACATGCAATAAGTCTAGCTCTCCACTTGTACACACAAATCACCTCTCTAGACAGACTTTTACATGCAATAAGTCTAGCCCTCCACTTGTACACACAGATCACCTCTCTGGACAGACTTTTACATGGAATAAGTCCAGCCCTCCACTTGTACACACAGATCACCTCTCTAGACAGACTTTTACATGCAATAAGTCTAGCCCTCCACTTGTACACACAAATCACCTCTCTAGACAGACTTTTACATGGATTAAGTCTAGCCCTCCACTTGTACACACAAATCACCTCTCTAGACAGACTTTTACATGCAATAAGTCTAGCCCTCCACTTGTACACACAAATCACCTCTCTAGACAGACTTTTACATGCAATAAGTCTAGCCCTCCACTTGTACACACAGATCACCTCTCTAGACAGACTTTTACATGCAATAAGTCTAGCCCTCCACTTGTACACACAAATCACCTCTCTAGACAGACTTTTACATGCAATAAGTCTAGCCCTCCACTTGTACACACAAATCACCTCTCTAGACAGACTTTTACATGCAATAAGTCTAGCCCTCCACTTGTACACACAAATCACCTCTCTAGACAGACTTTTACATGGATTAAGTCCAGCCCTCCACTTGTACACACAAATCACCTCTCTGGACAGAAAGCAGTCAGCGTGTTGATTAGGCACAAACAAAAAGGTTGTATGTTTCTGGTCACCCGACCCTACCTAGTTTTTTCCCGCCGACCCTAGACTTTTTTTTTTATTGCATTTGTAAAAAAAAAGATTAAAAAAAGCGTCAAAACAAAAGTAACAGACTGCAGACGACACAAGGGGGATAACCCCGCATCCCTTTTGTCTCATTTGTTTTGTAATGTGTTGTCTTTCTCTTTGTATAGTAAGTCCAGTCTCTTTGCGTCACTGTATTGTTATTTTCTACCCTGACCACACACACAAAAAAAAAAAAAAATCCCTACCTACCTACCCTATTTTTTGTAGCCATGTTACCAGAAACATACACCTTTTTTTCTTGGGGGGGGCCTTATGGGTATGTGTCCAAGTGGCGGGGTGGTCTGATCCCGGTTAAGCTTGTCAAGGCCAAGTCAGATCGTTGATTGTGAGCAGACTTTTTTTCGCGGAAAGGACTGTTCCATAAAGTTTCCTGACCGGCTTGTCATTTTAAAGAATATTAAGTCCACATAAGATGGAAATAACCGAACACTTGTTGCGACAATTTCCACAAAGGTAAAAGTACCGTCTTTATGATGGAAATAACCGAACACTTGTTAAGACAAAGGTAAAAGTAACGTCTTAATGATGGAAATAACCGAACACTTGTTAAGACAAAGGTAAAAGTAACGTCTTAATGATGGAAATAACCGAACACTTGTTAAGACAAAGGTAAAAGTAACGTCTTAATGATGGAAATAACCTAACACTTGTTCAGACAAAGGTAAAAGTAACGTCTTAATGTAGGAAATAACCCAACACTTGTTAAGACAAAGGTAAAAGTAACGTCTTAATGATGGAAATAACCGAACACTTGTTAAGACAAAGGTAAAAGTAACGTCTTAATGATGGAAATAACCGAACACTTGTTAAGACAAAGGTAAAAGTAACGTCTTAATGATGGAAATAACCGAACACTTCTTGAAACAAAGGTAAAAGTAAGTCTTTATGATGGAAATAACCGAACACTTGTTGAGACAAAGGTAAAGAAAAGACGGCGCCGCGCCCTAGTATTGTTTATCCTGCTGGACAATGTCAATATTTATAAAACTACAAACAAGAAGATTTTTTTCTATGAAAAGTGGAAAATAACGAGCTATTTATTTAAGCAATAAAGCGTGTAATCTGAGATGTTTATACGTTTGTTAATAAACTACATTATCTGTTGAAGATAAAAGGCCAGTGGAGCGGGGTGGGGGGAGGGGGATTATGCTGGAGGGTCAGCAAAGAATTAAAATATATAAGTACATGAATAATTTTAAAGTTCTGTCAGTTGTTTTATTTTTATTTGAACAATGTGATCTTATATTGATGTGATCTTTTTCTCACATTTGGTATTGGCTTTGATGCAATCATTAAAACAAAAAGATTATTTTACACACGGTACGTGTTCGGTTGTTCTATGTTTGTTTGGGTGTTTTTTTCTTTTCAAATTGAACCTGAATGCAATTTATTGTTAGAGTACATGTACTTTGATTATGGTTAGATTATTTATTTGTGTACACTAAAAAGTCTTTCTTTTTTGATGTTTATTTCTTTGTCGACAACTTTTCCGTTGGAATGCATGATTTGGAATTTGGGCGGATGGAATCTGGTTCTAGGAATTCACATTATTTTTAAAAATCTTTTTTTAGTGATACAGTAATAATAACTTTAGTAAAAAAAAAAAAGAAAAGAGTGCGAAAGTCAATTTAGTTGTTTTGATTATTGTAGATTACAGATTTGAAAGAAATGAGATATGAATATATAAGTATACCTTCGTGTATTTTGATTGATTAAAGTCAATAAAGATATGAATAACGTTAATGAAAATATTACGATAATGAAAATAAAGAAATGTTTAAATCAAATATTCCATTTGCAAACCATTACATCTCAGAAAAATCTTATTTACAAACACAATAACACACACGCGCACGTACACACAGAAAAGAGTGTGAAGGTCATGTTTTAGTTGTTTTTATTATTGTAAATTACAGATTTAAAAGAATTGATATATAAGTTCGTGTGTTTTCATTGATTAAAGTCATTAGAAATACGAATAACGTAAATTAAAATATTACGATAATGAAATTTAAAAAATGTTTAAATCTAATACTCACATACGAGAAAAATCTTATTTACACACACACAAACACACGCGCGCGCACGCTCATACATGGGTGCGTCTCAGAAACTGAACCTTTTGTGTGTGCCATAATCAAATTAGCCCACAATTGAAACATACTGAATTTTAAATCATGATATTGGTATTTTTGAGAAGTAAAATGAATAAAGAAATAGTACAAACAAAACTGAGTATTTTGCATGATTATTATGAAGGTTGTTTTGCGAAAGAAATGATTGGATGCGTGAAAAATGGAGGTCTGATCTGTGACATGAACCATCAACTAGTTTTGCACCTCACTACAAGAATCGTTTAGAATGTCCAAGGACTGCTATTCTTGTTATGTGTGTTTGGTTTAAGTGTACTTGACAGTTGAAATGTTATTTTGTCCACAGAATTGTTTTTTTTAAACGAAATTAATCGCTTGAAAGTTTGCCATCACTGTCGTAACATAGGTTTCCACACGCGTGCAACAGCAACAAGTCCTAAATTTGAACTTTAGAATTTGCATATTCATCTTCAACACGATCTTGACATGAAAGGGCATAGAAAATCGCTAAGCTAAATGTTATTTAAGTATTATTTTCTCAAAATTGCATCTGCAAACTAAGTTGAAAGTTGCGCAATATGACATGCTTCTTCAAAATTCAGTTACGATGGTGAACGGTTTTGCAAATAATGTTCAGAGTTTTGAAGAAAGATTAGAACTATTTTGCGCGTAGTGACTTAGAGGTGCGGGTGACTACGCATGCGCAGTTACAGAGAGAAATAGTTCAGCTTCCAGCAGCGAAGAAAGATTTCGAGAATGTTTCCGAAGTCTGTGATTTTGTTACGACAGTGATCAACACCCAAGGTTCTTGAGAAAAGGTGAGTTTTTGCTGCTATGATATTCTATGAAGTGAAAAATTAGGCTAAACATTTGTTAATAATAGTTTTTCTTTCGATTTCACCTAGTCAAAACTTGACTAAATGTTTTAACATAGAGGGGGAATCGAAACGAGGGTATATATATGTATTCCCAAACGGATTTTTGTTTTGATGTACAATTTTCATTCAATTTTCTTTTCATGTTTGCAAGCTTTTCATTTAAACTGTACAATAGCCGCCATTTATATTATATGTAATTTTCTAGAAATAGTGAACACCACTATAAGCATTATGCTTGTTGTTGTTTACTCAATATGCGTTTTTTGTAAATAATGCACAAACGTTAAATAAAACAGTTTAAACCAGACGAGGGTCGTGGTGTATGTGTGTCTGTGTGTGTGTCTGTGTGTGTGTGTAGAGCGATTCAGACTAAACTACTGGACCGATCTTTATGAAATTTGACATGAAAGTTCCTGGGTATGATATCCCCGGACGTTTTTTTCTTTTTTTCGACAAATAATTTTGATGACGTCATATCCGGCTTTTTGTAAAAGTTGAGGCGGCACTGTCACACCCTCATTTTTCAATCAAATTGATTGAAATTTTTGTAAAGCAATCTTCGACGAAGGCCGGACTTCGGTATTGCATTTCAGCTTGGTGGCTTAAAAATTAATTAATGACTTTGGCCATTAAAAATCTGAAAATTGTAATAATTTTTTTATATAAAACGATCCAAATTTACGTTAATCTTATTTTACATCATTTCCTGATTCCAAAAAACATATAAATATGTTATATTTGGATTAAAAACAAGCTCTAAAAATTAAAAATATAAAAATTATGATCAACATTAAATTTCCGAAATCGATTTAGAGGAACGGTAAGTGTCAATGTTTTCTTTAATTGTAAAAGTTGTATGTTCAATGGAATGGTAAGTCTGAACAAAATAATTACTTTATTTTGTTTTTAGCCAGTGAGCGTGGATGCATCAAAATCTTGATAGACATTAAACAAATTCATGTTAGTGAAACTAGTACACATATTGCATCAATCTTTAGTTGAAATCGCAGGTACTTGCATGTTTCAGGTGCAAGAGATTCGACCTGATGAACTGGTGGTAACGTTCCTTCGAAGGAAACCGGAGGAGAACTACTATTGCTTTCCAGGGATCGATGATATTTCCTTAGTCCCTACATCTGATGCAACCATGATTCGTGACCCCACCTTCAATGCCAGGGGGCATTATTTCTTTTAAAATAAATTAATTAACTGCAAGTGGCAACTGTTCTATATGTAACCAATGCCTTTGGTTTATTGTCTTAACAATTGAATGAACCACTTTTGAACATTTGCATTCTTCATGTCAAACCTTATAATACATGTCTGGTTGTTCGTTTCCGAGTTACGTCGGTGATGAACTTTTCATTAATGTTTCTCTTTTTTGGGGAAAAGTTTGCTTGATTTTGTCCAGCTTTTTTTCTTTCTGTTCCTGTTTTAGTGTTTGGCATTTTACCTAAGAAGAATCTGGTTGCAAAATCAGCTTCATTTAGTAAAGTTTGTGGGAAAAAGCATAACCGTTTCTTTGTTACAAAAGTGATGTTTTTATGTTACATCGGTGACCATTTTGCATTCTTTTGGGATAACTTTCTAACATTTTGTCTTAGAGCAACAAATCTTTGTATATATGCTATTGTGAAGGTTAAATGTCAATAAGACTGAATGAATGCCATGTATCAACATGTTCTGATCAGAATATCATTAATTAATTTTCATTTTTGTATTGAAATTTTGACGAATGCATGGAACTTTGAAAAAAACATTATTTTGTTGTTTGCATGTAGTCATTTCATATTGAACTCTATAATGGCTTGTGATTCAACAATAATAACTGAATAAAAGTCGTTTTCAGCCTTATAAATGCAGTGTTTTTGTCTTTTATTGTTTCCATGTTACACGGATGATTTTGCACACATGGTCCAAATAATGCTCAATATATGGCAAACTAAAGGCAATGTTATATTTTTTCTTGTTTAAACTGAAAAGGTACACCCTGAGAAGTGTGTAAATAGTATTATCAAAGTTTTCTGGGAAGATTTTACTTTTGGTGATAATGTCACAAACAGAGGACGAGATTCTGAGACGCACCCACATACACACACACACTCACACACACACACACACACACACACACACACACACACACACACACACACAAGCCAAACAACATCATGCCACCAAGAAACAATAAAATTTCAAAATGTGTCCTACAAAAAGTTATCTGGACTTGAATAACAACTGCCCATCAAAAAGGTAAAAGGAAATGTGACTTTCCTACTGTTTGTTTGGTAATAATTTACCTAATTAAGGGGCTGACTCACAAACTGTGACATTAACAATAACAAAGAAAACGTTGAAATAATAATGAAACGAATATACATGCTTAAAGCTTATATAGGCTTATAATTAAGATTCAATATCAAAATCCCCTATTGCACAACATTCGATTTTTGACACAGGGACATCGACAAAGTAGCTACAATTCTATTAAGTATCTTACTCAACTAGCTTTACTAAAAAAAGGTAATTTCAACCTGTGGAATGTTTTGTTCAGAACGGTTTAAAGACATAGTGATCAACCATGTTGCCTTCGAATGATATTGTTGTTTGCCTACGGGAAAGGCCACATACTGATGAGCTCAAGCAATTGGCAATAGCAAGTTCAGTTGAGTTCCTCTATTATTATACATGTATTTCTGAGTGGAACTTCATTACCACCTAATGGGTCAAGTGAAAATGATCATTAGTGTTAACCAAAAGGTTGGGTACAAGAGGATAAGAGCATTTGTAAATGAGACGTACGTGCGCGCGCGCGTGTGTGTGTGTGTGTGTGTGTGTGTGTGTGTGTGTGTGTGTGTGTGTGTGTGTGTGTGTGTGTATTTGTGTGTGTATTTGTGTGTGTGTGTGTGTGTGGATGTTACATTTTGCGTATACTTAATCCTGTAAAGATAAACGTTTGTTGACATTTTTTGACTGCTCAAAAGCAGATTCTTAAACACAATGAAATAAACAGATGCAAACAATGTAATATCATAACTTTAAGTCTTAAGATGACAGACTGCAGTTTTTACAAATGAAGCGTCAAAGAGATATATTTACAATGTCAATCCCATTTTGAAGGCAAAATAGTTTCCATATCTCTTTAAAAGCAACAGTCAAACAGACTTAAGCCAAACTTGTATGTATCTAAATAACATATTTTATCAAGACATGTACTATTTAACTGGGCATGATGTGAACACAGAATAATTTGAAGCATGTTCCCCTATCTGCCACTCACGTTATCAATGTGTGCCACACGCTGTCATTTCTTGTTTAGAATTTTAATGTACAAAACAAACATGTATCTTTCAGATGTGTACGTTTAGCACTATTCTAAAGCTAAGTATTGACCAATATATAGATTTTCAATGTATTAATTGTTAAACAAAATGGTTACTTAACTTTTGGGCTTGAGTCAACTGCTATGGAGGATTCCCTCGAGACCTCAAGGAACTATGTTGTTATTGAGTCGGCCCCCGTAGCGCAGTGGTTAGCGCATCGGGCTTCGGGCCGGGAGGTCAAAGGTTCGAATCCCATCAGAATCACGTGGGTTTTTTTTCTCGGTACGCACGGCTTTACCATAAAGTGGAATTGCTATTGTAATTTGTTCCAATGGGAAGACTGGGACCACACAGCCGAGTGTCATTCATTTCACGAATACGACTTTGAGGATGCCCATGTAGGTTGCGCTAAGTACCAACTACCTGACCAACACCGCAGATGCAACAGTTCACAGGCCAGGTTTACGCCAGGATAATGTGTTATGAGCATAAGCGTAGAGTGCTGTCCTGTCACGTAGTCTCAAACCGTATGGGAATCCATAGCATCATCATTATCATCATCCTCATCTCATTGGTCATCAAACATAATATAAATAACCGTATCAGCTCTGAATAAGAACTGGCACAGCACACACAAAACTTGGGAAAAAAAGGAACTGTATTGTATTGTACATCTTAGTAAAATTCAAAACCAATATCGTTCAATTAAACAAGGTTCTAAATGGTACAGAGAGAACCATGATCGTGTGTTAAGTCGGAGGCAAGCTATTGAAGAAAAAGCGATAATTCAGAGTTAGACATTCTATTCATTCCGCAAACAGTTTACTTGTTCAAAGAGCATAAGTACATTGTGGACAGTTAACGTAAAGAATAACGATGGGACACTATTCTTGAATTTGAACTTCTGTCTTTAACTGTATTAAAAAGATGTGCAAAACGTGATCAATGATGGCGAATACCTTTTGTTTACCTTGTTCGTGAGTTTCTATACAACTAAAACCTCGTCAGATAAACACGAAATCTCCTTCAACAAATCACACATGAATCTTCTTCAGTTAATAAATATGACCAACGAATACTCTAGTCCTGCAACTCAAGTAAAACAGACATGTCACATTTTGTAAACTACGCCAAGTATTCATGTGTATTAATGTGAGTAACTACAACTAAAACGATAATGCATTTTTTAACAACAAAGCAACACGTTAGTGCCAAGCCGCCATACAAAAGACCAAACAAGCTTGCAAGTAGTTGGCACATTGCACAACCTGTTCTGGATAGTAGATAAGTTTTAATTTCTCCTCAAATGCGAAAGTTGCCACGCTATGCTTATTCTGAATTTTTGTCGATTTTTTTCATTGGAACGTTAAATGTTTGTCAGGTCGATTTTTGGGGTGACTCTCATTTGGAAGGTGGTCACGCGACCCCTGTAAAAGAAATTTTTAATCAAAAAAGTGTGCCAAACAGCCAATTCGAGTGTCTTTAATGGCACAGAAGTTTGAATGAGATGAAAAAGGTTGCAATAGTTGTTTTGCCAAGTTTATTTTGGTTCATGTACTCAAAGGGCTGTTTAGTTTTTTACAGGACCATGACTAACACCCAGGAAGCACCAGAAGAGTGACGTGACCAATGTTTACCTGCATAATTTGATGTGCTTGTTAAAGATCGACCTGTAAGGGAATCCTTTCTCGCATTTTCTACATTTGTACCTTTCGTGTGCATGTTCTCCATGTACCTTCTCGTGTTCTTTCATGTATCTTTCGCAGCTAAACTCTTTGTCGCAGACCATACACTTGTAAGAACTCTCGTTCTCTGGGTCGTGTTTATCTTTTACATGCTTGGCGAGGGTTTTCTTGTATGCAAAACACTTAACACACTCTCTGCATTTGAAATGCTTTTTGTGCTTCATGTGAAGAAGGAACTCATCAGCTGACACAAAGTCTTCCGAGCAGTGAGGACATTTACGTTTGACCCGAGTGTCTGTTTGTTGTTTGGTGCATGCATTTTCCGTCCAAGATGTGTTTGATGCAATGCATTCTTGGTGCTGGAAAGTTGTACTGTCATTGGTTTCAGTCTTCAGAAATTGCTTGGATGTCTGAGGGAAATGTTCAGCTTTTACCAATGGCATTTTTTGTATTTTTATAACAGAGCTTTTACTTGGGATCTCGTGGCACGAAAATGACGGCCCGCATTCACGGGAAGTGGAATGCTTGGAGTGTTTGGTTTTAGCTTTGGAAAATGGCCGAGCAGAACTATCAGAGTTTCTAAACGTTCCGCTAGCAATGCATGGTTTGTACTCTGCAGACATGACTGTGGCTTTGGGACTGTAAGTTGAATGTTTTGACTCACTCGATTGGCCGCATGTTTTGCTTGGAAGGGCATTGCCATGTTTTCTTTCAGCAATAGAATGGGACTTGTGTTTCTTAACGGAAGAGGTATATTTGCGGGGCGGCTGGCAATCAGGGCATTCAGACTGATTTCGACGCTTGCCTCGACCTTTGTGACTGTCATTTTGGGACGTGTAGGACAACCCACACTCTGGACACAGTAAATATTGCTCACATGTCATTTCATTAGCTCTGGACAGTGAGGCAGATGTCTGACTGGGGTTTTGAAGTCCTTCCGTTTTCACGTCACTTGCCCATTTGCCTGAAACATAGACCAGACCCTGTGTCTCTATCAATTAAACATAGACCAGACCCTGTGTCTCTATCAATTAAACATAGACCAGTCTCTGTGTCTCTATCAAAGAATGACAACGTTTAGATTCAAGAATCATAGTATCATTTAAAGCACAGTAATGTGGTGACTGCATTTGACAGCTATGGGGGTCATCTGTAAGTTAGCTACATGAGGGAAGAGAGAGAGAGAGAGAGAGAGAGAGAGAGAGAGAGAGAGAGAGAGAGAGAGAGAGAGAGAGAGAGAGAGAGAAGGGGGAGGTAGGTGTGCACAAACGCCATACTTAAAAACAATGTTCCAAGGCATAAGGCTGAAAAATAACAGCGAGGGCTGGATTTACCAGCACATACAGCTGAGTTCCTGTGACATACAATTCTGCTTTATTATCCTGTCAACATATTTCAAATTAACCCCTGACAAGGCAGGACCCTAGAACTAGTTAAAACCAGTCACAGTTGTCAACACTCACGGTGTTGTCTTGGAACAAAAGAAAAAGACCCTTGACCCATGGGAGACAACCCAGGGTCCCCTGGAGGCCGGCAGCTGCTGAACGATTGGTGTTCCGGCACGTAAGATTCTGAACCAGAGTTTTGTTGGAAGAAGGGGTGAAAGTCGTTGAAGTTTTCGTCAGGGTTCGGCGATCTCAGGTTTTCTTGCTTGCCACTGGAACGAGGGAGGTAGGAAATGTTCGATGGTGGATGGCAATACTCTGATGGCTGACTGAAATCAGATGAAGGTGGGTCAGTAGAGAATTAAAACACTATCGACAGTTCCTGCAAGTATAAGTTGAGACTAAAATCGGAACAGTTTTAAGAGGAGAACATGCCAGTTCATGAATATTGAAATGGTATTGGCTCGAATTTCATCATAAATTTGAAGCCCGATAAATGTAAAGTGGTTTTATGCTCAAATCATTTCTGGAATGGAATTGAAACCTGTTCTTTAGGAATAAATCAGCTTGACATATATATTCTCTTAAAACTGAACTTACTAGTGGAACTATATCTGGTAGGTGTTTTAAAACAAAAACACAAGCTATGCGTGATTGGTTGCAATTAACGTTTTGGCATGCTTTCGTGTTAACACTTTAAATAACAGTCACAAAACCTTGTTACACATTTCCCAATTTACTTCCTATTTCAATGTAGGTTATCAACTTGTTTCTTACATGAAACAAATCTATGAACATTCTGTAGAATAAATCTCCACAAAAGGATTATGACTTGCCTCTCATTGCTAAAGACGAGCTGCCATCTGTCAGAGCAATGATGCGAGGATCCACTGGTCCTGGGCTGTGATTCTTCAAGATAGAAACAGCAAGTTAACCCCCTAGCACTGAAAGAGGCAGTGGGAGGGACGGGGGCAGTGGTGCTGAAGGCGGGGGAGGGATGAGTACAGGGGGCTGTAGACGGTCCACGAGAAACGGTCGCTGACGGACGGAAAATGCGGCCCTGTGGATTGCACCTCTGCTGGAAACTCCCGGGACGAGATGTCTTGCTGGTCTCACCATCCAATGGATTCTTCATAGTGACACTCTCAGCAACAGGTTGAAGAGGTCTGAACTTATTTCTCTGAGCCAGCGGCACTCTGCGACTTGGGGTGCGACGGTAGGGTGTGCGCCTCCGAGGCCTGGACTGCCGCCGAAAAGTGACAGGACTTGATGATCTGCTGAGCTCGTCGTCTGAGGAGTCTTTCACGCTAGTGCTGTCTGCAGAAGATGGTCGAGAGCTAGATGTACTGCTTGGCGTGTGGTTGTCACTGTTCCCAGTAGAGGAATGTCTCGAACTCCGAGACGCCGGCCTCTGCTGGGAAGTGCCAGGACCTGATGACTCTCTAAGCTCAAAGTCCCGCATATCATCTCTGTCTGGTGAAGGCAGTCGTGAGTTTGACGTGCTGTTGGCTGCTTGAGGATGACAAAGTGAAGGGTTGGAGCCTTCATTACTGCGTCTCTGCTGAGAAGTGCTTGGACCTGATGACTCTCTAAGCTCAAAGTCCCACACATCATCTCTGTCTGGTGAAGGCAGTCGTGAGTTTGACGTGCTACAAAGTGAAGGGCTGGGGCCTTGAGAACTGCGTCTCTGCAGGTAAGTGGTTGCTCTAAAACAGTTGCTGGGGTCAGTATCTATACGTTCCTGGTCAGTAGTTCCAACGTTTGAAGCCAGCTGGGAGTTGGGCGTGCTTGCGGGGGTTAGGAGAGTGTTGCTGTCAGTGAGAGGAGCCATACCGTCAGTAGTGAAGTAGTTTGTTGCAGACGCTGTGTTGTGTGCTGTGATGGTGGTGTTTCTGAGGTTCAAGGGGTTGGTTGTGTTTCCGAGATTCCCGTTGTTGGTTGTGTTTCCGAGATTCCCGTTGCCGGTTGTGTTTCCGAGATTCCTGTTGCTGTGAGTGTTTCCGAGGTTCCCGTTGCTGGTTGTATTTCCGAGGTTCCCGTTGCTGGTTGTATTTCCGAGGTTGCTGGTTGTATTTCCGAGGTTCCCGTTGCTGGTTGTGTTTCCGAGGTTCCCGTTGCTGGTTGTGTTTCCGAGGTTCCCGTTGCTGGTTGTGTTTCCGAGGTTCCCGTTGCTGGTTGTATTTCCGAGGTTCCCGTTGCTGGTTGTATTTCCGAGGTTCCCGTTGCTGGTTGTGTTTCCGAGGTTCCCGTTGCTGGTTGTGTTTCCGAGGTTCCCGTTGCTGGTTGTATTTCCGAGGTTCCCGTTACCTAGTTGCACACTGCCCTGCATGTCCAAAGAAGACATCATGCTGACACTGTTGAAGACACTGTCAGTCTGCAAATCGTTAGACATACTGCCTATAGGAAAGTTGCCTGGCATGTTTCTGACGGGAGAGCCATTTGGAAAACCTCTGGGTGGCATATAATACATGTTGTCAGGCTGCATGACGGTCTGCGTTCCCCAAGAAGGCAAACTGTGTGTTGAACTGTACGTCGGCCCACTGAATGGCAAACTGTGAGAAGTCCAGACTGGAAGTTGGAAGTTACCTGCAGTATCTCCTCCATGAGGCATCCTGTTGAAAGGCATGTAAGGTTTGTTACCAGGCTGCATGAAATTCTGCATTTCCCAATTAGAACAATTGTTTCCTGAACTGTTCTGCATCCTGACAGAGGGTACGTGCCCTGGAATCCTGACTGGAGGCATATTACCCAGTCGTGTGTTGCGTGTCGTATCCCCATCAGGCATCCTGTTCCAACTGTCCATCAGACTGACAGGTTTATTGTTGGACACACCGGTGGGTGATAGGTGGCCTAACATGTTAGCTGACAGCCCAAAATGCTGTGTGTCCCCAGGTTGCACAATGCTGGATGGCGGATTGATGGGCACTGTGTTGATACCTTGCCGGTTAATGGAGGAAATACTACCTGGTATGTTTCTGTCATCCCCTAGACAAGGCGTTGCGGGGCCTAGAACAGGGGAACTGCAAAGTTGAGGATGGGTGCAGGAAGCATCCGCAGGCTTGTTATCCCTGTTACCCAAACTTGTTGTCACGATACTTGTGCTTGGAGTCTCACTGCTCACAGTGATTAAGCTTTGAGTCACTGGGGTGTCCGACTGTGCTGCAAACAAAGCAGACATGAAAAGCGACTGACTCTTTTTATGGAATGAGTGTGAAATGGTAATAGATTTTGAAGCCATTTATAAACAAAGGAATTTCTTATGATCATTTTTGTGGTTACCTGTACTTGAGCAACTTTTCACGCGACATTTGCGACAGATATCTTCCATAGAAAAAACATGTAAAAGTGGTTTGCGGTAAACAGAGCTTGATGAAATGCTAACCTAAGGAGCAAAACGCTACGAAAAGCTTTTGTTGCTAAGTTTATGTTTGTTTTGTCCATGCTGTTCTGTCCATAAAGGCGAGTTTCTGTATTTATGCAGACAATGATTTTTCATGGCAATGTGCGTTAACGTATAGAAAACCTGCTACTTTTGGATATTGCATATTCTTTCGTGAAATTACTAATATAGTGGCACCTAATTTTTACCCGTTTCTACAGCAGCTAAATGTCAGGGTGGGTGCCAGGCAACATTAACATATTCTAGATTGGGTATCACTTATACTTTATGCAGTATAAGGAACGTATCTTTAGCCGGGAAAGGTTTTCTTTTTTTGAAATTTAGCATTTTGACTGTGATTTGTTTGTTTGTTTGTTTGCTTAACGCCCAGCCGACCACGAAGGGCCATATCAGGGCGGTGCTGCTTTGACATATAACGTGCGCCACACACAAGACAGAAGTCGCAGCACAGGCTTCACGTCTCACCCAGTCACATTATTCTGACACCGGACCAACCAATCCTGGCACTGACCCCATAATGCCAGACGCCAGGCGGAGCAGCCACTAGATTGCTAATTTTAAAGTCTCAGGTATGACCCGGCCGGGGTTCCAATCCACGACCTCCCGATCACGGGGCGGATGCCTTACCACTAGGCCAACCGTGCCGGTCTTTGACTGTGATGCTAATCTGGTTTTTAATATGATCGTCAACACTCAAAACGTTGTTGAATGTTATCATAAGATCAAGACGGGCGCAGTAACCTAGTGGATTGAACATCGGCCTCCTAAGCGGAAGGTCGCGGGTTCGAATCCCAGCCGCGCCTGGTGGGTTAATTACGTGTGGATATTTTTCCGATCTCCCAGGTCAACTTCTGTGCAGGTCTGCTAGTGCCTTATCCCCCTTCGTGTGTTCACGCAAGCACAAGACCAAGGGCGCACGGAAAACAAATCCTGTACTCCATGTCAGAGGTCAGTGGGTTATAGAAACAGGAAAATACCCAGCATGCTTCCCCCGAAAGCGGCGTATTGCTTCCTGAATGTGGGAGTTTCAGCCCATGAACGAAGAAGAAAGGCTATTTACAGACAACAAAATAAAACTGGCGGAAACAATGGTGTCCCGCTAAGAGCCCTCAGGGTTGTTGAACAGTTAAAGTGTACTTCCCAACCCTCACTCTCTAACCTATGTTGGTAAATCTCCTATTCATCCAAAACTTTACTAACAAAATGTCGCACATTGTCACTTCATCAGAAGTCTCTGTTGTAGGTGTAAGATCACAGCGTTTAAGTCAATTACAGTGACATTTGGATGTACACCATCTTGTTCTCAGCTTACCTTGGTCAGAGTCACTTTTATTCTCATAACTGTCTTCTTCGCTCTGAGAGCTTGATCCATCTGACCCCTTGTAGCGATTGATAATCTCATCTCCTGAAGAAATAGCAACAAGACATAAGGTGAAGTACATTCCAATGCGTTTGTGATACAGCGCAGTATTCGCATAACATATTAGCTAAAATAACAACTTTACAACTATGTGCAACGTTATCTGTTTGCAGCGGACGTATAAGTTTAAAAAAAAATAATTAAGTAGAAGTGCAACGCCAAGGCACTGCATACCCCAGCGAAAGACAAATCTCTCTCTCTCTCTCTCTCTCTCTCTCTCTCTCTCTCTCTCTCTCTCTCTCTCTCTCACACACACACACACACACTAACACACACACACACACACAACACTCACCCACACGCATATAGTCACACACACGCGCACACACACACAAACACACACACACAAACACACACACACATATACACACGCACACACACACACACACACACACACACATATATACACACGCGCACACACACACACACACACACACACACACACACACACATACGCTCTCTTTTCCCTCTCTCACACACACACACACACACACACACACACTCACACACACTTACCATTCATGCACACAAAACACGCACAGGCACTCGGACAGACAGACACAAACACTCTCTCACAAACACTCTCTCACACACACACACACACACACACACACACACACTTGTAAACATAAACTTATCCTACATACGTGAGAGAGACACCCGTGAGATAATAATCGTTCAAATCACACGTGTGTATATCATGTAAATGAGATCATGTCAAGCAAGTCTGGCAGGGACCTGTTTTTCCACTGCTTATGATGCCAAAGTCACCGAGACAAACGTCATTATAGAAACAAAAATTGCGCTCGCTAATTACCCTCGATGACTCTTTATAACTAACACGTCACGCCACAATATCAGAGTGACGTTTCTTTGCTTTGACGTAATAGATTGCACGAGGCTTTAGAAGAGATTGAGGTTCCAAAACAAGCGTCTTCAATTTACCTGCCTTGACTGCAGGACATTTTCAGTAAAATACACTAAGTACAGTATGTAGGATAAACAGAATACTACATGGCTTGCTGTTTCGTACCAGATTTACACACTTTGCTTTTTCAAATAGTGAACAGCTCGCTTTCGCCCGCAGTTCAATATTTATTTTTTTAAACTAGTGTAAATCTGGTACGACTCAGCAAGCCATACATGTAGCACGCGCACGAGAGAAAAGCCCAATATGGGGGATGACGTCACGATGTCAAAACATCTTGACGTCGTCTAATTGTGCGAGCATTATGCGGTAGTCTCGGAAATTCCACCCCAACATAACGGCCCTGAGTAGCGGTGGATCAAAAATCGAAGAATTGGTCGGCACCCACCGTATTTTAGCTAGTATGTTCCAAATTTTTGGTGAACTTCCATCCCCAACTGTAGCCTGAGTAAGTGAGTTTGTGCACAAAGAATCCTTCTTTATCATGTATTATCGGCATGAACATTTTTCAAGTCGATAACGGTATAGCGTTCGTGGGATACCTCCAGCTTCGCTGGGATAACACTTATCCCAAACTTTTGTAAGAGAAAGGAAATCGACCAAAAGAGCAGAAAAACATTTAATGAACATGTTTTGCATGTCATTTGAAGGAACAATTAAATTTGCATAAAAACAGTCAGTTTCGTTTACTCTTATTTCAAACAATGATTCTATGGCAAGCAGAACGGCGAAGGTGTCATTCTTCTGAGTAGCCATACACGTTTCAGTAATTCTTACACGCATTGCCTTCACACTTTCAGAGCTTTGTGCTGACACATTTCGTAAAATACACACGGAATATTAAATCATTTCAGATAATACTGATGCTATTATCTGACTTGCCAGAAAGAGTTTTCAATTTACAGGTATGTCTTTGCAGACTGAACAATTAATAAGATGTTCGTATTCTTCAAGGACTATAACAGTGGCGTAGTGTTTGATACATGGGGTATGGAAACGAATTATCTTTCCAATTATATAACTGGTTTTATAATAAACGGCCTCATCAAAAAGATCTGCACTCAAATGCGCCTGCCTATTTTCATATAGTTTTATTAACATGTCGTCTGATATTTTGGGAAGGTAATCAAGGAACATTTTCACAATGATGGCATGTATATGTATGATACATTTTGATGTCGGTTTTTTTTCCTTTGATTTTGTCAAATTAGAATGGTCATTTTCTTACAATTAGATAAAAACTGGCGAAACAATGGTGCCCTGATAAGGGGCCTCAGGACTTTTGCACAGTTCAGTTGTACTTCCCAACCCTCACTCTCCAACCTATGATCGTAAATCTCTTATCCAGCTACAACATTACCAGACAAACTGTAACTTATTAACATACTCAGTAGTCTCTGTTGTAGGGGTAAGATTTCATATAGTCCTCATGGCAATTTGGGCTGCTTTCTCACTGGGGAAAGCGAGCTGCCATATATTACGGCGCTGCCTTTTTTTCCTGCAATGCGTGTATTCATGTTTCCAAGCCCTACGACTTTCGCTGTGAACTTGGCTTCTTTATCGTGCGCATGCGTGCACACGGGGGTGTTCGGGCACTAACTTGACTCTGGGAAATAAATCCCTCACCGATCGTGGGAATCGAACCCACGCCATTAGCGACAACTGGTTTTGAAGCCAGCGCCGCTGCCGACTGGGCTATTTCCCCGACTTAAGATCACTGTGATTTGTCGGGTGGGGACTGGTTACTCAGTGCAGTCAAAAATGGTTTTGGGGTGTACACCATCTTGTTCTCAGCTTACCTTCATCGCACTCGCTTTCATTTCCATCACTGTCTTCCTCGCTCTGAGAACTTGATTCATCTGACTCCGTAGTGTAGCAATTGATAATCTCCTCTCCTGAAGAAATAGCAACATGACATAAGGTGATATACATTCCAATGCGTTTGTGATACAGCGCAATATTCGCAAAACACATTAGCTAAAGTAACAACTTTACAACACTGTACAACGTTACCTGCTTGCAGCAGACGTATAAGTTTTTCAAAACAAATTAAAAACACCTATCCCAAACAAGTTTAAGAGAACAAAAATCGACCAAAAAAGCAGAAAAGCATTCACTGAACATGTTTTGCATGTCATTGGAAGGAACAATTAAATGTCCATCAAAAACAGTCAGTTTCGTTTACTTGTATTTCAAACAATGATTCTATGGCAAGCAGAACGGTGAAGGTGTCATTCTTCTGAGTAGCCATACAAATCTGCGGTTTTCGCTGTTTTAGCGGGTAATGTTACAAAAGCGGTACATGTCAGTAACTCTTACACGCATTGCCTTCACACTTTCAGAGCTCTGTGCTGACACATATCGTAAAATATACACGGAATATTAAATCATTTGAGATAATACTGATGCTATGATCTGACTTGCCAGAAAGAGTTTTCAATTTTCAGGTATGTCTTTGCAGACTGAACAATTAATAAGATGTTCGTATTCTTCAAGGACTATAACAGTGGTGCATAACACCAACACTTCATGCACATTCCTAAACAGACATGAATGTTATGATGATTTCAACACGAGAGTAATCTTTAACAAGTGCATGGGGTGAAGTGATTAAAAAAAACATTTCGTCAAGATCAACACCACAAACCAATCATCGCCGAGACTACATTCAGATAGTTTCGGCTAACCAAGACCGAGACAGGTCACGCTTGCCGCCGCGAAAGCACGTAGTACTTACTGAACATAATTATTTTCTTTCATTCTGAGCACATTTTTTAAGTAAGCATGACATATCTATATATTTTTGAATTTAGGAGAAGATGCGGAATACAATTAAATAAATTTAAAATCTGTTTGCGAAAAAATAATTTTAATGAAAACTTTAATGAGCAAACTCATTAAATAATGTTTAAGCCTTCAAGCTAAAATGCAGTACCAAAGTCCGGACTGAGTCAAACATAGCTTGACCAAAATTTCAATCAATTTGGTTACAAAATGAGGGCGTGACAGTGCCGCCTCGTCAAACACAAAAAAGCCGGATATGACGTCATCAAAGACATTTATCGATAAAAATGAAAAAAAAAACCACGTGGGGATATCATACCCAGGAACTCTCATGTCAAGTTTCATGAAGATCGATCCAGTAGGTGTGTCTGAATCGCTCCACACACACACACACACACACACACACACACACACACCTCACACACATACACCACGACCCTCGTCTCGATTCCCCGTCTATGTTAAAACAAAGTGGACTCATGTCGCGGACAGTAAATGTCAGCCACCGCCTTGGAAAGCTCACTACTGACAGGTATGACTGAACAATGGTTCTGGAAGAGTAGTTTTCAAGAATGTTATGGCTTCTCAGAAGAATGACACCTACAGTGGAATCATCAATCAACATACCATTGCGCCATTGTTATCTATATATATTTATATATATGGCTTCGGTCTGTCTGTCTGTGTGTCCGCGATGCACGGCCAAAGTTCTCGATGGATCTGCTTCAAATTTGGTGGGCATATTCAGGTAGACCCCGGACACAACCTCAACTCAACTCAACTCAACTCAAATTTTATTGGCTTCAATTTTCATAGAAGAATTTGTCTTGCGCTTGGGAGAAAGTAAGAGTATAACATATAAAAACAGCATTCATATCACATTTCATGTATCACACACAGTAATCACTAGTATAAGCCTACAATTATCACATTTGTACCTGTATCATACATGCAAATAAATAGTATCACATTTCCACGTATCACACACAATATATACATTACATAACATACAGCAAGCTTCCATATCCCGCGCCCCCCCCCCCCCTCCCACACATACATATCCTCGCACGTGCGTCGACTCCATACAAATGACATCATCAGTCCATTAACTAAAATGCACAAAGACTAGTAGTGGGTACATGATACTTAATACGTGCTCAACTAGACCTGCTAACTAAAATAATAACAGAAACAAAAACAAGGACTGGGCACAACATTTACACGTGTGTGACCTACTTACATCAAGTGCCTGTGATCTATAAATAACAATGATTGCGTTTAAAGTAAAACATGAATAATGCCGATGTTTTCTAACAATGAATACATAACAACTAAGATAAGAATGTATGTGCTTTCATAATATGATTATTTTATAAAACACAGTGGGGAAATTTGGAAAATAATTTTTATACGAAACTGCGCACATCGAGTCGAGCTCTGTAGCGTGTGTGTTCGGAGGCAGGAGACACACATGGCTGTGGATATTAATTGTTCGGTGGATTAAAAAGGATACCCCGACTTCGGCAGGGCAGAAGGAGGTACAAGACGGTGTGCTGTATAGCTGTGTGTGAGTGTGCTGGTCGATGAGAATTTTCAACACGTGCTCTCAGCGCGCAGCGCTGAACCGATTTTGGTTTTTCTGTTCATCTTCCCAGATCCATTCCCAGTAACTCTTCCTTATCTTCTCCAGTATTTTGCGTTTATCTCCCTTCCTTCGTGTGGCGTCAATCCATATTCCCTTTACTATTTTTAGTCCACAATGCTCAATCCATATTCCCGTTACTATTTTTAGAAGGTCACTGTCCACAACTCTTCCTTATCTTCTCCAGTGTTTTGCGCGTTTATCTCCCTTACTTCGTGCGCCGGCGA
>NC_090255.1:10377923-10395423 GCF_037325665.1 Littorina saxatilis | reverse complement strand
GTGTGTGTGTGTGTGTGTGTGTGTGTG
This sequence comes from Littorina saxatilis, assembly GCF_037325665.1. Lineage (NCBI taxonomy): Eukaryota > Metazoa > Mollusca > Gastropoda > Littorinimorpha > Littorinidae > Littorina > Littorina saxatilis. The sequence goes on along the minus strand of NC_090255.1, from coordinate 10,395,396 downwards.
TGTGTGTGTGTGTGTGTGTGTGTGTGTGTGTGTGTGTGTGTGTGTGTGTGTGTGTGTGTGTGTGTGTGTGTGTGTGTGTGTGTGTGTGTGTGTGTGTGTGTGTGTGTGTGTGTGTGTGTGTGTGTGTGTGTGTGTGTGTGTGTGTGTGTGTGTGTGTGTGTGTGTGTGTGTGTGTGTGTGTGTGTGTGTGTGTACCCATGTTTCCACAGGTTTGGTTGCCTAAATCACCATAAGGCAACCATCCACACGTGGATGGCAACCTAAACTCTGGATGGCAACCTAATTGTGTGGATGGTCGCTTCATTTAACACCGTTAAATTGACTTTTTTGACGGAAAGAATGTCATAACAATGTTCAAAATGACATTCTTTCCGTCCTCTATAGGCGACGAAATAGGTCAAATTTTGTGCATTTTTTAGTGCAAAATTCTTCGATGCCGGAGCGAGTACTGCACCCAGTGCTGTTGTAGTGCAAGTGCACTAGAAAGGCACTACACCCAGTGCCGCCTCTTAGGTAACCATCCACACTTTAGGTATGTGTGTGTGTGTGTGTGTGTGTGTGTGTGTGTGTGTGTGTGTGTGTGTGTGTGTGTGTGTGTGTGTGTGTGTGTGTGTGTGTGTGTGTGTGTGTGTGTGTGTGTGTGTGGTAAAAATTATCACAGTACCCTTGCTGTTCTGCTGAACATCATTAATATTGTCGGTGATGACTCACTGCAAGTTTCAAAATAACTACTCACTGGGCAAATATTTGAGGCCTGGATTAACTCGTGTGTGGAATGTAGAAGTTTGTTTTCATTATTCTTTGTTCCGTAAACTGTACAGAAACAAACGGGTACGCCAGTTGTAGAAAATGGCAATATTTATTTAATGACATCTTTTCGTCGGTTTTTCCTTTGTTTGCTTCTTTGTTTTGTAATCAAAATAAGAATTGAAAATATTGACGCAAAAACATGTATAATATACTCCTACGGCACTCCAAGTGGCTTCATGTCTGCTAATTTGGTGAAATGTTTTTTTTTTTAATGTGTTCTGCTACTTCTTGGGGGGAAAAATGATTTCTTTTTTAATGTGAAAAAAATCAACGCAATTCTAAAGCGTCACGACCAGGTCAACAGGTAGAGAAACAGGCATTCAGGCAATACATGTACCTTTGACTACTCCCAACAGTTTGTGGTCGTGTGGATTAAATCCTCCACGCTCCAGCGCCTTCAGCTGACCCAGGAGAAACTGAACCATGTCATGGTTTGGGGAGGATATGTCTGCTTTCCCCTCTGTCTCCAGATAAGCCATAATAATGACTGCGTTCTTGTACACCCTGGGCAATGAAAAGTACACATCTCAAACAGCAATCTTTTCCTTCCCATAACTAATACGTGATTACAACTATGATACTGGCTTTTGTGCAACGACACTAATATTGGGTACGTTTGAAGCCTGCGCTTCAAATTTGTAAGCCTCATAATAATTAGACAAATTAAACACAGTTAACACTTAATATAAGACTAGAATGGCTATAGGTAACAAAACAAACTTGGGATTTGCCTACCACACCAATTATTTAAACCCAAAAAGAAGTCAGCTGACCAGTCTCGAAAAGAACCCACTCGCTTGGGAAGAAGAAAAAGTCAACTTGCCACCTGGTCAGCAGTAATTCGTTGATACCATTGTCGACCAACAGAGCGACTTTTCGGTCCAGGATGTATGATACATGATTAAGGATAATTATGTTTCCTCGTTCATTCCAACGCACCAAATAACAGTAACAGGCACACGTGTGTGTGTGTGTGTGTGTGTGTGTGTGTGTGTGTGTGTGTGTGTGTGTGAGTATGTGTGTGTGTGTGTGTGTGTGTGTGTGTGTGAAGTGTTATTCGATCAAACTGTGCTAAGTACATTGCGAAGGGGAGGGGAGGGGGGAGGGGGTAGGGAAAATTCCGATTTAAGACGAAAAACAAACAATGCACACCGATAAGGTTGGTACTTCGTGACATGGTTTCCAGATCGCGTCGAATGTAAATGAGTTCTGATACATCAGGAACAGTCTCACGTTCGCGAACGATCTTGCAAACACGTTAATTTTGTGCATTGGTCCCTTGTCAAATGTATTCGAATGACCGTGTCAAATATTTCATGAAATTTCTCTCATACTTCTTTCAGTTCTTTACATGTCTGTCCATGGTACTACCGACTTTTTCTCGTCGAACTTGGATTCCTGCAATCCTAGACAAAAGAGTTTCCGTTTGTTCTCTCTCTCTCTCTCTCTCGCTTGGCGTAAGAGACAAGTCGACTTGACAGCAGCTCTCCAATTGTTTTGGTTTAAACTTGCCAAGATGACCATTGTTGGAATACCAACACATGTGGAAGCAATCCTAACCACCCTAATGTCTGACCACCACGTTAAATCGTGGAAAGTTGCTGGCGAGGGAGAGGACACAGTATTTGTCCTTCGTCTGAGCTCCAGTCAACATGGACAAGAAGCCGCCATTACCGCACGAACCGGCCAGTGGAGAAAAAAGTCAGCAGCACAGATCCGCCGAGACAGGAGACGAGCAGAGCAAAGAACAGAGCAAAGGAAAACACAGGTGGGAATGGATTCATGTAATGCAATGCCTGACTTTCAAGGTGATTCTCTAAAAGACTTAGCTACTGTATCGACGTTTGGAATTGACCACACAGCCAATTCAAGTACTGTGACAATTGACAGTGTCACACAACATTCCACAGAAGACAGATCACGTGAAACACGCAGCCTGGCCACCCCAACACAGCACACACCTGCCCACTGTGACACTTATGGAAAGCCGTTTGGCTCATAACTATTACAGCTGTAATTTAAAATAAATACACCTGTATTTAATGATAAATACAGCTGTATTTATTTCTTAAACGTATACAATAAGTATCATTATTAATTACAGGTGTATTTTTTTTATTAATTACAGGTGTATTTTTTATTAAATACAGGTGTATTTATTATAAATTACAGGTGTATTTATTTTTAAATACAGGTGTAATTATTATTAAATACAGGTGTATTTATTTTTAAATACAGGTGTATTTATTATTAAATACAGGTGCATTTATTATTAAATACACCTGTATTTATTATAAAATACAGGTGTAATTAATGATAAATACACCTGTATTTAAAAATAAATACACCTGTATTTAAAAATAAATACACCTGTATTTAATAATAAATACACCTGTATTTAAAAATAAATACACCTGTATTTAAAAATAATTACACCTGTATTTAAAAATAAATACACCTGTATTTAAAATTAAATACACCTGTATTTAATAATAAATACACCTGTATTAATCAGTTATTAGTCACGTGGTTAAGCGACTTAAAAACTTGGACTGGGAATCCACATGAAAAACACTAAGCTTATACGCGTCTTCATTGCCTCGCTTTGCCGCCTTTTGACAGACTGAACAGCTCAAGATGGCGGGGGTGGCAAATGTCCCTGATGTTTTGGAAGGTTTGCGAGTGCAGTTTTAATTAACGCTGTTGCCCAGGCTCGCACAGCAGGGTAAGTTAATTGTTTTATCAGACGAATTCGGTTCTTGTGACGATCTACACCGAGTCAGTGGGGCATCCACATCCAGAAGTTGAACTTGAAGGGAGGCCTGTACGCGTTTTTGACCAAAGATGCAAAATATTGGAATTCGGTGCGAGAGACGTAGAGGTTACATGCCGAGTCTCAGTGATTATTAAAAATAATGGTCGAAGTTAGCGGATCATGAAAAATGCGAGCTTCAGCGAGCTTTTTCATGACCGCGAACTGAGACCATTATTTTTAATAATCACTGAGACGAGGTGTGTAACCTCTTTATTCCTCCTTTCTTCAGTTATTCAAAGAAAACAGGAGTTTTTGTGCGAAAGTTTGATCGAATCCGAATCACTCAACCAGTCAACCTGCGCAGGCGATCGACTAATGCGCGGTTGTATAGTTCCGTGCAAATCATTCCATTCTGTTTACACTTCTTGTCAGTTTCCCTGTTTTGGACTAAAATCAAGTACACAGATATGCTGTTATTCTGCTGTGGCGGTAAAGGCAGATATTGTGTGTTCTTTTTATGTTTTAGTATCGCTTAAGATAATGTTCTTTCGTCAAATGGGACTAGCAGACGAACATTTGCACCCGTGTTCCAACGTTAATTACTGTATGAAGTTAAGTTTTCTGGGGAAAATAGTGTATGAAACCGCTTTATGTTGTTTAAATTGATGAGATGTGTGCATTTGGTTGCGTGTGATCTGTTTATAAAATGAAATATTGTTAAAAACTGACCGTCGGATTGCAGTCAGTGTTGTCGAAGAAACTGCGTTAAAAGAAGGGGAACTACTCTTGTCGCTAGAGTATGAGTTACTTGCCTTGGGAATTTGCTTGTGATGAACGGTTTGTACACGGCAGATCTAGATTCAGAAAACAACCGAACTCATGGATTTTATATGGAGATTCATGTGTTCAGGCCTGTAGTTGTTAATTTAAATGCGGTATGTTTGTATCGTTTGCTCCAGAAATGTATACTTCGTACATTAGAGCGTTTGGAACTTTTCAGTCGCAAAAGTAGTACCGAAACAGAACAGCTTCTCAACCCATTGCACTATCGAGGATTCAGGCTGTTGCTGGCTCGTTATTTGTTTGGTTGCTGGGTCATTATCGAAAAATAACTAGCTCTACAAGTTTACAGAGGTAAAGAAGCAGAGGGGGGAATAATAGCTGCTATCGGTAATCTTGAACTTTAGCGTGTTAAATTCATAGCTCTTAATTCAGAGGCATTTAAGTCTCCAAATTTGTAGAACCTGTACTTGTAATCATAACAAGTCATTTTAGATCCCTTTGAAGTTACGGAATGAACTCCGATGATGAACTGTACGAATGCATTTGACCCATCAAAGAAGGAATTATCCGTGTGACCAGACAAGGGAGACAACTCTTTCGTGTAGATGATGTCCCATGGTTGACAACGTACACCATTTTCGGTGCATTTTCGTCACGCTAAAGTTCAAGATTACCTTGTTATCTGTGTGTGTGTGTGTGTGTGTGTGTGTAATCCGTTGTAAAGTGTATATTATGATTATTTGGTGGCGGCGGCAGTGGTACGTATATAATCTCATATGGAAAGCCGTTTGGCTCATAACAAACCTTGATTGATATGGGTTAAAGCTGTGGTCTATTTATGACTTTCCGGGGCTACGAGGTTGAAAAATAGGGACAAAATCATGTACAGATTTCTGTACAGCAAACACTACCCGAAACCCCACCTATACGGCGTGTATGACCTTGAGAGCTTCAGTCAACGCTTGAATTTTGCAGTGGTAACATCCGATTTGCTCTCGCAGAGCTGAGCATATTTGTTGTCAAGAAGGATCGAGCAGAAAAAATAAACGACTTGGCAGGGATTCGAACTCAAGGCATCGGGGCCTCGAAATGTCGGGGCCGATGTCTTAACCGCTAGGCCACTACACCAGTATTGTCAAAGATAAAAAATTGATAATTTTATATCATTCTACGCTTGAATTATCATTTATGCATTGCAAAAACGTAAAAATTGACATTAAAATTTGCCTTTATTTGCAAACATGTTTTACAGAATCGCAGTACATGTTTACACCGTCATGCTACACGACATTCGCGCCATGCAAATAGCTGCGATATCTCTATTTACAACATGCAAGAAAATGACAAGAACAGTAATTGAATCTCTCCAAAGCCAGTTGAAACCAGACATCTAAGAAATAGTTATACATGTATTCACTTCTGAACAACCGGCACGGTTGGCCTAGTGGTAAGGCGTCCGCCCCGTGATCGGGAGGTCGTGGGTTCGAACCCCGGCCGGGTCATACCTAAGACTTTAAAATTGGCAATCTAGTGGTTGCTCCGCCTGGCGTCTGGCATTATGGGGTTAATGCTAGGACTGGTTGGTCCGGTGTCAGAATAATGTGACTGGGTGAGCCATGAAGCCTGTGCTGCGACTTCTGTCTTGTGTGTGACGCACGTTATATGTCAAAGCAGCTCCGCCCTGATATGGCCCTTCGTGGTCGGCTGGGCGTTAAGCAAACAAACAAACAAACTTCTGAACAATGGGCGGATAGAGATATAAATCATGCTGCTTCAAGAATAACATAACATGAATTCATATCAATGTTTTTCCTTCATTTTCTCAATTGGCGCAGTAGCCTAGTGGTTAGGACATGAGACACGAAGTCGAGAGTTCGAATCTTCGCCGGGGCTTTTATTTTTTCCCCTTGATCTCTCTTGAAGATAAAATATGATCAGTCTTGAGAGAGCAAACCGGCTGTTATCCCTGAAAAATTCAAGCGTTGACTGAAGCTCTCAAGGTCATACACGCCGTATAGGTGGGGTTTCGGGTAGCGTTTGCTGTACAGAATTCTGTACATGATTGTATCCCTATTTTTCAACCTCGTAGCCCAGGAAAGTCATAAATAGACCACAGCTTTAATCTCCAGAGCTGTGTACCAGGGAAAACCATGTTATAAAGTAGACTTTTTATTAAATTTAACTTGAGACATTTAAGCTGTACAAATTAATTTCATTCACAAATTATACTAGTTTCATAAATATCCTTGGCCTGCAGAGATAGAATAACAAATACTTGCACATTTTGTTTGTCTTAGTGTTCAGTAAAAGTACAAAGGTTTTAAAGTAAAGCACCTTATGTACGTGTGTATACGCTTTGTTGATAAACTCGGTGTATGATGTATGTTATGCTGTGTTTATGTGTATATAAAGGAAATAAAATGTTAAAAAAAAAAAATTTAAAAAAAAATAAAAAAATTAAAAAAAAGTAAAGCACCTTCATAACATGGAAACCGGAAGTTGTGACATGAATTTGAATACTGCTAACACTACCAAGAAAATAATATATATATATTCTATGTTGTTTTGTTGCAAGTCTGCATCATTAACAACCTGGAGTATTACTGGAAAAAAAATTATTACTAAAGAAAATATGTATACTCTCGATACTCTCCATGCACATGATTTTTGTGCAGACGAGAATTTTTGCAATTCAATAAAAGGGCGACCACTTAGTAAAGTCTTGGTTCAATTATGTTCTTTTTATGGGTTAGTTGTTAGCAACAATGTAACCGACAAACTTCAAACTGAATTTTGGTGCTTTCCTCTAACATATATTATATATTTGAAAAACATCAATGTTTACCTGTGTCAAGTTTCTTTTTTGGGAGAGTATACATTCAAGTTGCCATTTAATACATGTTTTAAGGACTGAAAATACATGTCACAAAATGGGAAACGACCCAGGAGAATAACTTATATGTAAAGCAGCAAATGATAAACACATGGTTTTACCCCTGAAAGCTCCAAAGATTTGGGAAAATGAATCTCGTTTGCCTTCACATATCAAACTGAACGTCAAGCAGCTCAAAAAAAGTCTCAAGAAAAGTTACGCTTTCAAAATAGCATTTCATTCTGTGTCGCAAAGCATGCTTAACATTTCTACGCTTCTACAAATGAACACAAGCATGCAATAATTCCATCTCTTTTGAGTCCTGGTACTTGTATGCTTATTAAGAAAGCGGGATGATGTTTCCTTTATTTCAGAATTTCTTTTTTGTCTTGTTTCAGATGGAAAGTGCGGAGAAACCACCATCTCAGATTTCGTGTTTTTCATGTCTGGGAGCCGGTCCACAGTACCAGGAGGGTACCAGAGTCCTCTGACCGTGGTGTTTGTGGACACACCCGAAAAGCCACTCCCCAGAGTGTCAACTTGTGCCCTCAGAATGCAGGTGTCTGCCCGACACGTCAAGAACTGAGGCAGAAGCTGTCCCAGGCTGTTCTTGAAGGGGGTGGATTTTATTTATTGTAAAAACTTTCCTTCAATGGTGCGTTTAGTTTCTGCTTGGTAGCCGTAGCTGTTGGTGTTTCTATCTGTACACACCCTGGGGGGGGGGGGGGGGGGTGTTAACGTTGAACTTTGAAATCTTAAAATTATTAAGACAAGGTGTGTGTGGTTTTTTTCTCTCCGTAAAATAAGCTTTATTTTAGGTGCCTGTACCGTACATCATTTCTTACTTGCTATTAAATGCAAGAGAGAGACTTTCGAAGATTTGATGTTTGTGTTTCGCATTATTTTTGCTTGGTAGCCGTAGGTGTTGGTATTTCTTTCTGTACACACCCTGCGAAAAAATGTTTGTTCTGCAATTTTGAAGGGAATTCACAAATGTATTCAAACTGAATTATTTGAGGTCATGCTGCAAAGGAAAAAAAAAACATGACCCTGATTTAACCGGTTTCCTATACTCCTTTACATACCTTGTTTTTGTTTTGATTGTTTTCTTTGCTTTTTGCAGGGGAGGGGGGGGGTGTTTAACGTTGAACTTTGAAATCTTAAAATTATTAAGACAAGGTGTGTGTGGGTTTTTTCTCTCAGTAAAATAAGCTTTATTTTGGGTGCCTGTACCGTACATCATTTCTTACTTGCTATTAAATGCAAGAGAGAGACTTTCGAAGATTTGATGTTTGTGTTTTGCATTATTTAAATTGCCGTTGTGTTTCAAGAGTGTGTTCTGTTCTTATTTGTTTTTTTGCACCACTGTTTGTCATTATGTTGCCTGCTTTTCGTGTTCCGTGTAACGCTGTCCATGGAAAACATGTAAAGCATTGTATTTCTCTCGACTATTGATCAAGTAAACTAAGCACTTCACATCATATCAGGTATCAGTTACCTAATGTACAGAATAAATGGTTCAACCCCCCTACTACACGAATAACACGTTGCCAGCAAAATATCAAAAGCACTCGGACTAGTGTTACAGTGTCCCATACAAAACTTGGCAATATACACCATAAACCGGATACAAACAAATCAATTGCACGCTAACAACTTTGTTATACTGTCTCATAATGGTATACAAATTAATAAACTCAAAAGCGTTTGTAACAGTTATGATAATGTGATATTCGTGCCCTGTGTAACGATAGTCTGTTTTTATGTTTTACCAAATTAACCAAAACTGGCGTTGTCTACTGCTTTTCCTTTTATAGTTTTACACTCCTCTGTAGTGAAGGTCACTGCTCACACAAGGGCGGGGATGTAGCTCAGTCCTGTTGGCCGCTGTCAGCGCGAGTTCGTCCCCACGTTCGGCGAGAGATTTATTATTGCTCACAGTCAACTTTGTGTGCAGACTCTCCTCGGTGTCCGAACACCCCCGTGTGTACATGCAAGCACAAGACCAAGTGCGCACGAAAAAGATCCTGTAATCCATGTCAGAGTTCGGTGGGTTATAGAAACACGAAAATACCCAGCATGCTTCCTCCGAACGCGGCGTATGGCTGCCTAAATGGCGGGGTAAAAACGGTCATACACGTAAAAGCCGTGGGAGTTTCAGCCCATGAACGAACAAACGGCTCACACAATTTCAGCTTTCTTGTTTAGTTTATAAATTTCAGCCTCAATTCCTCATCTCTGTAACCAGTATTAAATAGTGACTGTTTTGCTAACTGTTCAGCTGTCACCTGCCAAGTAGAACCGATGTATTCTTTATGATGTGATAAAATTAAATTATTCATTCCACTTTGTGATGGATGAACTTGCAACTGCCAAGTATTACCAGTCTTATGATGGGATAAAAATTAAGTATTCATTCCATTTTGTGATAGGTTAACTCTCAACTGCCAAGTAATACCAGTCTAATGATGTGATAAAAATATTCATTCCATTGTGTGATGGGTTAACTCTCACCTGCCAAGTATTACCAGTGTGTCTTGTGATGTGATAAACATAAAGTATGCATTCCATTTTGTGATGATTTTCCTTATTTAAAGTGGATTTTCTGCATGACACTTGTTTGATTAAAATTAATTGTATTTGTGGCAGACAACTTGAGTTATGTTTTGTGTTTTTGTAAAAACAACTTGTTTTTTTTAATATGACTGGAAATGAGACTAGCAGCCATGAATCCATAACTACATTTTGCTGTCCATCATAGACATCTCACACGCACATGTTCATTGCCTCACCATACAGGAATCAAAATCCATACAAACAATTTGTATTATCCAATATTCAAACTTGTCATACACATTTATTCATACACAAGAATTATGTGTCATACACATTCAAGCAATCAAGATCCAATAAATGTATATAATTGATGTTCTTAAAAAGACTACACACACACCTAAATATATAGGTGATCTTTGAAATGTGACATTTACATGCAAAATTCAGAATGCAAACAGAGCTTTGGCTTGCAAATGTAATAGTCATTAACCAGCACATAATATGAATAATTTTTGAAATTGTTGTGATACTGATTCAATTTTTCACATAAAATCAGAATTTCATTTATTTTAGTTTCCTGATACAAATGATTCGTCTAGCTTACCTTGAATAAACATACCAATACGTCAAAAAGTAGGACATCTGAGCTCAAAGATTAATAGTTTGGTTTGAAAAATCTCTAAATACACATAATTACAAAAACAAAACAAAATTCCGTGATAGAACATGTACTGATCTTGCAACTAAAGTAAAAAGGGGACTCGGGTGTGCTGTTAAATTTGTTGGCACATTTTAGTATCTAAAACTCACCTTTGATTTTAGGGGGTGCCTATTCTTTCTTTATTTTGTGTTTAACATTGTTTTCAACCACGAAGGTTATATCGCGACGGGGGAAGGGGGGAGATGGGATAGAGCCACTTGTCAATTGTTTCTTGTTCACAAAAGCACTTAATCAAAAATTTGCTCCAGGGGCTTGCAACGTAGTACAATATATTACCTTACTGGGAGAATGCAAGTTTCCAGTACAAAGGACATAACACTTACATACTGCTTGAGTAAAATCTTTACAAAAATTGACTATTCTATACAAGAAACACTTAACAAGGGTAAAAGGAGAAACAGAATCAGTTAGTCGCCTCTTACGACATGCTGGGGAGCATCGGGTAAATTCTTCCCCCAAACCCGCGGGGGGTACCTATGCGACTGACCACAATGTTTACTTTCATCAGGCACAAAGTTCTTCAGCAGAAGAATGATTAATATTCTAGCAACAAACATGCAATAAATTCATACATGATTATTGATGTTCAAAAAATGCTCTACACTACTTCACCAAACTAAATGGAGAACTGAAAATGTTTAAAACACTTTCTTTCTTTATTTGGTGTTTTCAACCACGAAGGTTATATCGCCACGTGGAAGGGGGGGGGGGGGGGGGGGGGGGGGGGGGAAGATGGGATAGAGCCACTTGTAAATTGTTTCTTGTTCACAAAAGCACTAATCAAAAAATTGCTCCAGGGGAAAACACTAACCATAAACAATAAACACCACTATGAGGTTTGATAGGTAACTTAAAGGGACCTTGACCTTCAATGAACGTTGCAAAAAGCTTATGTTCTGATGAATATGGGTGAATGAGGCACCATTGAATATAAAAAGAAAAATAACTGATTTGACTCTAGTTAAACTATGGCGCTCATGGCATCATACCAAAGTTTGAACGAGTATCCCTTTCACTGTTCTGTACAGCTGTGAAAACACAGTGAGACATAATAATAATGAACATAAATTAATCACCCCTTCTCGCCAGAGCTCACGGCAATACACAATAGCAAAACAAATCAGAGCATTCACACACCGACACACACAAAGTCGTTAAAGGTTTATTGGCTGCGGCAATAATAGCCGCAAGAATAATCCTAGTTCGTTCAAAGTACCCAAGCATGTCCTGTATACAAAAGTAAGGCGATTGAGATTTTATTTTGTTTTTTTTTACACAAGCCAGAGAACACCAGTGCTTGTGAGAGCAAAACGTTTGCCCGTAGGGAAGTGAACCTTCCTTATCTTTCGCACCAGAGAGCTGTTCAAAAGGGGTATTGTGCAAGTTGGCTATTAAACCATTGTAATTCGGAAAATGTCTTTAACCTTCGCCGGCACTCGTGGGTCCGTGCGGACCCAGAAGGGTGTTTGATTGCAAATATCTTTTAAACGAGTTGGAATTTTTTAATGAGCTTTTAGAAATGCTACAGACACCTAACAAGCTATCATCTCCTAAAAACTCATTAAATTTCAGTGATAATTAATTAATTAATTAATGGTCAAATTTAGACTACACACGGAAGCATTTGTGGGGACGTGCGGACCCATACTTCTCAAAGAAGGAAAAGCGTGTATACCCTTCCGAGGCACTCGTGGGTCCGTGCGGACCCAGAAGGGTGTTTGATTGCAAATGAGACAGTGACAAAAGGTCAGGTGTCATGTCTACTGTCCCGAATGACACACGATTGCTGACATTTCACCATTGCCAAAAGAATAAACAAATAAGAAATAGGTAGAAAATGAATGTGAAAACTGACTTTGATTGTTGATCAGTATTTTCTATACCACTAACAAATAATCTACTTACACATAGCTGTTTGGCAAATGTATGTTGCATGGGACACACTGACATGAAAGTGGAAGATGTTTTTCCCTCTAGAGAAACTACATATCAAGTTACACTTTTTGTGCTCTTCCATTCCAGTTGGCAATCAATTGTTAACGCATGTTATTAGAAAAAATAGAACGAAAACAGATTAGATAGAATGAAAAATGTACTGGTGATGTCATTTGGGACATACTGACATGAAAACGTCACCTTTTGTCATTGTCTCAAATATCTCTTAAACGAGTTGGAATTTTTTAATGAGCTTTTAGAAATGCCTCAGACACCTACAAAGCTTTCATCTCCTAAAAGCTCATTAAATTTCAGGGATAATTAATTAATTAATTAATTAATTAATGGTCAAATTTAGACTACACACGGAAGCATTCGTGGGGACGTGCGGACCCATACTTCTCAAAGAAGGAAAAGCGTGTATACCCTTCCGAGGCACTCGTGGGTCCATGCGGACCCATACTTCTCAAAGAAGGACAATTGTGCAAACCCTTCCGTGGCACTCGTGGGGCCATGCAGACCCATAATATTTTACCAAATACCCTGTGCAGTCTAAATTTGACCATTAATTAATTAATTAATTATCACTGAAATTTAATGAGCTTTTAGGAGATGATAGCTTTTTAGGTGTCTGAGGCATTTCTAAAAGCTCATTAAAAAATTCCAACTCGTTTAAGAGATATTTGCATCAAACACCCTTCTGTGTCCGCACGGACCCACGAGTGCCACGGAAGGATATGCATATTTTTCTTTCTTTGAGAAGCATGGGTCTGCACGGCCCCACGAGTGCCACGGAAGGATATGCACATTTTTCCTTCTTTGAGAAGCATGGGTCTGCACGGCCCCACGAATGCGTCCGTGTGTAGTCGATAACGAGTGCCGGCGAAGGTTAATGGCTGAATAACAATGAGTTCCTTTATACGTTGGATTGGGCAAGCCATATATATATGTATAGGTTACAACACGAGTGGTTTTTTATATGGCTTGTATTTCAGTCAAGACCCAGCGGATGAATATCATCGGGAGACACGAGCCTCTGGCGAGTGTCTCTCGATTGATATTCCCGCTGGGTCTTGACTGAAATACAAGCCATATAAAAAACCACGAGTGTTGTAATCTGTATATCCCATTCTACCATCAAACACAAAGTGTAGACTACTAGCGGCACTGTTGCGATCTGTGCAGGGTAAAACTGTTGCCAGCGAGACTTAGCCCTTTTGCAACCTTAAACTAAGTGACCGTCGCTGAAAAAATAAAACGAATGAGTGCATCGATAAGTACGCGGTAACACTACTTTCAGACCATTTAAAAGCTTTAAGTAAAGGTTCATAAGTTGCAAGAAAGTAATGAAGTCGAATAGAAATTAATTTAGTTGAAGCGCACAATTCTTTTGTTTTGCGTTTCAGGTCGGCAGAACGGGCGAAACGGGTTTGGGACCCATTTGGCTTACTCGATTCAGAATTGATTCCACGTTGTTTTTCTCGAACGTGTGTAATTAGGCTTATTGACAGAGAAGCAAATCTTAGGGAACAAATATGTAGGTTTAGATTTAACCATTTGCTCCCTATTTGAAATGTATCTACGTGATAAACTGTTTTGCGAGTGTGTTTGCATGGATGAACTTAAACTGGTATGGGTGAGAGGAAAACGCGACCGACACGTCTGTCACCGCCGATTGATTGCATTTTGAAGGAATATGACTGGATTACGGAAAAATATGTGGACTTACTGCAGAGCCAGGCAAAAGAGTAGACTTGCTCGCAAAACACGTGAAACAGCCGATGTTTGATAGCTGAAGGCGCACACCGGCAAAACACACTACTGACAGATTCTCAAAAGTCGTCTGCTATCGATGCAAGGGGAGGGTACTCGTGTTTTTGTTTTGGTTCGCTAGCATCTGGTTATCTTGTAAGTTGAATGTTCGTTTTTTTTCGACCTGCATTGCTTTCATAATGAAAGAAGCTTTTGCTTATTGCATCTCATACATCAGATCAGTTCTGAGATTCATTTTTGCGTGCAACTGATATGGTTTTCTGAGCCGTGCAATACGATTTTAGAACTTCATACAAATGTGTCACATTGTTCGGCGCGAGCGAGGTCAAAGGTCGGGAGGAAAGTAGTCCTTTGCCCAAATCGGAATCTGCACTATCATATATTTTTTGGAGTCCATGATGTATTTATTGAGCTATAAAAATACAACATATATACCCATACTGAAGTAACAGAGACAAAGAAGGGAGGTCATGGGATATATATATATATATATATATATATATATAAATATATCTAGCATCAATAAACCTAAAAATACACTAAGGTCTTTTTCAAAAACAATAGTCTGTTTTAAAAACTTTCAGCAATTTTCAACCTTATAAATCTATACTATAGATACATGAAAAGAAATTTGGTCAGACAATGAGACATGGGATTCAGAAAAAGTGATAATTAAGGAAAAAAAAAGTGGGGGTCTGGGGGCCGCAGAAGGCCCCCAGTAGGGTCCAGGGGGCAAAGCCCCCAGAAGCTGAAGGTTTTTAGTATTTTAGACACACAAAAATGGCCCTGAAATGCATATTTCAGCTTAATCATAGCCCCCCCCCCCCCCCCCTCCCTTTCTCTTCCTTCCCATGTTTCTCAAATTAATTTTACGCTAAGACTCAAAATAAAGAGGAGAAAGAGAGAGAGAGAGAGAGAGAGAGGCGGGCATGGGGGGGGGGGGGGTGGTGGCGTGTGACGGTGTGGTTTCAATGTTCTTACCTCGTCGGTGCCAAACGACCCCAGTGACTGATTACACGACTGGGTTTTCAGGATAGTCAGGTGCTTGTTGCTTTTCAAGTGGCTTTTGCTCTGAGGGCAGTCTTTCCATTGGAACCGTAGTTGATAACATTAACATCGTTGCACAAAGTGCACTAAGTTTTTCCCGGCAAGTTGATTTTAGCAAAAGCATCGCCAACTTTCAGTTTCACGTCTTGTGTCTTCTGGCCTTTCTCGTATTTCCAGCTCAATGATACAACTTCATCGAGCCAGTCGAATCTCCAGAGATTTTTCTTGTACTTCTGCTGGTCAATTTCCCGGGATAGAACGGTTTCGTCTCGCTTTAGCTTCCTCATCATTTTGGCAAGTGGCTCGAAGCGATGTAAAAATGGCGCCGAATCATTCTCATACGGTATGCTTTAGCTTATACTGAATCCCCGATAGCTACGTTGAAACGGTGACTGTAGGAGACAAAGATATGACGGCTTACTAGCGCCAAAACTAAAAATTAGTAATTAACCCGTGAAAGTTACTAATTTTCACGAGAAAATTACAATTCTGACGTGAAAATTAGCAATTTTCACGTGTTAATTACTAATTTTCTAGTGTTAATAACTAATTTTCAAGTGTTAATGTCTAATTTTCAGTTTTGGCTCGCTTCCTGACGGCTTACTAGTGCCAAAACTAAAAATTAGTAATTTTCACGCGTTAATTACTAATTTTCTTGTACCTCGTGACTGTGGGGGCTCAATGCGCATGCGCGACTGTTTCACCTGCCAGAGCAAAACATCCTTCGATTCGAAACTTTTCTGGTCCATAGTTCTTTAAATTAACACTAAGAGCTGAGCGCATGTGTAGATAACCGTGACATACAACTGTCTGTCCGAAAACTTGTTGAATAACGAATTCTATCGAAAGATATTTGTGAAAGTGTGCGAGTCTCGATGAAGAGATCCGTCTGCTAGTCGTCGGACCTTTTGCACATGTCCGACCGGCCGCCATTTTTCCTCTCTCGGTTCGAACATTTTCGGATTGATTGTCCTTCCCTAATACACTTTTAAGCAAATGTATGAGTGTGGTAGTGGAAACAAATATGAAGTACAGCTGTCTGCCTGACAACTTGTCGATTAAGGAATTATATTGAAAGATATCTGTGAAAGTGTGAGACCACAGCCGATCAAAAGTCCGTCTGCTACGAACAGCTTCGATTCGAAAGTTTTCGGGGTCGATTATTCTTTTCTAAGATACCCAAAACAACTTTTAGGATAGCGCTATTGTAGAAAACAGTGACATGCATCTTCCCGTCGAATAACTTGCTCGATAAGGCCTTCTGTTAAAAGATATTTTAGAAATAGTTTGAGAGTGATGTTTGCCGGACGTTGAAGCCTCTCAGTGCGGACTCTTAAAATCCGACTACTGTGACCGAAAACGAGGCAAAAATGAAAATTAGTAATTAACACTGTTAATTACTAATTTTCACGTGAAAACGATAACCCTAGGTTTTGGCACAAGTAAGCCGTCATACAAAGACACAGAGCGCGTTCCCATACGGATCGACCAGCAACAGTCTGACCGTTTTAGGAACCAACCGTTCAAGAATAGTATGGAATGGAGCGTCGCGATCAGCGGACCGGCCGAAAAACTTGGGTCTTTACCTACATATACCCCAACATTTTCTCAGCGGATTTGCACGAATCTCAAGAATGATCCCTGGAGCCTAAAAATTTACGGAATTCCGTAATTTTACGGAAGAATCCCATGTCTGTTTGGTGCAATTAAACAGGTAACCTAATGGCAAATCATTGTGTAAAACTTTCTTTACAACTTTCTTTCACAAAGTGTACATATTTGTTGTTTTTTTTTAGCAATATTGTTTTCGTGGTGCAGTACCTGTGTTTAAAAATAATAAAATACACAGCGGACATAATTTCGCTTTATTTGAATGACTTTCCACTTTACAAAGATTGGTTTAGAATTAGAGCGCAGATTTAAACCAATTTGAAAAAAACAGTTGCTTATACCTTCTACCATGCTTGGTACTTTGAACAAACTTTATGATTGTTTTTGAGGCTTTCATTGTTGCCGCCCAATGCTGCTCAGTGCAAATTAACTTTTTTGAAGGCGAAGTGTCTGCACCCAGACACATCCTTACTCTGAGGTCTCAAAGCAAACCCGCAAATTGAGGCACACCTCCCAACGCCATGCAAGATATTGC
This sequence comes from Littorina saxatilis, assembly GCF_037325665.1. Classification (NCBI taxonomy): domain Eukaryota; kingdom Metazoa; phylum Mollusca; class Gastropoda; order Littorinimorpha; family Littorinidae; genus Littorina; species Littorina saxatilis. The sequence goes on along the minus strand of NC_090255.1, from coordinate 10,377,998 downwards.
AGATTTATTGCACGATTACGTGGCTGGAGCGGATAGGGCAAGTAGCCTAATAAGTTTACAAAACGAATGCTTCTT
>NC_090255.1:10186595-10377723 GCF_037325665.1 Littorina saxatilis | reverse complement strand
AAAAGAAAAATGTGGCGATCGTTACATTGTTTAGACGGACTGGATCGCAACTTTGAAACTCGGGTCACCGTGCGTCGATCAAGGGCAAATTGACCTCGGCAACATTATAACTCACTTCAAGGGTGCACAAACTTGTATTTACAGTATACAAAATTAGGTAAATTTGTGTTTTTGTCCTGTGAAATCACAATTAGTTTCGATGCTCTTGATATCGCTATGCGGACGGACAGATCCGAATCCCCATACATTTTTTTTGCGGAGCTAGTATAAGTTAGAATTTGTGTTATGGATATCGATTGTTGTTGAAAAACAATCATTTCAATGTGTTCTGGCACTCTCAACCACCACAGCATTGATACTTGTGCATGTGTGTGTTGGAATTTAGTTCTTTGTTTAGTGATGCTGTGGCAAAAGTAAATTCATCCGTCCGTATTTTGACGATCGCCACCATTCACACGCACATAAATAAACACATTATCAAAAATTTCAACTTTTATTTTCAAAAAAGTATTTAAACAACAACTAGTTTGCATGTTAATACAACAAATACAGCAGATTCTCACAGATATGGATTTAAAAGACTAAGCAAATTTGAGACTATCAAAATGGCCTAATACCATGAAACCTGCCTCCTGGACTCTTGGAGCTGTGTTTGTCTTGGCTTGACCATTGGGAGACCCTTGTGGTGGCCGCTCTGTCTGGGTCGTTAGGGTTACGTTTGATTGACCAGTGCTGCTCGGCTGGACATTGGGAGGGGGGTTGAGGGGTTGGGAGACGTGAAGTGGACTTTGCTTTTTCTATAAATTCTTCAATAAATTAAGGAGATGGCCGAGACTTGTTTTCCTTTCCTTCTTCTTCTTTGGCTGTTTGTGCACTATCCTTGGACTTAAAGGCATACTAACGCACTCCCGTGTTTACAAAGTGTAGTTTGCCCACAATCGATGTCAAACGCACCATAAGACCATATAATGACGATACGTCACCATGCGCGGACCATAATACATGCATTACAGCTTGTTCTAGCCTCTGAAAAAGTGAGGATGTCAACAAAGCCGCGGTGTTCTCTCCCTTGCATCAACGTTACATGTGTTGCCAAATCTATAAATAGGACGATCCAGATCAAAATGAAAATTCAAATATCTCAACATTTAAGGGGTCCTAGACCACAATATTTTGCAGGGAACTTAATTTAGTCTGTCTCCAGCTGTTGGTAAAGCAATTAGCGTGTATAGTCATCGAGTACATATGGCTTTAAGACAGTTTTTATCTAAATTTTCAGACAAACATGGGAGATGAGCATCTTTGCTGACATGACTTAGACACCCGATGCACAAATACCTCTTTACCGCATGTGATCTTCATTAAACAGAAAAACAAACATCTGCGTGGGTGGGATTCTTCCAGTTTATGCCGGAAATCTGGATTTGATTAGGCCAACAACAAAAAAATAGGTGTGGTTAAGGTACCATAGCCCAAAAAAATAGGGTAGGAAGGTAGGCAATCACTTTTTTTTATTTTTACTTTTTTTTCTAATGTGTACAAATTAAACCTACTCGACAGGGAAATAAGTGTGCGACTCGAGCGCTGTCGCTTTCATTGCGTTTTCTGCACTCGGTTGGTTTTTTTTTGGTTTTTTTGACAAATGTAATAAAAAGTTATAGGGTTGGCCTCTAAAAATAGGGTAGGTCGGGTTACCGTAACAACACCTTTTTTTTTTTAGGCCTTATGGCCTTGTTTTTTCTCTTAGTTTTTGTTTTTTTGGTTCGGTTTCATGATGCATGACATTTTTCAGTCCCCCAAGCATCTAAAGCAAAAATAGAATCACTGTTCAACAGTTGCAAGCGACAACAACGCTTAACTCTTCAGAGAACAAGTGTGTGACTTTGTGGCTCCCTTAGTCAAAAGTTGAACATATCTAAGGGACTCATAAAATAGGGCATCCGAATGTTGCGAAATAACTCGTGTCAGTGTTCGTTTTTTGTGGGTTCATTGCTTTTATTCAGGCAAGCTTTTCCACGTGACATTATAGGCCAGTCACAAATAGCAAAGGGTGTGTCTGAAACACATAAACAAGGTGCACGTGTGAATTTTCCTCAATTAAAAAGCAAGATAATTCACTCTTTTACATTTCCCATACAATCCCAACAGAGTTATTTTCAGAGTTTTTCTATTGCAAGCACTTTGGTACAAATGTACCATTGTCTCCTTTGGAGCTTGAAGCAAACGACCATCACAGTAATTGTACTGGCCCTTACGTTTGGATGACCGCGCGTATTGATCGCCGGGCATCAAGCGGTCAGCGGAAGGAAATTGGGCGTTGAGGGCAACCAGGCTGGGGATTATGGGAAGGGGATTAAGCTGTTGGCAGAAGATGGATGCTGGTGATAATCAGTTTCTCGTCGCTTCTTGAACACTGCGCTGGTCAGTTTGTGTCCCGGCCTGATCGTCTTTCTTGTTCTGTCTCTGCAGTACAGAAATTTGCATTGAGCAGCTAGTGTTGAATACGCCATGCTGGACATTGGGGAAGATCTGGTTAGTCTGTACTGTGGAACCCCCCTTTAACAATAACCTTCAAAAATCTTTTTTTTAAATCTTTGTTAAAAATCAGTTAAAAGGGAGGGAATTTTGAAAATGGAGGTAAACTTACAGAGGGTATGAACAGAACATCTGAGAAAGTAGGGTCTTAAAATAGAGGAAGTCTTACATTGGGGGGGGGCTTAAAAGGGGGGTTATGGGGTAGTGGTGACAGACAGGTGGTTAGTATTGACTGGTCAGTTCTAGGGGTAGGATTCTGCTTACTGAAGATTCGTCTTAGTTCAGTTAGTGTTGAATGCCCGAGAGTCTTGGCAATGATGCCACAAAGCTGATCTAGGCTTGAATGCACTTGTGGGCTGTTAAGACGGAAGGAACTAGATGAGTTGGTATTCGGGGGTGCTGTAGACAATTTGAGACATCGCCCTTCCAGAGGAGACACACTTTCACCACAGATTTGATGGGGTTTCACTTCTTTGTGCCCCCTCATTCTCTTGTTTTTGCAATCTGATCTCTTTTCATGATTTTGTCTATTTCAGGGAGAGCTAGGTTTTCTCTTTTTACATTTAGTCAAGTTTTGACTAAATGTTTTAACGTAGAGGGGGAATCGAGACGAGGGTCGTGGTGTATGTGTGTGTGTGTCTGTGCGTGTGTGTGTGTAGAGCGATTCAGACTAAACTACTGGACCGATCTTTATGAAATTTTACATGGGAGTTCCTGGGAATGATATTCCCGGAAGTTTTTTTCTTTTTTTCGATAAATGTCTTTGATGACGTCATATCCGGCTTTTTGTAAAAGTTGAGGCGGCACTGTCACACCCTCATTTTTCAATCAAATTGATTGAAATTTTGGCCAAGCAATCTTTGACGAAGGCCGGACTTCGGTATTGCATTTCAGCTTGGTGACTTAAAAATTAATTAATGACTTTGGTCATTAAAAATCTGAAAATTGTTAAAAAAAAAAGTTTTTTTATAAAACGATCCAAATTTACGTTCATCTTATTCTTCATCATTTCCTGATTCGAAAAACATATAAATATGTTATATTTGGATTAAAAACAAGCTCTGAAAATTAGAAATACAAAAATTATGATCAAAATTAAATTTTCAAAATCAATTTAAAAACACTTTATCTTATTCCTTGTCGGTTCCTGATTCCAAAATTGAAAACATATAGATATGATATGTTTGGATTAAAAACTCGCTCAGAAAGTTAACACGAAGAGAGGTACAGTAAAGCGTGCTATGAAGCACACCGCAACCGTTACCGCGCCAAACAGGCTTGTCACTTTCACTGCCTTTTGCACTAGCGGCGGACTACGTTCAGTTTCATTCTGTGAGTTCTACAGCTTGACTAAATGTAGTAATTTTGCCTTACGCGACTTGTTTACTCAATTGTTTTTGCAATCTCATATCATGATTTCGTTGTGTGTTTTCAGGGAGAAAAACTTCAAGCAGAGCCTGTCCAAGCTTAGGGAAGAGGTGGTGAAGGCGAATGCACTGGTGCGTGAAGCCAACTTCCTGTCGCAGGAGATGGGCAAGCAGACCGAGTTCCATGTCACGCTTCAGATCCCGGCTGCCAACCTCAGTCCCAACAGACGGGTAGGTGGAAATAAGGCAAAATTTGATGAACATTTGATTGAGGTTTGAAACTGTAGATTGAAATTTGAAGGGTTTTTTTGTGTGTGTTTTATTTGAATAAGTGGGCGGGGATGTAGCTCAGTCGGTAGCGCGCTGGATTTGTATCCAGTTGGCCGCTGTCAGCGTGAGTTTGTCCCCACGTTCGGCGAGAGATTTATTTCTCAGAGTCAACTTTGTGTGCAGACTCTCCTCGGTGTCCGAACACCCCCGTGTGTACACGCAAGCACAAGACCAAGTGCGCACGAAAAAGATCCTGTAATCCATGTCAGAGTTCGGTGGGTTATAGAAACGCGAAAATACCCAGCATGCTTCCTCCGAAAGCGGCGTATGGCTGCCTAAATGGCGGGGGTAAAAACGGTCATGCACGTAAGATTCCACTCGTGCAAAAAACACGAGTGTACGTGGGAGTTTCAGCCCACGAACGTGGAAGAAGAAGAAGAAGATTTGAATAAGTTGATTGAAATTAGACAAAAATGGATTGTAATTTGAAACATTAGTCTGTAAAATTGAAAACAAATTGATTGAAATTTGAATTTTTGTGTGAGGTGTGATAGTGGGCAGTGTCAGAAAGAATTGAGCTCTCTCTCTCTCTCTCTCTCTCTCTCTCTCTCTCTCTCTCTCTCTCTCTCTCTCTCTCTCTCTCTCTCTCTCTCTCTCTCTCTCTCTCTCTCTCTCTCTCTCTCTCTCTCTCTCTCTCTCTCTCTCTCTCTCTCTCTCTCTCTCTCTCTCTCTCTCTCTCTCTCTCTCTCTCTCTCTCTCTCTCTCTCTCTCTCTCTCTCTGATTGCATACTTCTCACATTCAGACACATTATCTGTACACACATATAGCCACTATCTCACTCTTTTTCTCTTGAACCTTAAACCTCTATCCTTATAAAATAAATATCCATCACCATCTCTCACACAGGCACAAGCTACACAGACACTCTCAGAGACATACACAGCAACGTTGATAGTTAACTCAAACTTTCTACCATAGCTAACCCTCACCCCCAAAACTCTATCCTTCACAGAGAGGGGCGTTCGTCAGCGAGCCGGCCATACTGGTCAAGCGGAAGAAGCGGAGCGGTCAGATCTGGACGATGGAGAAGCTGGAGAATAAGATTATCGACATGCGGGAGATGTATGAAGACCGCAAGTCACAGGGCCTGCCCATGATGGTAGAGGACACATCTTCTGATGACTTCTTTGATGGCTCCACTTGGGTTTGTGTTGTCCTGCATGGCTTGACCTTTTGCCTCTGTGTGGTGTGTGTGTGTGTCGGGGAGGGGGGTAGAGTGTGTTATTGGATGAATTCCAGAAATACATTTAGACGAATTCAGGAATTAACTCTGTCGCGTTTTTATTGGTTATTGTGGAAGAGTTGCTTTTCCTTTGAAATGCCGAGGCAAACAAACCCGTGTGACATTGTAGGCCAATCACTAGGTAGCTGCAAGTGGCTGTCCCTATGGGCACTAATTAGGGGACGTGATCATATCGGCAAGGAAGAGTTATCTCCGGTGGGAATAATTTCTAAGTGTGCTCTGTGTGTGAGCTAACTTTCACAGGATTGTCAGTCATTCACATGATTCATACTCACAGGAGTTTGTTTGACCCAGTTCCCAAGGGTTTGTTTTGTTTGTTTGTTTGCTTAACGCCCAGCCGACCACGAAGGGCCATATCAGGGCGGTGCTGCTTTGACATGTAACGAGCACCACACACAAGACAGAAGTCGCAGCACAGGCTTCATGTCTCACCCAGTCACATTATTCTGACACTGGACCAACCAGTCCTAGCACTAACCCCATAATGCCAGACGCCAGGCGGAGCAGCCACTAGATTGCCAATTTTAAAGTCTTAGGTATGACCCGGCCGGGGTTTGAACCCACGACCTCCCGATCACAGGGCGGACGCCTTACCACTAGCCCAACCGTGCCGGTCTTTCCCAAGGGTGAGCAACTCCAAACCCATTGAAACCTGACAGAGTTATTTCCAAACAACGTTTGTTTAAGTGGGGTGGTCGTGTGGGAATAACTGACAAATGAGATCTTGAGCATTATTCAGACTTAGTGCATTGAACATACAGTTAGTTATTAAATCTAACTGAACTGAGATCTTGATCATTGTTTTGTCTTACTGAAAATAGGAAATGCCGTCACAAAAAGTAGATACTTAAAATCTAATTCAACGAAGATCTTTCGCATTGTGCTATTTCTAACACTAGAATTAGATGTGTATTTACATCCAGCTAAGTGTTATTGTTAAAACTTAAAATTTAACTTTTTTCTTGAATGGGAATTTAAGACTATAGCTGCTGCATGACTGTGTGGTGAATTAACTGCATAATTAAAATTGGAGGTAGGTGAAGAGAAACCATTTTTCCAGTCAATTACTTGCAGTTGCAAGAAAAGATTTTTGAATTGAGAGAAGGACTGAAAGTGTTTGCATGTGTAATTGCTACAATAAAAGTTCTTGTTTTAGAGCTTGTTTGGAATACAGTTCATTAAATTTGGTGGGTAAGATTGGTGTATTTGGCTTTCAGTGTTTGTCATTTTTTCACTTCATTCCGTTTGTGGTGTCCATACAGGGATCGCGTTTACGCACGATTTTTGCGTATTTGACGCATTTTAAAAGTCACTGACGCGTTTTTTTCGCAGCGCCGCGTAAGCCATACGCAAAAATATTGTAACTTTTTCTTGTCTTCACGCAACGCTTTTGCTCTGACTTAATAATCACCCGATCCTGAAACTGACTGTAGGGCTCGAGAAGTGACGACACACATGAAATCTGCGCGTCAAAACTAAAGTCCGTTTCTTTTTGCATCGAAGTATCGCAAACGAACGTAACGAGGGTATTACCAGATAATGTCTTGTCGGATAATGAAACAGACATTAGCTGCTCTCCCATCTCGCGCTTCCAAAAGGCGGAAAGTGTGTCTAGTCGTATTAGAGCGGGAAACAAACTCGCAAGGCCCGAAGGTTGGAGACAGCAGGGGTGTTATTCGACAGGCGTGCGCGGAGTTCGACAGGAAAACTCGCCGTATTTAGGTAAGGAGTGTCTTTAAGTCTTTCGAGCGTGTTTTGTTTGTGTCTGTACGTGTTTTCGTAGTACGCAAAAATATTGGTCCGTGACGCGTTTTTTTCATTTCGTTGCGTATGACTTACGCGTTTTTTAAAAAGCTAGCGCGATCACTGTCCATAAGTTTGTGAGATCCTCATTGTTGAGGGGTGGTGGGGTGGGAACATAATTCGGGATGAGTTTTGCACTGAAATATTGTGAGAAATAGTCTAGTCTGCTTTGAGTTTTTTTTTATCATAACACTTTAATTTGTGGAATTTTTGCTTGATCAGTTTAGATTTTTGTGACAAAACCTTTTGCTTTTGTGTTTTTCTTCATACTTTTGATGTAGAATATTTAGTGCTTTGTATGTTTGAAAATTAATATGTGTGTGTGTGTTGTCTGTTACAATCACTTTTTTTTTACTTTTTTGCTCAGAATAGTACGACAGTTTATTGACACCTCGGTAGGTTTTTGTCAGTTTTGTGATTTCATCGGATTGAATTTTGTTTCTTTTTTGAATTTTCAAGCCCTTTTTCTGATCACATTTGGGGACACATGCTATTTTGTGTGCAAAAGTTGTGTACAGATTGTTTTGAAATTGATGCCATTATTCCCTATATGCCCTGCTTTTTGTGTGTTCTGACTTGGTGGGGGGGGGGGGGGGGGGGGGGGGAGTATTAATACTGATTTTAATCAGACATGAAGTTGAATAACTAAGGGAATACATGTAATGGTTTTCAAGAAAATACTTAAGTAAAGAAAATAACTTACATTTTTGTCTAATTTTACATTCAAATTTCTTGGTTTTTTTAGGTTTTTACTTTTCTGCTCTGTGTAATAGAGGTTGACAGAGACAATTATATGAGATTTTGTTACGAAGAGGTGCATTTTGCCAAACTGTCAGTTCAGAAAAATGACCCAATTATTTTTTTATTGTAAGAAATAAATATCCTTGTATTAGAAGCTAAATTTTTGTTTAACAAATCACATGTTTTAGTCTTTGAACATGTTAGATTTTGGGTAGTTTTAAGATTTCTCTTAAATGCCATAACTTTGTAGATACAGGTTCTTTGAAACAATTTCTTTGCTGTGTTACTAAAGAAAATAGATCTATAGATGCATATTCTTCATTAGCAATACACACAATTAGATTGAAGAAGATTTTCTATGTGAAAGCTATGGAAATTTTACTGAAAAAAAAGATAATACATGTATAATAATAATGATAATAATGCATACTACTTATATAGCGCATGTATCCAGGGTTTAACCCTGCTCAAAGCGCTGTACAATATATACAGTATGTCCCCCTGTTTCAGTACGACATGAGGTTTGCAGGGTACTACTGTGAGCATTACGAGAATCATATCACCCCAGCATGTCCTTATTCTAATGTTCCACCTTGCTGATTTCCAGGACAACGGACCCCCACAGCTGGGCGACCCGTTCTATGAGTCCCAGGAAAACCACAACCTGATTGGCGTGGCCAACATCTTCCTGGAGTGTCTGTTCCACGACGTCAAGCTGGACTATCATGTGCCCATCATCAGCCAGCAGGGAGAGGTCAGTTGTTTTGTTCATTTGGTTTAAACAAAACTTTATTCTGTTTTAGTATTGTGTCATATATATATACAATATCTAACATTCAGGATCTGTACTGAAGCATAAAGCTTTGATTAGCGAATTCAACTCAACTCAACTCAACTCAACTCAAATTTTATTGGCTTCAATTTTCATAGAAGAATTTGTCTTGCGCTTGGGAGAAAGTAAGAGTATAACATATAAAAACAGCATTCATATCACATTTCATGTATCACACACAGTAATCACTAACCCATATCCACCCAAAAAAATTTTTTTTTGGCAGTTATCATTTTTTAGTGTTTTATTTACTGAAAGGAGTACCACTAAGACATATCCGTAGTCGTTTGCCCCCCAAAATTTTTTTTTCCTAGTTTTTTTAGAAGTTTTTGGGTGCACCCCTCTAGGGTGCATTGGGGGCAAATGACCACAATAACATTTTTTTAAGTGCACCCCCACAGGGTGCACTGGGGGCCAATGACCACAATAACCTTTTTGTTAAGTGCACCCCCACATTGGAACCTTGAGACGTTATGAAGTTAAATAGAAAACTCACATTTTGTGGACATATTTCAGATAAATGAATTTGTAAAAACAGCTTTATTTTTTGCCTTGAAACGAACATAGCAACGTTGGGCCATTTCTTTGATTTCACAATATCCAGCTGATTGCTCATTTGCGTTCTTTCAAAATGAGTGTACATTATCTTTGTGTTGGTAAAAATTAAGCCAAAATATCTGGGAGGAATAACCCTATCCTCTCCTCCACTTCTTTCTTAGAAGTAGCTCAAATCAAGAAAAAACAACGCCAAGGAACTCCATGATGAAGAGCGACGATGCAGCAAATTCAAGGAACTCCGTGGAACTCGTTGAAGCAATGGAGATGAAGGCCAACTCGACACTTTGTACACATCTTCCTTGTGTTTTTGTGACATTTTGCGCATCTTTTCTGTGTTGAATTGGAAGAGAAGTGACCTGTTCTGTCACTCCTGACGGCCTCAGGGACTCTGGGTGTGAAGGTCAGGTCTCGACCTACTCTCAATGGAGTCCCCGCTGCACCATGACGCATGAGATAGGTCTGAGCCACCCTCACCTGAAAGTCAGCAGATCAACTGTCGCTTGACAGTCAACACTTCTTTCCCAGTACATAGGTCGCCTTGGCAAGGCATTGTATCCTGACAAGAGGAGAATGCCAATGAAAGATCGCATATCCTGTCTGTTGGTAGTGAATGCATGGTTGCCATTATCTCGATTGGCATACAAGTTTGTCTGTTGTACCAAATTGTCGACGACATCATCATCAAAGAAAAATTCAAATATGTCCACTGGGTTCAGGTTTTGATTGTACCAGGCTGGATCTGGAATATTTGGGAAAGGAACTTGTGTTTGAAGCCCGTTTCTTGGCATGTCTGCACGTTGCCAGTTACGTTGTGCTTGCTGGTTGCCACCCTGTGGAGCTCTTTGGGCATGCCTACGTGGTGCTGGGGCTGGTGGGGCTCGAGCGCGTGGTGCAGGGGCTGGTGGGGCTCGAGCGCGTGGTGCTGGGCCTGGTGGGGCTCGAGCGCGTGGTGCTGGGGCTGGTGGGGCTCGAGCGCGTGGTGCTGGGGCTGGTGGGGCTCGAGCGCGTGGTGCTGGGGCTGGTGGGGCTCGAGCGCGTGGTGCTGGGGCTGGTGGGGCTCGAGCGCGTGGTGCTGGGGCTGGTGGGGCTCGAGCGCGTGGTGCAGGTGCTGGTGCTCGAGCGCATGGTGCAGGGGCTGGTGGAGCTTGAGTATGTGCTGCAGGACCATGTGGGGCTACAGCACATGGTGCGACAGGTCGTGTGGCTTCAGCGTGTGGTGCATCTTGAGTAGATGGAGCAGGACCAGGTGGATTCTCACACCGAGCACGTTTGGGAGGAGGTTGTTGGGCCGTAGATGGTGGGGCTCGAGCAGGATGAAGATGTGCATGTGCTTTAGGATCAAATGGGGCATGCGTTGGTGGAGCAGGAATTAGTTGGGCTGATGTGATGATGGAATGTGTACGTGATGAGTGGGGTTACTCATCTGAGTCTTCATTCGTTGATGACATTGTTTTTGTTTCGCCTTGTAAGTCTGTAACGACTAATTCTGCCTCTGCTGTAAGCTGTCGGTGATTTAGATTTTGAATGCAGCCATTCTCGTCTTCATCACCACTGTCCTCATCCGATAAATCACCCGCATTTCCAGGAGGAGTTATGTAAACGGTTGCTTGTAGAAAATCATCGTCTTCCAGCATTGACACTACCTCGTTCACTGTGTATCGCCTCCTCCTACACACACACATAATATGTTTATCTCTCAGGATCAAAATAGCATCAAATCAAAAGCACAGTAAAAAAAAAACACCGATGGACCCTACTTTTTTTTAGTCACGTTACCTTAGACCAACATATTTTTTTAGGCCTGATAGTTTTCATGAAACTCAAACGGGTCAAATCACAGGCGATGGAAATCATTGCATTATTGACACGGTTATTTCAATCAGAGACCTCTGACAGTGTGATTCAGATACAGACACAGACACAAAAAAAAGGATGGTAGCTCTCGCTCCCAATGCACTCTAGTAGGGTGCACTGAAAAAAAGAAGCATGGTACCGCTCGCTCCCAATGCACCCCTGTAGGGTGCACTACTATTTCATCATTTTCAGTGTGGAACATATTATTTTAGGAATAATCTAACATGTACATCTTACTAAACATATAATTTGTACACTAAAACCGCTGACACAGGAATAAAAATGAGAACTGTTTGACAACTATCACTTACGAATTTTGCTGAGGAGTGTTCGCTGCCATTTTTCATTTCCCCTCTTTTCAGACTTCAGTTCACGAGAGCATTTCAGGAGAGATCACTTGATCATTATGTTGCTGGTGTAGAGACAAGTCATGGGAACTGCAGGATACTAAACTAAATGCAATTTGTCCTTTTGTGATTTTTCCACTACAATTTAAATCGATGCACCCCCAGGGGGTGCGATGGGTGGATATGGGATACGCCTACAATTATCACATTTGTACCTGTATCATACATGCAAATAAATAGTATCACATTTCCACGTATCACACACAATATATACATTACATAACATACAGCAAGCTTCCATCTCCCGCGCCCCCCCCCCCCCCCCTCCCACACATACATATCCTCGCACGTGCGTCGACTCCATACAAATGACATCATCAGTCCATTAACTAAAATGCACAATGACTAGTAGTGGGTACATGATACTTAATACGTGCTCAACTAGACCTGCTAACTAAAATAATAACAGAAACAAAAACAAGCAGAAGCATAGAACAAGAAGAACACGTTTGTTCATTTCATGCTCTTGGTGTGTACTAAGTTAAGATAGATTCATGTAGTTGTGATTTGCATGGTCAAAATGTTCCTTTAATGTGTAGTCCCCCATGTAAAGCTGAATCTATGATACCATACACCTCGATCACTACGTGGATGCACTAACTAAATGTTACTGTTACAGGTAGCGGGCAAGCTGCACATCGAGATCACCAAGGTGGGGGGAGCCGTCCTGGATCGCTACGTGGATGCACTAACTAAATGTTACTGTTACAGGTAGCGGGCAAGCTGCACATCGAGATCACCAAGGTGGGGGGAGCCGTCCTGGATCGCTACGTGGATGCACTAACTAAACGTTACTGTTACAGGTAGCGGGCAAGCTGCACATCGAGATCACCAAGGTGGGGGGAGCCATCCTGGATCGCTACGTTGACATGGCGGCTGAGGATAACGAGGAGGAGAGTGTGCCCATGGGGGCACCGCTCTTGATACGTGTACGTTTTCATTTCATTTCATTAACTCTACTTCATTATCCCATTGCTGGTAAATACAGTATTTGATGTCACCCTCCGCGGGGTATATCTGGAGTATAATACCCAACCACAGCATATGTCCACAACCTGTTTCAGGGTGTGGAAAGGAAGGCACTGCTAGGAGCCTGTGCTTTCTTTCTTGCTAGAATGAAATCCCGTGTATTTCTGAAAATCGTCTATTGGATGTTAACCCCCTTTTGAGACTCCCTCTATTTTAAGACTCCCTCTATTTTAAGACTCCCTCTCTTTAAAGACTCCCTCTCTTTTAAGACTCCCTCTATTTAAAGACTCCCTCTATTTTAAGACCTGATTTTCTCAGATTTTGTGAGGTCTTAAAAAGGGGTTGCACTGTATTCCAATACAGGTGAATGATTTGTGTGTTGCAGGTGTGCATCAAAGAGGCACGGGGACTGCCGCCAGCCCTGGCTCACTTTGTCTTCTGTCAGTACAACTTCTGGGGCCACCAGGAGTCCGTCGTCGTGCCGCCTGAGATTAACCCTGAGCACCTGGAGAAACGCGAGGATGACACTGTGGCCTTCACCTTCAACCACGAAAAGGTCATTTCTCCTGCTTGGTGTACAGTGTTGATTAAGAAAGTTACAGCAGTTCTCTGGGTTCTGTGTGCATGCATGTGTGTGCAATCAACGCATTTGCATAGCGAAGATAAGCTACTGTTATTTAGTCTTATTCTGTCACCTGTGAGCAGGTGTGAACCTTCAGATGCTCTAATGAGCGCTTCTGGGGTGATGACGTAAAACAACTCCTGTGATCTTACCGCGAGGTGGCGCCAGTTACCAGCCGAAAGAAAGAAGGGGCATAACCTCACCAGAACCGACCATTGTTTGTTTACCATATAAAATGCACGACTTACACATGAACTGTTACCAAACCGATATGCTATTTGGGACCAATGCAAGTTTTTTTTCCCTTTCTCGTGTGATATTCCCGCGAGGTGGCGCCAGTTACCAGCCGAAAGAAAGAGTTACCAGAACCGCCCATTACCATGATTTTGTTCAACAGGGTGACCCCAAAAATTGCCACCCATTAAAATGCCTATAACTCCTAAACTACTACGGCAATTTACTTCATATTTGGTGTACATTGGCTTGTGATATGGGATGATACGTGCACACAGTGTCAGGTCTGTACATTGGCTTGTGATATGGGATGATAAGTGCACACAGTGTCAGGTCTGTACGTTGAATGTTCTGACTTTATGGGAAATGAATCCAAATTCGGGGATTGATGCGAAAATACGAGATCTTGCCCTGAGCGTTATAGGTAGAGGTGTGGGATTCTGGGGATTTTTGTGTGTATATTTCCCCCTTGACTTTCATAATCCCTTTATCTCTTGCTGTTGTTCCAAGTACCGATCACAGACAAATTCATCAAGTTTTGTTTGGACGGAGCGTTGTCGGTGGAGGTGTTGTATTTTTCTGTGTATGTTTCCCCCTTTATTTTCATATCCCTTTATTTTGCAGGTGTTCCGAGTGCCGATCACAGAAGAGTTCATTGAGTTTTGCTCTGACGGGGCGCTGTCGGTGGAGGTGTGGGGTCACCGCAGTCAGGGCTTTGGTCAGCTGCTCAATCTGGCCGACACTGCACAGGCCAAGTCACGCTCCGTCGCTGACAGGTGTGTGGAATGTCTCATCTCCCGCCCTCTATCTCTCTCAGCCTGTGTTGCTGGGATATATCTGGAATATTCTTAGGTTTGAATAACTATATGTCAGGTCATATTAGGATCAAGTTTTGGGCAATAATTAATAAGAAATCAATGTTCTCTTGGACATTGTTTTATGACGGTAGAAAAGCAAATATGTTTGATTCATATACATATGAGCTCTCCTTTTACGACCCTGTACGTTTTCCCAGATTGTTTGAATGTCTGTAACACATTTTGAAGTGAACGATGTTCATGTTGCACTACAGGTGGAGATTGTTTGAATGTCTGTAACACATTTTGAAGTGAACGATGTTCATGTTGCACTATAACACGTTTTGAAGTGAACGATGTTCATGTTGCACTACAGGTGGAGATTGTTTGTATGTCTGTAACACGTTTTGAAGTGAACGATGTTCATGTTGCACAACAGGTGGAGATTGTTTGAATGTCTGTAACACATTTTGAAGTGAACGATGTTCATGTTGCACTACAGGTGGAGATTGTTTGAATGTCTGTAACACATTTTGAAGTGAACGATGTTCATGTTGCACTACAGGTGGAGATTGTTTGAATTCTTCTTCTTCTTCTTCGTCGTTCGCTCAGACAGCAACTCCGGAGGCCCTGATGAAGGCTGCTGTACGCCGGAGGCTCTCCATGGGTCCATAGAGTTTGTCCCTCATCGGTGTGTCAGCAGGCCAGGTCTCTGCTCGCAAGTTTTGGTGTGTTGGACAGTCCTGCAGGAAGTGTTGCACTGTCATTGGAGATGTGCCACAGGGGCACGATGCAGAATCACCAATGTGGAATTTGGTATACAGGTGATGTTTGAGTCTGCAATGGCCTGTTCTCAGTCTCACAATGACCACTTGGTCATCTCTGGGTAGGAGGTAGTAGGCATCCTTTTTGTTGTAGTCTGGGTGTTGGTGGAGCCATCTTCTCTTCTGCTTCTCTTTGACTATAGTCTTGGCCTCTTCATAGGTGACTTCTTGTTCATCCTGTGGGAGCTGTCCACCTTCTTTTGCCAGTCGGTCAGCTTCCTCATTGCCCTGTATGTTACAGTGTGATGGAATCCACTGGATGACTGTTTGCTCAGTGGATTGCTGTAAGTTGGTCAGTGCAGAGGCAAGGGTGTTCAGTTCCTTGTTCCGTGGGTTCTGGACTGCTTGCAGGACTGATAAGGCATCAGAGAAGATAACCACTCTGGAGCGGGTTGTTTCCCTGTTCTCGTGTAACATTCGGGCTGCTGTTTGTAGTGCATCAGCCTCAGCCTTGTAGTTCGTAGAGAACTTTCCAGTTGGAATAGCCTGCTGTAGTTGTCTTTCATCCTTCAGTTTGATGACAATTCCGCCACCTCCATTTCTGGTTGCATCTTCTGCTGATCCATCTGTGTATGTATGGGTCCAATGTTCTTTGGGATAGACGTGATCTATGTGGTCCAGGGTCACTGCTTTCCTCTCCGCTTCTGTTTGGATGCCCTTTTTGAGAATGCCAGGAATGCTCTCTCTGACTTCAGGGAATTGCTCTCTCTTCCAAGCTGGTACAGTCGAGTGCGTTGGTATTATCCTGTTGCCCTGCTGCATGAGTTCTGGATCCTGT
Source organism: Littorina saxatilis (assembly GCF_037325665.1). Classification (NCBI taxonomy): domain Eukaryota; kingdom Metazoa; phylum Mollusca; class Gastropoda; order Littorinimorpha; family Littorinidae; genus Littorina; species Littorina saxatilis. Next base: position 10,361,828 of record NC_090255.1, on the reverse strand, counting down.
CGTTCAAGTCTCCTCACGTTGTGGACAAAACTGCTGCGCTTCAGTCTGCATTTGGTGGGCTCCGACATTCTCTTGTGCATTGGGTGGTTCTGCATCCTCTTGAACTTGGCAGCTAGTGTAAGGACTTTGGTGTCTCGTCTGCTTTCAAGGCTCTCTAGGCCAGTCAATGTGTCCATAGCCTGGATTGGAGTCGACTTGAGTGCACCTGTGATGATTCTAGATGCTTGGTTCTGCATTCGGGCAAGTTTGTCGAAGTTGGATTTTGCTGCTGTACTCCATGCAGCTGCTCCGTACTCTAGGACAGATCTTACTCGTCCAAGGTACAGCTTCTTCTGGATGTTGTGATCCGCTCCCCAGGATGTCCCAGAAAGTTTCTTCATTAGTGCTGTTCGCAGTCTGGCTCTGGCTGCGCACTTCTCTGTTTGGTGTTTCCATGTCATCCTGGGATCAAAGGTAACTCCAAGGTATGTGGGTGTATTGTCTTGTGGTAGGTTGTGGCCATTCACCTGGAGGTGTGCAGTCTGTTTCTTGGCGGCGAGACTGAAGATGGTGTAGTTTGTTTTACTGGCATTGATGGTCACTAACCACTTCCTTGTCCATCTTTCTATCCTTCTCAAGGCGTCCTGCACTCGCACTGTGGCAGTAGTCACATACTGCTCCGAACACCAAATGACCAGGTCATCTGCATATACTGCGCCATGGACCCATGCAGGGATATCTTCCAGGATGTCATTCATGAAGATGATGAACAGCGTAGGCGAGAGAACTCCGCCTTGTGGGACGCCTTCCTTCATGGTTCTTTGCCTGCTCTGGAATCTTTTGTTCTGTACCCTGGCTTTCCTGTTGGTAAGGTATTGGCTGATCCAGTTGTACACATGTGTCCCGTGATCCCATATTGGTGCATTTTCAGTTTCAGACCCTCTTTCCACACCTTGTCGAAGGCTTTTTCAAGATCTATCCAGACTGCGATAGTATGTTTCTTGTCTTGAAGTGTATCTTTAACTTCTTGTGCAATGTAGGCAACCTGATCCTCGGTGGATCTGTGTTGTCTGAATCCAGCCTGGTTGTCAGAGATGATCTTTTTCTCTTCCAGGTACCAGATTAGCCTGTTGTTGATGAGTCTCTCCATAAGCTTCCCCACGCAGCTGGTTAGACTAATGGGCCTATAGCTGTCAGCCCTGGTTTTGTCTTTTCCCTTTTTGTGGATAGGTATCATTGTTGCATCTCTCCAAGCTTGAGGTACTGAGGCATGTGTCCAACTGGCGTTGAAGATCGTCAGCAGCACCTTTCTCGCTGATGGGCCAAGTCGTTGAAGCATCTCGTTGGTGATGCCATCAGGCCCAGGCGATTTCTCTTTCTGTAGCTGCCGAATCCCGTCTTCAAACTCTTTTTCGGTGAATGGTTCCTTCATAACTTCTTTTTCTGTGGCTGCATCTCTGTACTGCTGCTGTTCTTCTTGGACTTCCCTCTCTCTTTCTTATGGGATGTCTAGGTTACTGTTTCTTTCAAAGCTGCTGATGAGATGGTCTGCAGCTTTCTTGCCAGTGATGGTTTCTCCATTCTGTTCCAATCTAATGGGTGCTGGTGTTGATTTTTCGTCATTCATAGCTTTGGCGAGATTCCAGAGCTTACTGCCATCCTTGTCTAAATTTAAGCTTTCTGTCTTTCTTTTCCAGTTGTTTCTTGCTGCTTGAGTGAATGTTTTCTTGTAGGAAGCTGTCTTTTCCTTCAGACTGATATTGTTTTCAATGGTTGGTTCTTTCTCCACTTTCTCTCTTGCATCATTCACCTGATCTTCCAGTTTCTGAAGTTCTTCAGTCCAATATGGCTTGTAGTTTTTCCTGGCTCCTCGTGGGATGGTTTCTTTTGCAGCTTTCAGCACTGCTGCATTGAAGGCCTTGGTCATGCTGTTTGCATCTTTACGGCGAGTATTTATGTTTGCCACATACTCATCAGTAAGCATGGAATAATCTTCCCACTTTGCTTTTTTGTAATTCCATCTGGGTAGTGGTTTGCAGTCCCCCGGATGGTGATTGAGGTTGAAGGTCAGTTTGACAGGCTTGTGGTCACTACCGGCTAGCTGATCCAGCACAGTTCTCTCAGCACTTGTCTGTAGGTTGTTAGTGGAAAAGGACAGGTCAGGTGTTGTTGACGTCATCCATCTGCGTGAGTAGAATGTTGGAGGGTCTTCTGGGCTATTCAGGAGATATAAATGCTGTTCTATTTGCCAATCTTCCACCTCCTCCCCTCTAGAATCTGTTTCATTGTATCCCCAGCTATGGGAATGGCTGTTGAAGTCACCGATAATCAGACATCCATCCTGTGGCACCTCCATTTTGTGTAGAGAAAGTTGTCGATCAGCTGGGCAATAAATGTTGTAAATCCTGATCTGCTTCCCATTTTGTAGTGTGATGTCCACTCCGGTAATTTCTGCCTGTCCATCAGTGTCCAATGTGATGTGCTTTGCTGGTAGGTGATTCTTGATCAAGATGAGTACACCGCCTTTGTGCCTTTTCTCCCGGTCCGCACGGTAGGTCTGGTAGCCTCTTATTGTGAAGCGGAGGTTCTCTGTAAGGTGTGTCTCCTGGATACAAGCTATGTCAATATCCTCTTTGTGAAGTCGTTCAGCAAAGGGGAGCTTCTTCTTGGATATTCCCTCAGCGTTCCACTGTAGCACCCTCAATGGCCTTGGCTCCACATCCTCATTTCTGTCGTAGCCAGTCGCATTTACCCGTCTCACCCGCCGCCTGGCTCCACCACAAAAAGGGGAACGGGGTCCACCAGTCGCATGATATGAGCCCCTTTGAGGCACGGGGCCCGGCACTCTTCCACCCTGGTGGGTCTCCAACGGACGAGCACCATATCGAGAGTCATTTCCATTGTTGTCTGTCATGTGAGCATAGATGCGTTGTGCTGCCGTTACGCGCCTGACAAGTCAGGCCCAGCACATCCGACTTCAGCTTGTTTTTATATCAGAGTGTTTGCTCTCCTAGATTGGTTGCTTTACCGGGCTGCCGAGTTCAATCTACCCGTTTCCTGGATGGCCGTCGCATCTTCCGCATCCATGCTGACGCCCTGAGCTGTCCAGTCTGCTGTTGTATTCGCCTTCGGTGCCAGGTTGTGGGCATATCTGTCCTGTTGCCACCTCTGCCGGATGTGTTCCCCTAGCAAGTTGGATGTGACATGGGGGTGACATGGGGGTTTCAGCTAATGGGTCCAACCCCCCAGGTTTGTCTTCAGAGTTTTCCTTCTCCTAGGAATGCTGCCTACCTTGGCTAACGAGTCGTTCCTACCCAGCGCTTGTGGAAGCAGCAGTAACATGGAGTATCCTCGTCCGCCCAGCCAGCCGTTGGGAGCAAGCTCCTCGTCCGCCTGTCTGACCGTTGGGATGGGTGACTAGACGTCCTCTTCCGCCTTCGCTGCCGTTGGGAGTTCACTCTCCTCTTCCGCCAGTTCCGCCGTTGGGATGTCTAGTCTTGGTATTTCACCCATACCTGGGGATTTGTTTCATGGGCACCAGGGCGTATCCACACACGGGTGGGCCTGCGTACCGCACGTACGGAGAAAATCTCCTCCGCGCCCTTGCATTTTAGCCTGGGAGCATAGGGCTCCCAGTTTCCACCCAACGCCACGTGGAGGCAATGCATAGGACTTGTTGGTGAGAGGCTAACCGGCAGAAGAGACCTACGCGGATGGCTGCTCTCTTTTCGACCGGTGCTGCATGCAGCTTTGGCTAGCCAGCGATGAAGGCTGAAAGCGGATGCGACACTTAAGCACATGTATGTCAACGCCAACACGCTTGAGATTGTTTGAATGTCTAACACATTTTGAAGTGAACGATGTTCATGTTGCACTATAACACGTTTTGAAGTGAACGATGTTCATGTTGCACTATAACACGTTTTGAAGTGAACGATGTTCATGTTGCACTACAGGTGGAGATTGTTTGTATGTCTGTAACACGTTTTGAAGTGAACGATGTTCATGTTGCACAACAGGTGGAGATTGTTTGAATGTCTGTAACACATTTTGAAGTGAACGATGTTCATGTTGCACTACAGGTGGAGATTGTTTGAATGTCTGTAACACATTTTGAAGTGAACGATGTTCATGTTGCACAACAGGTGGAGATTGTTTGAATGTCTGTAACACATTTTGAAGTGAACGATGTTCATGTTACACTGCAGGTGGAGATTGTTTGAATGTCTGTAACACATTTTGAAGTGAACGATGTTCATGTTGCACGACAGGTGGAGATTGTTTGAATGTCTGTAACACATTTTGAAGTGAACGATGTTCATGTTGCACTATAGGTGGAGATTGTTTGAATGTCTGTAACACATTTTGAAGTGAACGATGTTCATGTTGCACTACAGGTGGAGATTGTTTGAATGTCTGTAACACATTTTGAAGTGAACGATGTTCATGTTGCACGACAGGTGGAGATTGTTTGAATGTCTGTAACACATTTTGAAGTGAACGATGTTCATGTTGCACTACAGGTGGAGATGTTTGAATGTCTGTAACACATTTTGAAGTGAACGATGTTCATGTTGCACTATAGGTGGAGATTGTTTGAATGTCTGTAACACACTTTGAAGTGAACGATGTTCATGTTGCACTACAGGTGGAGATTGTTTGAATGTCTGTCACACATTTTGAAGTGAACGATGTTCATGTTGCACTGCAGGTGGAGAATGTTTGAATGTTTGCAACACGTTTTGAAGTGAACGATGTTCATGTTGCACTACAGGTGGAGATTGTTTGAATGTCTGTAACACATTTTGAAGTGAACGATGTTCATGTTGCACTGCAGGTGGAGATTGTTTGAATGTCTGTAACACATTTTGAAGTGAACGATGTTCATGTTGCACTACAGGTGGAGATGTTTGAATGTCTGTAACACATTTTGAAGTGAACGATGTTCATGTTGCACTACAGGTGGAGATTGTTTGAATATCTGTTAACACATTTTGAAGTGAACGATGTTCATGTTGCACTACAGGTGGAGATTGTTTGAATGTCTGTAACACATTTTGAAGTGAACGATGTTCATGTTGCACTGCAGGTGGAGAATGTTTGAATGTTTGCAACACGTTTTGAAGTGAACGATGTTCATGTTGCACTACAGGTGGAGATTGTTTGAATGTCTAACACATTTTGAAGTGAACGATGTTCATGTTGCACTACAGGTGGAGATGTTTGAATGTCTGTAACACATTTTGAAGTGAACGATGTTCATGTTGCACTACAGGTGGAGATTGTTTGAATGTCTGTAACACATTTTGAAGTGAACGATGTTCATGTTGCACTACAGGTGGAGATGTTTGAATGTCTGTAACACATTTTGAAGTGAACGATGTTCATGTTGCACTACAGGTGGAGATTGTTTGAATGTCTGTAACACATTTTGAAGTGAACGATGTTCATGTTGCACTATAACACGTTTTGAAGTGAACGATGTTCATGTTGCACAACAGGTGGAGATTGTTTGAATGTCTGTAACACATTTTGAAGTGAACGATGTTCATGTTGCACTACAGGTGGAGATGTTTGAATGTCTGTAACACATTTTGAAGTGAACGATGTTCATGTTGCACTACAGGTGGAGATTGTTTGAATGTCTGTAACACACTTTGAAGTGAACGATGTTCATGTTGCACTGCAGGTGGAGATTGTTTGAATATCTGTAACACACTTTGAAGTGAACGATGTTCATGTTGCACTGCAGGTGGAGATTGTTTGAATATCTGTAACACACTTTGAAGTGAATGATGTTCATGTTGCACTGCAGGTGGAGATTGTTTGAATGTCTGTAACACATTTTGAAGTGAACGATGTTCATGTTGCACTACAGGTGGAGATGTTTGAATGTCTGTAACACATTTTGAAGTGAACGATGTTCATGTTGCACTACAGGTGGAGATGTTTGAATGTCTGTAACACATTTTGAAGTGAACGATGTTCATGTTGCACTACAGGTGGAGATTGTTTGAATGTCTAACACATTTTGAAGTGAACGATGTTCATGTTGCACTACAGGTGGAGATGTTTGAATGTCTGTAACACATTTTGAAGTGAACGATGTTCATGTTGCACTACAGGTGGAGATTGTTTGAATGTCTGTCACACATTTTGAAGTGAACGATGTTCATGTTGCACTACAGCAGACCTGTTTACCCTCCCGGATTGTCCGGAATTATTACGGATTTGGGGTCTAAATTCCGGTATTACGGAAATCTACCGAAAATTCCGGAAATTGCGGTCGAGAGAATCTTTTTCGTGGGTGAAAATTCGAAGTCGAAATTGTGGTAGTCACCAGGACTGTGATTTCAAGGCTGACCGAAACAGCCTTTTCTGCGCATGTGTACAGCAAGGTATTTGTCGGATTCCGCGGTTTTGAGATCGACATTGGTCCGAAGGGTAATTTTGGGCCGATCTCTGTGGGGACGAAATGCCAACCAAAAAAGCGAAAGTTGTACAGGAATATCGGCAAAACTATTAAGTCAAGTGGCGGTGTCTGGTGAAGTTTAAGAAGAGCGAACCACATTCATTTTGGTGATCGACTTGAGATCAGTGCAACAACAAAGCTAGTCAGTTAGCGAGGCTAGACGCAGCATTAGTTTTAACAAAATGCAGTACACAAATGAACATGGAAACAAACAAAAACACGAAATTATGTTTGGCAAAACATGAGCCTGCTTCGCATCGAGTTTATTTGATTTAGGTCTCTACTTCCACAGAATCTCCCGGACCTGCGAACCGATCTCTCACTACGGTCAGTCACGCCAGAGACATAGATGTAGGTCTATGGTCGCGCTCTTCAGTGACTTGTGCTGTTGCCGAAATTCAAGTCTTTCTGAGTCTAAAACTGATCTCCATTAATATTTCTCCAATATAGCAAAGATCACAGTTCTTTGAATCGAAAAACTTACAACAAAATGTTTAAAGGAAATAAACGAATCGGTCCTCTAAAATTAAAGGTAGCTTCTGAAGAGATCGAGTTATTATGACTATTAATGCAGGATGTCTGATGTGACAGAATGTAAGGTGGTTTTGTTCACATGCATCTTGACTGTAAATAGTCCAAGGGCGAAGTACGGGGGTGGGGGGGGGGGATGATACAGGGGTTCCGGACACCCCCCCCCCCCCCCCCCCCCTTGCTGTCAAAAAAGCAACAAAAAACACAAAAATTCAGTCTGTGGGAAAAAAACAAAACATTTTCTGTCTGTGAAATTTTTGTTTTTGTCGGAAGCAGATATCAATGAAGATAAATTGCCATTATTTAATACTAACTTTAAAAGAAATAACGAGTGGCTGCTGACACCAGTTTATCATGTTTAAAATCAAGGATAAGCCACAAATTGTTAATAAAATAGCTAAAATTCTTCAGCCAGACCCCCCAACCCCTGGACCCCAGGTTGTACCCCCCCCCCCCCCCCCCTCTAGCTCTCTTGCTCCGCCCCTGAATACTGTTATTTTTTTAGTTTTTTTTAGATAAAGTAAACTTGTCTTTGTTAACTTGCATATGTATCAGGTGTCTTGTGTTGTGTGTTTGTGGTGTGTGTGATCGAGCTTCTGTGTGTGTAGTACAATACTGTTAAACATGGTTATCAATTTTGTACTTGTTTTGCATGGTAGTGCGCGAATTAACGTGTCGTTTAATCATTTTCGAGCTGGTTTATGGTTGATAAAAAAGATTACTCAAAGATGCCTCAAATTACGGAAAAGTAACAGTTGCATTCCTGATTTTCATGTGGGGGGTAAACAGGTCTGCTACAGGTGGAGATATTTGAATGTCTGTAACACACTTTGAAGTGAACGATGTTCATGTTGCACTACAGGTGGAGATTGTTTGAATGTCTGTAACACACTTTGAAGTGAACGATGTTCATGTTGCACTACAGGTGGAGATTGTTTGAATGTCTGTAACACACTTTGAAGTGAACGATGTTCATGTTGCACTACAGGTGGAGATTGTTTGAATATCTGTAACACACTTTGAAGTGAATGATGTTCATGTTGCACTACAGGTGGAGATTGTTTGAATGTCTGTAACACACTTTGAAGTGAACGATGTTCATGTTGCACTACAGGTGGAGATTGTTTGAATGTCTGTAACACATTTTGAAGTGAACGATGTTCATGTTGCACTACAGGTGGAGATTGTTTGAATGTCTGTAACACATTTTGAAGTGAACGATGTTCATGTTGCACTACAGGTGGAGATTGTTTGAATGTCTGTAACACATTTTGAAGTGAACGATGTTCATGTTGCACTACAGGTGGAACGAGGTGATGCGAAAGATTGAGATGTGGGTGGAGTTCCACGAGCTGAACGATCAAGGTGAATACACCCCTGTGGAGGTGATCCCCAAACCTGAGGTGCCCTGTGCTGGCGTCTTTCAACTCAGACAGGTGAGATTTTGATTTTGATTTTTTGATTTTCTATTCTTTGGGTCTGTTTGCTTGTTTGTTTCAAATTCATAAAGGATTCCACACTGTACTTCATAGGATTTGAATAGATTAGAGCAGTGTCTGTAACTGTGAAACATGGATTATGTATGCAAGGAATTAATTATGCACGTGATTTTGTTTGTATGGCTTTTTCTTTGAGGAGGTTGTGCAGCTTGTGCGAAGATTCTGGTATGGTAGAGACGGGCGCTGTGGCGTGGTGGTAAGACGTCGGCCTCGGAAGGTCAAGGGTTCGAATCCCGGTCGCGGCCGCCTGGTGGGTTAAGTGTGGAGATTTTTCCAATGTCCCAGGTCAACTTATGTGCAGACCTGCTAGTGGCTTATCCCCCTTCGTGTGTACACGCAGGCACAAGACCAAGTGCTCACGGAAAAGATCCTGTAATCCATGTCAGAGTTCGGTGGGTTATAGAAACACGAAAATACCCAGCATGCTTCCTCCGAAAGCGGCGTATAGCTGCCTAAATGGCGGGGTAAAAACGGTCATACACGTAAAATTCCACTTGTGCAAAAACACAAGTGTACGTGGGAGTTTCAGCCCATGAACGCAGAAGAAGAAGGAAGTGGATTCAGGCTAAAACCAGACACAAAACATCCAAACTGGAAGCTGCTTGACAAGACTATACTGCACTGATTACAAGATCTAGGTTTCAGGTCGTATTGTATTTGGCTGAGAACCAGAAACAAAAAGTTCAAACTCGAAGCTGCCAAACAAGACTTTATACTGATTGGAAGCAGTAGACTTTTTTTGACCAACACAGCATTGATTACAAGATTTAAGATTCAAGTCATTTTCTATTTGGCTGTAAAACTGCCATGAGCCAAAATGAAAAAACAAGAAAGATAATATGTTGTTGGAACGTTTAATTATGACAAAACAAAATGTTACGATCACTGATCTTGGACCCAGCGGTCTTTTAAGTGGACAGATAGACAGATAGACAGACAGACAGACAGACAGACAGACAGACAGACAGACAGACAAGGGCACCTCAGGTTTGGGGATCACCTCCACTGGTGTGTATTCACCTTGATCGTTCAGCTTGTGGAACTCCACCCACATCTCGATCTTACGCATCACTTATAATACAGAAAATAAACTTATCTTGACAAATTGTCGAGAAGCTCGTTGACAAGCCAGACAAACCATGTGCCATGTGCCAAGCCATTCTGAATAAAACATCTCATATTCTTCACATCACCAGGGCCACTCTCGCCGAGTGTTGGTGCGTATCAAACCCAAGGCAAACTCAGGCACACTGCCGCTGATCTGTGAGTGCATCACGACACTCAACATTGGCTGTCTGACCGTGCGCTCCAAGCTGCAGAAGGGGCTGGACTCGTACCAGGAGGAGGATCTGTCCGTTCTGCGCGACCGCTGGTCCAAGGCTCTGGCCCGTCGCAAGCAGTACCTTGACGAACAGATACAGAAACTCATCAACAAGCCAGGTGAGAAATGGAAAGGAAAGCCACTTTTGAAAAGCATGCCAGACAGAAAATGGACAAAGGCTTTTAAGAAAAATTCAAACAGAAAACAATCTTTGTCGGACAAGTAAAGCCCACTTGACTTCCTGTGTGCTTCAACAGGCTGAGCTTATATTGTGGCAGTTCATACCCTTTTAACTTTTTTGCAGCTTTTTATGATTTAGGATTTAACATGCCTGACAGTAATCTGTACATTTTTATCTGAATTGTTCACTCATAGAAGCTGTTTCCTTTACAGACAAGACAGAGGCTGACTCGGAGAGAGAGCGAGCGCTGATAGAGCAGTGGGTCTGCTTGACGGAAGAGCGCAACGCTGTTCTGGTTCCCGCCCCCGGCAGTAACATCCCTGGTGCTCCCGCTGATTGGTAAGATCCAACAATTACAGTAAATTTATGCTAATTATGATAGAAGAGACTGTTTCCATGCCTCTGTCTTCAGTCATTGACGCACACGTTTTTGATCTGCCTCATTGGTCTGGCCCCTGATCTGTCAATTGTCCAATGATTTTGGCATGTAAGTACGGAACGCGGATCGTATCAACTGATGCAGGAAATTGATGCATCCAAAACCACGAATTTGATGCATCGCTTTGATGCATCAGAATTTTCGGGTTTTCCCGGAAAGTGCCGAGCAAAAAGCAAAATTTGAACCGGGATACGAAGCGAAACGAACTATTTCTCAGCCTCTTTTGTACGCGCCATTCCGGCCAATCCCACTATCAGCAGGAATTTTTCCGAAATCATGGCAAGTGTAATTGACGGTTTGGAAGAAGCTGTGGTTCAAACAGTCGAGCTAAGACGGCAGGAGGCGAGAAACGAAGGAGAAGGAGGTGCCGACGGCATCTGTTTATATTCGTCAAAATGTCATTTCAAGTTTTTCCGTGCTCAGGCATTTCTTACGGAAAGACCGGAAATGAATGATCTTTCGCATGCATACAAAACCGAAAGTGATGCATCAAAATGATGCATCATTTTCGTATCGGATGCATCAGTTTTTGAAAATGATGCATCCTTTTTGAAAATGATGCATCCTTTTGTGAAAATGATGCATCAAATTGTGAAAATGATGCATCAAATTCTTGGTTTTAGATGCATAAATTTGATGCATCAGTTGATACATTCCGCGTTACGTATGTAAGAAGTCTTCTGACCATCAATTTTTCTACCAAGCAAACAAAACTAGAACAGTTGGACCTAGACACATTTTCAATCCAGGTACAGCTCATCTTTTGTCATCTGTGGCTGGGAACAACACAGGGAAAGTAATACTAAAAGGTTTTGGCATTTTAAATATGTTGAGTTACAAATGCTTGCTTTGATTGCCGTACTCAACTGTTCTAGGTGATTTTTTTCCACTTCCATTTTGTTGATTTATTTCAATGCATAGCTGATAATTGCAGCCGTTTTGCTTGTGTCAATACTTCCCTCCTACAACTTTTTTGTTTGCGTTTCAGGAACCCGCCACCCAATGTGGAGGAACACTCACCAGTCTTGTTCCTGGACCTGAATGGTAGGTTTTATTCTTTCTTTGTCATGAAATTAGTGAAACTTAACATTCTCCCAGGCCACACCAATCAGCCTGGTCTTACGCCCTCCATAGGCTTTTGCTTATAACCGATTTCCTCCCAGGCCACACCAATCAGCCTGGTCTTCCGCCCTCCATAGGCTTTTGCTTATAACCAATTTCCTCCCAGGCCACACCAATCAGCCTGGTCTTACGCCCTCCATAGGCTTTTGCTTATAACCAATTTCCTCCCAGGCCACACCAATCAACCTGGTCTTACGCCCTCCATAGGCTTTTGCTTATAACCAATTTCCTCCCAGGCCACACCAATCAGCCTGGTCTTACGCCCTCCATAGGCTTTTGCTTATAACCAATTTCCTCCCAGGCCACACCAATCAGCCTGGTCTTACGCCCTCCATAGGCTTTTGCTTATAACCGATTTCCTCCCAGGCCACACCAATCAGCCTGGTCTTCCGCCCTCCATAGGCTTTTGCTTATAACCAATTTCCTCCCAGGCCACACCAATCAGCCTGGTCTTACGCCCTCCATAGGCTTTTGCTTATAACCAATTTCCTCACGCCACAAGCTGCAGTAGCGGGCTACAAACAATTGTGAAGTGTAGCGCAGATTTGACTTATTGCACGCTTTTCTGCTGAAGAAGTTAATGAAGGGTTTTACCTGATTTGTACCAGAACAAACTGTTCTTAGCACAGGTGAGACATCAGAGGCTACACTACTGAGATGTGTATGCCTTTTGACGTACTTCAGATCTGAACATTGAAGCCAAGAGTAGTCTCTCTGTGTGGTTTCGTTAAGAATATTATACCAACAGTTCATGTACAAATTTAACATGAATGGTTTTTTCTGTGACGCAGCGGACGACATGAGCACGCCGAACGCTAAGGAGGGACTGCAGGCGGTGGGGGTCAACTCCATCTTGCCCAAGGAACACAACGGACAATTTGTCACTCTGCCGGTCATCAAGTACTTCACTGAGGTCGACAATGTGAGTAGCTATCTTGCAACAAGAAAGTCTTGAAGACAGCGTTGACCAACTCTGCTACGGTATTCAGAAATTGTTAGGAAGAGATGAATTGCACTTGATAGACCGCTGTGAAGAGATGTGCTTAATTGCTGATATTAATTGTATGGAAAAGATGTACTTAATTGCTGATATTAATTGTATGGAAGAGATGTACTTACTACTTTGAGCAGGAATTATTTGGTGTATATTGAATAGCAACTTCCACAAGGTAATCGTGTTTGCCCCTTTCAGTAATTAAGACAGAGAAGTGCACACAAAAAACAAAAAAAACCTAGCAAATATCAACAAACAATGACATTCAGAATGGGTTTTGCAACACATTCAAGTCATTACAGCAGATGAAAGTCATCAAAAACATGATTGTTTTGTTCAGTCTCAGCAACCTGATTTCATCTGTCGAGTTGCTTAGCAGTAGGGTGAAGTTGTTTTGTGGCAATGGTCTGTGTGTTTGTTTTTCATTGTCATCAACTTTCTCCACACACATACACCCAATTCCAATGATTCCTCTCTATCTCTCTCATGCACATGCAGGTGTGTGCCATTGCATCATGGGACTCGTCGCTGCACGACTCTGCCAACCTGAACCGCGTGACGCCGGCCAACGAGCGGATCTACATGGTGGTGAAGGCGGTTGTCAGGCTGAGTCACCCAGCCTCCATGGAACTGGTGCTCAGGAAGAGAGTGGCCATCAACATCTACAAAAAGCAGAGTCTCACGTCGCTCACCCACATGCTGAAAAACAGGATTATTGGATCGGTGGGTAGACACTTGCTTTGATTTGGGCTGTTTTCATTCTCATAGGTGTTGGGCGAGGGCAGGGAGGGAGGGAGGGGTGCCGTTTAGATCTGTCTTGAGCTGGGAAAGAGAGTTGACGTCTACAAGAAACACAGTTGGACTTCTCTCACACACATGCTGAAAAAGAGGATCATTGGATCGGTGTGTGGACACTTTGTTTGCTTAATTTGGGTGTTTTCTTTCTGATCTGTACTGGGGGAGAATGGGGTGCAGTGTAGATCCGTCTTGCGTTGGGAAAGAGAGTTTATGTCTATAAAAAACAGAGTCTGACTTCTCTTACATGCTGAACAAGAGGATCATTGGATGGGTGAGTGGAATCGGGTTATTGCTGCAACTGGGATGAGAAATAGGCGCTTGTCAGTCACGTGTCAAAACCAAAGAAAAGAGTAACATGAAAATGAGTTATTCAAGTAGCATGCGTCATGAACAACTCAATTGTTTCTGTTTCAGGACTATCTGTCTGACAGTGGAGTCATGTATGAGGTGGTGTCTAATCTACCCAAGGTGAGCACGCAAGGCAAAACAAACAATAATTGCTCAGGGATTGACCTCCGCTTTTATCGGGAATTAGTTTCATTTGGTGTAATAGAGTAATGGACTGAGTTTACAACTATTTTCATTGAATAGTAGAAATGAGAGAGTTCCCTGTTATCTCTTTGTTGTACTGTTCATAGCATTATTTTACTGATTTCTTTTAATCAGTTTAGCACTGGCCTGGCATCTGTAACATTTTTATCTGCTTAGCAGGTACAGCTTCTGTTGAGAGTAATGATTCAATCCGCTTTCATCAACTATTACTGATAGGTAAAAAGGACACAATCGCTACTGTCTCCTTGGCTGTTTGAAGTAAATCTTCATCATCAGAAAGATGGCAAAAAGCTATCTAGCCTACAGGGCCATATGATAATAATAATAATAACTGGACATTTTTAAGTGCCTAACCTATGGCTCTCTAGGCCCTTTACAAAAGAACATATACAAAAACCTACATGAAACCATTAATTATACGGACTAAAATCACAACATGTGCTGATCACACAATCTTCATATATTTGTTATGATATGATGATGATCATGCAAGAAATCCATGACGATGAATGTGACCATGATACCTGTGTGCCACCAGGGCTCGGAGGAGCTAGAAGACCTGGAGACTCTGGCCCAGATGGCCGCGTCTCACAACGACACGTCCGCCGTGGACGGAGAGACGTACATCGAGAAGTACATCAAGGGAATCTCGGCCGTGGAGAGCATTCTCACGCTCGACAGACTCAGACAGGTCTGTTAGATGGAACAGTGTACCGTCCTGTGAGGGACAAAGGAGAGAATGTGGTTGTGGTAAAACGCATCAGTCGACCAGTTTAGATGAAGAAAATTCAAGGCCCAAACTTTTGAAATAAGATTTTTTTCACATGTCATTGAGAATATCCATGTTCTCAGTGCAAACAAGACATGTGTGTCAACCTAGTCTGGGACTGTCTTTAGGATTAGAACAGAAGCAAGAAAAAAAGGAGGGTAACAGAATTAATTTCCAAGATAACTTTCTTCATTCATTTGTGTGTGTGTGTGGGTGTCACTCTGTGTGTATGTCACTGTATGTGTGTCACTGTGTGTGTGTGTGTGTGTGCTAATGTCACTGTGTGTATGGGTGCGCGTGTTAGTAAAAGTTTTTTTCTATTTGGGGAACAAGTATATTCATTTGTTATCGCACAACCAGGGATGTGTTCAATCTGCATACCTGTGAGAACGTGTATACTACAAACAGTCATTCAGTTTTTGTTACAATGACAACTTTGCTGTAACTATGCATACAGGAGGTTGCAGTGAAGGAACTGCTGACAGTGTCAGGTCGACCCACAAGTCTCAGGAAGACGACCAGCGTTCCCAACATCAACCAGGTGTGTGTTTGTTACTGCTACATGCAGTTTGACTGTGTGTGTGTTTGTTACTGCTACATGCAGTTTGACTGTGTGTTGCAATACCCGGGCCTCTTGCGCTAACTCACTGATTTGTCTGACTTGTATTGTTTACAGAATGATAACAAACGCATGATAGTCTGTTCATTAGCTGACCACTGAAGAATGAAAGCTTCTGCTATGCCAATGAATATGTTTGGTAGTTTTTGATGGACACCTTGTGAGAAAGGACACCTATTTATTATTATGACCAAAATATACCTGTCATGACAGGCCCCCTGCAATGAAGGGACGCTTCCAGCTTGTTCCAAGGGTGTCCTTTCAAGACAGGTACCACTGTATTGTAACAAGGAGAAATGAATGAGAAAACAGTTTCTTATTCCTGAAGTGTAGTACACTTTGCCCCTACCTCCCACGCTTAACACAAAGACCTTACCTTTCTTTCAGGAGAGCCCCAACCAGGTAACACACGGCAAAGGGACACGATCATGCTTGCAGGCATCCTAATTGTGTACCAACGACTTTATGTATTCAAACTTTATTTTAACACCCTTCTTATTGGCAGGTGGCAGCTACGCTTGACAGACTTTTGTAATCATATAGCAGTGCTGTGATGCCTCTGTATTAATTTTATGTGTTAACCTGAAATAACAAAGGTTTTCCAGCATGATGGTTTGGGAGAGAGCTCAGCTTCCATGTACCAAGCTGTGCCTTACGTGTTAACCTGAAATAACAACGGTTTTCTATCATGATGGTTTGGGAGAGAGAGAGCTTCTGTGTACCTGTGCCATTTACTGTTAACAATACACAATGCAACCCTCGTAATGCCCTGTTTATTGACTCACATGCGAAGCAAAAGTGAGTCTATGTACTCACCCGAGTCGTCCGTCCGTCCGTCCGTCCGTCCGTCCGGACGTCCGTCCGGAAAACTTTAACGTTGGATATTTCTTGGACACTATTCAGTCTATCAGTACCAAATTTGGCAAGATGGTGTATGATGACAAGGCCCCAAAAAACATGCATAGCATCTTGACCTTGCTTCAAGGTCAAGGTCGCAGGGGCCATAAATGTTGTCTAAAAAACAGCTATTTTTCACATTTTCTCTGAAGTTTTTGAGATTGAATACCTCACCTATATATGATATATAGGGCAAAGTAAGCCCCATCTTTTGATACCAGTTTGGTTTACCTTGCGTCAAGGTCACAGGAGCTCTTCAAAGTTGGATTGTATACATATTTTGAAGTGACCTTGACCCTGAACTATGGAAGATAACTGTTTCAAACTTAAACATTATGTGGGGCACATGTTATGCTTTCATCATGAGACACATTTGGTCACATATGATCAAGGTCAAGGTCACTTTGACCCTTATGAAATGTGACCAAAATAAGGTAGTGAACCACTAAAAGTGACCATATCTCATGGTAGAAAGAGCCAATAAGCACCATTGTACTTCCTATGTCTTGAATTAACAGCTTTGTGTTGCATGACCTTGGATGACCTTGACCTTGGGTCAAGGTCACATGTATTTTGGTAGGAAAAATGTGTAAAGCAGTTCTTAGTGTATGATGTCATTGCTAGGTTTAGTTATTTGACTGAAGGTCAAGGTCACGTAAAGGTCAAGGTCAAGCATGTGAGTCGTATGGGCTTTGCCCTTCTTGTATTAACATTGTCTGCAGCTGTAGCAGAACGAAATCCTGTCTGGTTCTTCAGCTTTGATTGTTGTCATGTTTGAACCAGTTGACCACATACATATTGCAAGTACAGTGGAACCCCCCTTTTAAGACCCCCCAATTTAAGACCCCCCAATTTAGGACAACCTCCTTTTTAAGACCCTCTTTTTTTCAGTCATTTTGTCCATAACCTCTGTAAATTTACCCCCATTTTTTTTCTTCTTCTTCTTCTGCGTTCGTGGGCTGAAACTCCCACGTGCACTCGTGGTTTGCACGAGTGGAATTTTACGTGTATGACCGTTTTTACCCCGCCATTTAGGCAGCCATACGCCGCTTTCAGAGGAAGCATGCTGGGTATTTTCGTGTTTCTATAACCCACCGAACTCTGACATGGATTACAGGATCTTTTTCGTGCGCACTTGGTCTTGTGCTTGCGTGTACACACGGGGGGTGTTCGGACACCGAGGAGAGTCTGCACACAAAGTTGACTCTGAGAAATAAATCTCTCGCCGAACGTGGGGACGAACTCACGCTGACAGCGGCCAACTGGATACAAATCCAGCGCGCTACCGACTGAGCTACATCCCCGCCCCACCCCCATTTTAAGACTCCCTCCTTTTTGAGACCTGATTTTCTCAGATTTTTTGAGGTCGGAGGTTCTACTGTAGACAACTAGCGTAGCTGTGAACTAACAGTATGCAGGTGGCGGTATAATGTGATTTGAATGGATTGCTTGGATTTGGTGGTGTGAATGGGGATACTTTGTCTAAAATGGGTGGCTCTAACAAGTGTTGAAATACTGACATGGTCTTCACACATATGCTGTGGTGTTGAATTTATTTAGGATCAAACAAATTAGAATTGAAGGT
This sequence comes from Littorina saxatilis, assembly GCF_037325665.1. Lineage (NCBI taxonomy): Eukaryota > Metazoa > Mollusca > Gastropoda > Littorinimorpha > Littorinidae > Littorina > Littorina saxatilis. The sequence goes on along the minus strand of NC_090255.1, from coordinate 10,344,070 downwards.
TACTGGAACGTTTGATTATTGACAAAACAAAGCGTAAAAAATTATTTTGTCTCTAATTAAACATTCCAATAACCTACAATTCTTGGTTTTTTTAATTCTGAATTTGGAACGTTACTAGTCTATCTGCTTTTTAATTTATTCAGGGTTTTAACTGAACAGTTGGGGCTGGAAGCATTAATGGGTATTAATGAGTGTTTTGTGTGTTTGCAACTGAACATTGAAATATTACGATAACAATAAAGTTTGTGTCCAGGCGACGGCAAATTGGAATGCATAAGGAGTACATGAAGCATTTTTGTAATCTAGTTCTAAGTGTTTGTAGCATAATCGCAAGAATTGTAATTTTACAGCGGTCGGTGAACACTTCCGAACAAGAATTATGTTAACAACGTGCAATACATAGAAACATTAACACTGTTTGTCCATTGTTGCTTACTGGTGTAAGAAAATGTTGGTGGGTTGAGAACTGAAATTGCAATGATGATAAATTGTTAAAGCTTTCGTAAAGTAGGAAAGAAATAGCAGAATTGCTAGACTGGTTATGGAATGTAATACATGTTTGCTAAACTTGACATGATGAGGAAAAAAAATCAGTGTTTATTGTGTCAAGAAAAGGGTTGGTTTGAAGTTGAAAGTTTGGATGGGTTTTGGTTTTGCATGTTGAGCATGAATAGAGTGTGACGTACGCATTTCTTGAACACTAACCGTCTTTTCTCTCTCTCTTGTTGCTGCTCTCAGATTGTCACGTCACCCACTGGGTTGCTTCATCAACAGGTAGACACAGCTGGCTTTTGTTTCTTTATTTGTATTTTTTGTTTTGTTTTTGTGTGTGTGTTTTCTGATGACTTCACGAAAAACGTCAGGTAACTCAAGTGTGACAGTAAAACTACTGGAGGTAAAGGGTGAGAGAGAGAGAGAGAGAGTGTGTGTGTGTGTGTGTGTGTGTGTGTGTGTGTGTGTGTGTGTGTGTGTGTGTGTGTGTGTGTGTGTGTGCAAAAATATTGCTGAAGATTGAATCGTTAACCAAAACAGAAATGCATCAATTTTCATAGTCAAACTAGTTGAGACAAAAATTCAACGGGAGCTGAACTAACTTTTAATACAAAGAAGTTTCAGAGGAGGGAAGGATACATGTTGTGTATTTCAAGTCAAAGAAAGCTAGACAAGCTGAAAAGTCAAAATGTCAAAGTCAGGATGTTACTTTTGGCAAAATATTACAGAGGAGGGAAAGGCATGTGTTTTTACACTGAGTTAAAGGGAAAAAAAGATGAGGCGAAGATTTCAATTCAATGTGTTCATTTTTTCCGTGCAGTTCCGTGCAGACAGCGTACAGGACTTGTCGCTGGCGGACCAGCTCTCGCCCAACTCACGAAGCTTCCCCGGTGAGTTGTTTCGTCAACGCTCTTTGTCTCAAGTCTCTGAAACCATGGCAACGATAGCAAAAGCTGCCCGACATCGCAAGCGCCACTCTGTCTCTTCTCTAGGTGGGTGTGGTCAACTTGCACTTTTTCCTCCCTCAAGTTTGATTGGCGCACCTTTTTTTACTAGCCTTGGTCAACGTGGCAAGAGAATGGCAAGCTGTCGTCGTGGTGAAATTTCGTGGTCTCCTTTTTTTTGGTCATCAGTGTTGTTCATGTACGGCCGTTTGGATTTTTCGTCTTTTACATTTTTGCTCATTGGAGAGAGAAAGAAAAAACCAGCATGAAATCCTTGTGGGTGGACTTTTTTTCAAGCCCAAAATGTTGATTAGCAGTGGCACTCATTTAGGTTTCCTGGCGCTTTTTTTTTCCAGTGCAAGATTTTTATAGCTCGACATTTTGACACCCAAAAAAGTCCTTGTACATTTTATCTGGCGTTGTCTGTGTTTTATTACTGCAAACTTTAAAAAAACAGATAATTTTTTGACAGTTTCAGTGTTAATTTTCTGTGGCTGCCTTTCACCTTACAGGCATTGCTTTTTGCTATCGTTGTCATAGTACCGCTTTTACATTATATTACACTCCCATGTACACTGTATCTGCATAATTCATGTTTTTCAGTTGCAGGTGTCAGGGGGGGTGGGATGTAATCTTGCTTCCATTTTTATTCACAGCTTGGCTAGTTTGTATTATTTTCCCCGTTTTGTTGACGAGGTTTTTGATTCCCAGGCACTAACTTTCTACTGTTGGTTTTCTTTCAAATTCATTTCTCTTGAGATGGGCACATTTTCATTTTTTGTTCTAATCAAGCCGTTCTTGGACTTCAAGGTTTTTATTTTATTTTCTTAAAATTCACATGCCTGCATCTTGAATTTGTCTGATTTTGTTTATTTTGTTTATTTTTTTATTTTATTTAACCCAACATCAATACCAAGATCTTGAAAATAAATCTTTTTGTTCATCAGAACAGATTTTTTCACTTGAGTTCATTAGTTTTGGCAATAAAAGTAAGTTAAAAAACAAAGTAGGGTAGCCAGTAGAGATGTATTTTCTGTCATTATGCACAGCCATGAAAATTTATTGTATAAAAACTGTTTTGCAATGGTAAGATTTTTCCGAACAACTTAGAATAGGAGAGAAAATCAACGACAAATTAACACTGCGGAGCAAAAACAGAATTCTTCACAAGACCCATGCATTGATAATAAACCATCACCCGTTGATTGTTTGGTTTTGGGCAGTGGGATTTGGAACCTAGGTAGTCACTCAGATCCAGCATTTTTCATAAATCATAAAATTGTATATATACTTCTCCTTCTCCCTCACTTGAGTACTTTTGTTACAGCCGATTTCCTCCAGCAGAGCTATTTGACTCTTACCGGCTGGTTCGGTAGATATATACTTTATATCTCACTTCTTTAACACTTCAGATCAGATAGACCTAAAAACCATGTGGAGTGCGGCTACATTGTGCATTTGAATGATACAGTATAGCCAAAAAGACTTTAAAAACATGTTGCTTGTGGCTACATTGTGTGTTAGCCGAAATAATTGTACAGATGCACTTAAAACTCTATTGTATGCGGTTACTTTGTGCATATCGTATACAGTGGAACCCACCTTTCTCAAAAAGTACGAGAACATCGGCTATTAACCCCTTCACTGCCCACCCCGTATGTAATATGTGGTCATTTTCTGTTTATCGTACGCCCATAACCGTATCTCATACGTGGGATTTGTGTCAACATTTCAGGACATTTCTGAAAACTAAATGGGAGGTAACCACTGTCCAAGTGTTTGTAGGGGTTCTAAACACAGTTCTTTCCCATAGATTGTTCGGATAAGTTACTACCACTGTGGCAGTGAAGGGGTTAAAAGGGAGTCTTAAAATGGGGATAAGATTACAGAGGTTGTGAACAGAAAGGAGGGTCTTCATTGGGGGGGGGGTCTGAAATTGGGGGTGGGTATTAATTGGGAGGAGTCTTAAAAGGGGTATTCCACTGTATGGAAAGCCGTGTACAAAATACACTTAAAAACCATGTTGCGTGCGGCTACGTTTTGCATATAGCCAAAAATCACTGTACAGCTCTGGATCACAGCGTGCTGATCGACTGTTTTCTGCTGTTTGCAGCTCGTCCCAATTTTCTCAGTCTGCGCAGTAGCAATCGCTCGAGCCCCAACGCTAAATGTATGAGTTTTGCTCGCTCTCCTCATTTGCCGTCCCTGTGTGTCTCTCGGCGTACCCATGTTTTCAGTTGTGTGCTGGGTAGAAGTACATGTAGCTGTAAATGGATGTTGCTCAGTTTTGCTATGAATGTGTGTGGAATGGCACTATTTTGCGAATATTTTTATTTTGTTTGAGCATGAATAACAAGGAAAATGTGCATGAAAATCGATGTTGGCCAAGCACTTTGTTCTATTTTGTGTGTACTGTCTCCTTTATTTTTCAAAGCTGCTTTTGCTCTCTCTCGATCTCTCGATCTCTCGATCTCTCGATCTCTCTCTCTCTCTCTCTCTCTCTCTCTCTCTCTCTCTCTCTCTCTCTCTCTCTCTCTCTCTCTCTCTCTCTCTCTCTCTCTCTCTCTCTCTCTGTGTCTGGGCACAAGCTCTCTTTCTTGAAACAAGTTTTCAAAGATCTCTCTCTCACACTGTTTTTTGCATGCACATGTATGGAAGCAGTATTTAGACAGCCTGAAAAGAAAGCAGATTTACAACTGTATCAACTACATGGCTGCTGACTCCTGCTTCAGTGCATGTGTGGACGTTGAAAATTCCACTGAGCTATGCTTTATTTGGATGATTATTTTGAGTGGTTGCATGAAATATGTAGCTGCTATTGTCACTGCATGGGATCCTCGTTGTTGTCATTATCTTATTTACTTTGTTTACTTTTGATTGATGTTTTGCCCTGGTCTATGACATTCTTAACATTGTTCTAGTTTTAAGCAAACTGATATCAATAGTACAGAACTACTTTTTTGGTTATTGGAGACAGTTATTATGATTTGATGTTTAAATGATGGTAGAATTTCAGTTACTATGAAATTTAGTTCTAGTTACAGAAATGTTGGCCTGAATTTTTGTCAACCTTACGTTTATATGTTTTGTTTTTGAGTTATAAGCTTTATAGTTACGTGCTACGTGCGGTTAAGTACTGACTTTGTTGTTGTATTCTTCACTTTTGTGACAGGCTGGAAAACTCTTGTCAGATCATTTAGGACAGGAATAGATTTCCCCAGAAAATAAAGGCGGATCTATATACAGTGGTCGCCGCTTAATAAAACCACTTCTGGACCGACGAAAAATGGCTTTAATAAGCGGCGGATTTATTAACCGGGGGTCCAGGAATACGTCATTTTCGAAAGAAAAAAAATCTTCTCTTTCGTCATTTACACTTGTTTGAATCTAAGCAAAACTTCACGAAGGATGTTGAACTTTTGTTTTAATTATGTACATGTACGTGTACTTTGATCACTTCGGTACATCAATAATTTCACTGTCACCGTCACGAATCATTACTCGGCAGAGAAGAACGATTTTATGAGTGTTTGTTTGTTGGTCGTCTTCCACATCAGAACAAGATAATGTGAGTTTTAGTCACAAACTACGTGATTTCTCTGAGAAAACTGGCTTTAATAAGCGGCGGGTTGGTTTTATTAACCGGCTTTTTCTAATACATAAGATATAGTGATAAATCCGGACCGTCTGAAATCGGCTTTTATAAGCGGCTGGCTCTATTAACCGCGGTTTTATTAAGCGGCGTCCACTGTATAAGAAAGAAAAATAAATCTCAATTTCAACCAATCAGAACCTGCCCCTGCATACCACCCGTTTGGGTGGCACCCTGAGTTTTGTTTCACTTTGTGCACCTCAAACATGGACCCAACGGGGCTGAGGTGGCCTCTTCATGGACCATTTTTGAAATAACTCCGTCAGATTTGTATGGGCTATGGAAGAGTGACCTTTTCTTGCAAAACCTTGTACAAATATTGGAGGGGACAATCGCCAGCGAGGGGTGTGAAGGAAAAAAGCGCGTGTTTCCATGTGGGGCGGGGATATAGCTCAGTTGGTAGCGCGCTGGATTTGTATTCAGTTGGCCGCTGTCAGCGTGAGTTCGATCCCAGGTTCGGCGGAAATTTATTTCACAGAGTCAACTTTGTGTGCAGACTCTCTTCGGTGTCCGAACCTCCCCCCGTGTACACTACATTGGGTGTGCACGTTAAAGATCCCACGATTGACAAAAGGGTCTTTCCTGGCAAAATTGCTTAGGCACAGTTAATAATTGTCTACCTATACCCGTGTGACTTGGAATAAGGCCGTGAAAGGTAAATATGCGCCGAAATGGCTGCAATCTACTGGAGGTGTAAAATTTCATCTCACACGGCATCACTGCAGAGCGCCTAGAACTGTACCCACGGAATATGCGCGATATAAGACTCATTGATTGATTGATTGATTGTTCCTGACACACCCCTGTCTAGTGATTCGCCCCTCCAATGTTCGTACGAGGTTTTGCAAGAAAAGGTCACTCTCCGACAACCCATACAAATCCGATAAAATTATTTTCGGAATTCGTCGATTAGGCACAAAAAAAAAATAGGTCTGTTTACGGTAACCCGACCGACCCTAGTTTTTTCGCGCAACCCTAGACTTTTTTTTGGCATTTGGGGGGGAAAAAAATCTTGTTTTTTTGGCAAAATAATGTAAAAATATGGTTTTTTTGGGGGGAAAAAAAATCCCGACCTACCGACCCTATTTTTTTGGCCTATGTTACCGTAAACAGACCTTTTTTTTTTTTTTTGGCCTTATATAGCCCCACCCTAGTTTTCAGAGATTTTTTGTCCCTCTCATGTGTTCTCCAGCCTGTAGCAAATTCAGTATGAATTAAGACATGGAAAGGTAGTTGTACTGTGTCGTCCAAGTTGTACATGTAGTTCTGTTGTTCTCTCAGGTGTGTTTGAGGATATTACATTGAATGCAAATTTGAAATTCAGTCTTCAAAAAGAGAATACTATTTTTGTGAGTCAATTAAACAATAAAACAATTTCTTTTTTAAAAAGTGTCCAAATTGTTTGCTTTTTCAAGAATGATTTAAAAGCAGAGACTAAGATTGTGATTTAACAGTTCATGCCCATTTCTCTTTAAAACCAGTTTGTAAGCAACCAAAAATAACAAATGAGACTTTTGTTTTGAGGACACAAATAATTACTGACTATAGCATTCAGCAGCTGGCTACCAGAATGTACATTTGTTGTTTAACAGTTTTAGATTAACCCTTGTTTAAACACGGCCTTTGAATAGCGCAGCTCTCTGACTCAAGTGACTGTCTAACAAAACTTGCAAAATGTTGGAACATCCAAAGCTGTTTTCAAACTGATATATTTAACCAGCTGTCATACAGAACAAACATTAAAACCTCTTATTGTGATTCTATGAAAACCAGAGTTTATGTTAACACAATGCCCGCTTAAATTGTTGGCTATATCTACAATAGACAATATTTCCAAATAACTCAGTGGGGTTTGAATGGGCTGTGAAAAACTGAATGCTCTTGCTTTTAGTGAGACAAATATTGAAATGGGGCGGGGATGTAGCTCAGTCGGTAGCACGCTGGATTTGTATCCAGTTGGCTGCTGTCAGCGTGAGTTCGTCCCCACGTTTGGCGAGAGATTTATTTCTGAGTCAACTTTGTGTGCAGACACTCCTCGGTGTCCAAACACCCCCGTGTGTACACACACGCAAGCACAAGACCAAGTGCGCACGAAAAAGATCCTGTAATCCATGTCAGAGTTCGGTGGGTTATAGAAACACAAAAATACCCAGCATACTTCCTCCGAAAGCGGCGTATGGCTGCCTAAATGGCGGGGTAAAAACGGTCATACACGTAAAATTCCACTCGTGCATACCACGAGTGCACGTGGGAGTTTCAGCCCACGACCGCAGAAGAAGAAGAAGAAGTGAGACAAATAATCCTCACGTGGTCCTTGTCCACGTGGTTGTGCCGCACCTCGCTATGGACTCAACTGTGGATTGGTTGTTTGTCCCACTTAAAGCAAGGCTATTTATTCTTTCTTTCACAACCCATAACAACCCTACAGAGTTATTTCCGGAAATCGTCTATTTGCCCTGTGGAAGTGACGTAAATCACATTCAGAAAGAAGAGTGACATTTTGGGAGACACTCAGTGTGATGATGAACATTACACACAGCTAATTCTAGAGTTTGACGATACATTTGTACAGGTTTTAAACCTTGCGTTTAACCGAACGTTGCCATGTGTATTTCAGCGACCCCCAAGCTGACGAGCCCGTTGTCCGCGGCGGGCGGGAAGCTGGTCAAACCCATGATGACCTTGGTGGAAGAACAACATAACCGGGAGATCAAACCCCTGCTGCTTCAAGACACTGAAGATGTGAGTCTCAATAACAGCCGGGGGGGGGGGGGGGGGGATGTTAGGTGGAGTAGACTTGATGAGGTATACCGTATATGCTAAGTCGTGGAAAGGACTTGTTTTGACATAGATATATGTCACAGCTTAACACAAATTAGAGTGTTTAATTGTTGACCAAACATTTACAGAACCTCGACCCAGTGGTCTTTGAAGTAGACAGACAGGCAAGCACTGATGATACAAAAAATGAACATCTCAAAATCGTCCATAAATCTCGCATACAAGATGCCGGCAAGGTACTGTCAATATGTGACCCTCCATCACGAAATGAGTCGCATGTCACCTTTGCATGATTTTCATATTTTTACATTTTACTAAAGAGTTTTTTATGCTCTATCCAGTGGTGAAAACCGTTTTAGAAAAGAGCAAAAACTGTTTGAGTTATAAGCCTGTGACTAAGGTGACCCTCACACTGTTACCAGACACTCCCCGGACTTTTATTAAGCCTAGCGCAGAACCGCGCGAGGTGACATGCGACTCATTTCGTGGTGGAGGGTCACATATAACGTTTTGTTTTGTCAATGATTAAACACGCCAATAACCTACACTTCTTGTTTTTTTTTATTCTGAATTTTGGAACATTAGCAGTCTATCTGGTTTTGGCTTGCTCTGAAGTCAAGGAGTTTTGACAGAAAGTTTTAATGTCAGCTTTTTTTTTTCTTTTTTTTTTCTGTCAGGATCTGGATGAGGAGGAAGACTCACCCTCTCACCGCAAGCCACACGTAGTCCGTCGCCTGATGGACCCCGACACGCGTAGCATCGACTCTGACGACTACCAGGAGTTCGAGTCCTACCAGTCCCAGCAGCTGAAGGGCAACGGCAAGGACCACTCGGTCCCGCACCCTGCCGCCGCTGCTGTCACGTGTCAGTGATGTCGATGTTGATTGAGTTTTGTTTGTTTTGTCTTTCTTTCTTTTTTCTGCGGCTGTTGTTACTTGTCAGTGATGACGACTTAAATAGCTTCTCATTTCATTCTTTTCTTCTTTTTTTGTGTGTAATTTCTCTCTTTATTTATTTCTTTTGCTGTCAGTAACGTCGGCTTTGTTTAATTTTTATTTTTGTTCTTTCTTTATTCCTTCTCTACTATTTCTTTCTTGATGTTGACTTTATTATTTTGTTCTTATTATTTATTTTTCTCTTTCTTTCTTCTAATTTTCTTTCTTTCTCTCTTTTTACATTTAGTCAAGTTTTGACTAAATGTTTTAACATAGAGGGGGAATCGAGACGAGGGTCGTGGTCTATGTATGTATGTCTGTCTGTCTGTCTGTGCGTGTGTGTGTGTAGAGTGATTCAGACCAAACTACTTGACCCATCTTTATGAAATTTGACATGAGAGTTCCTGGGAATGATATCCCCGGAAGTTTTTTTCGTTTTTTCGATAAATACTTTTAATGACGTCATATCCGGCTTTTTGTAAAAGTTGAGGCGGCACTGTCACACCCTCATTTTTCAATCAAATTGATTGACATTTTTGTAAAGCAATCTTCGACGAAGGCCGGACTTCGGTATTGCATTTCAGCTTGGTGGCTTAAAAATTAATTAATGACTTTGGTCATTAAAAATCTGAAAATTGTAATAATTTTTTTTATATAAAACGATCCAAATTTATGTTCATCTTATTCTACATCATGTCCTGATTCCAAAAACATATAAATATGTTATATTTGGATTAAAAACAACCTCTGAAAATTAAAAAAATATAAAAATTATGATCAAAATTAAATTTCCGAAATCGATTTGAAAACACTTTCATCTTATTCCTTGTCGGTTCCTGATTCCAAAAACATATAGATATGATATGTTTGGATTAAAAACACGCTCAGAAAGTTAAAACGAAGAGAGGTACAGAAAAGCGTGCTATGCAGCACAGCGAAACCACTACCGCGCTGAACAGGCTCATCAGTTTCACTCCGTTTTGCACAAGCGGCGGACTACGGTCATTGTGAAAAAATGCAGTGCGTTCAGTTTCATTCTGTGAGTTCCACAGCTTGACTAAATGTAGTAATTTCGCCTTACGCGACTTGTTTTATTTCTTTGCTTCTTCTTTCCTCCTCGGTCTCGTCCTTCTTTTTGTTTCTTCTGGTTTGGATATGAATATGTGTGCTGAGTTTCAGACAGAAGCTAATGCTAATAGTAAATATATTCAAAGGAGATAACATTTGATGAAGAAGACATAGAGTTCTTTTATGCCTTCGACTGGGTGGCCGAGTGGTAACGCACTTGCGCTCGGAAGCGAGAGGTTGCGAGTTCGACCCTGGGTCAGGGCGTTAGCAATTTTCTCTCCCCTTTCCTAACCTAGGTGGTGGGTTCAAGTGCTAGTCTTTCGGATGAGACGAAAAACCGAGGTCCCTTCGTGTACACTACATTGGGGTGTGCACGTTAAAGATCCCACGATTGACAAAAGGGTCTTTCCTGGCAAAATTGTCTAGGCATAGATAAAAATGTCCACCAAAATACCCGTGTGACTTGGAATAATAGGCCGTGAAAAGTATGATATACGCCGAAATGGCTGCGATCTGCTGGCCGATGTGAATGCGTGATGTCTTGTGTAAAATATATTCCATCTCACACGGCATCAATAAATCCCTGCGCCTTGAATATGTGCGCGATATAAATTGCATAAAAAAAAATAAAAAAATAAAAATAAAAATCCCTGCGCTTAGAACTGTACCCTCGGAATACGCGCGATATAAGCCTCATATTGATTGATTGATTGAGTGGTTACCCAAGTCAAGAAACATGGCTGTGATTGAGAAGTTTGTGTATTATCTAGGATCCTCAAGTCAAAGTGTGTGGAGACAAAATAGATAACTGTGATACTTTGACACTGACTGTCCTCTCTCTACCCCACAGGCACCCAGATCACCCCCTCCTCCACCACTGACAGCTTTGCGGAGGCGCCGGGGGTCAAAGGTTACACCCCCAGCATGACCTCCAGCGGCTACGGCTCGCAGGCCGTCTCCACCCTCACCCTCTCCTCCGACGACTCCATCAGCGTCAAGAGCATGGAGGAACAGCCGGAGAACGCCGGCACAAAGTCTGGCACCGGCACCGCCGCTAACCTGAAACGATCGAGCACCGGCGCCAGCGATTCTGACGCAGAGGACGGAAGCAGCGACAAAACCAGCAAGTCAGCTGGAGAAGAGGAAGAGGAGGAGGAGAGAGAGGGCGCTGAAAACGCTGAGGAAAACACAGAGGAAAATGTCAAGGAAAACGCTGAGGAAAATGTCAAGGAAAACGCCGAGGATAGCTCAGCGTCCGGAGACAAAAGTGCCGCTTCCAGTTCTGGGGTGTACACCCAGCAAGGCAACGCCAGCACGGACGAGACGGGAAGCGAACTGGAGGGGGGGGACGCCGGGGGGCGAAATCGCTCTGACTCACTCCTTGACGACCAAGTCCCGGACATCAAGGATTCCCCGCTCAAGCCTCTCCCGTCACCGTCGGTCACCGGAACAGACCAGTTCTTCTCGGAGGAGGAGAACAGCGGCAGGACATCGGCAGACGTGGACAGCGACCCGTACAGCGTGACTGCCATGGAGGAGCTGGAGAGACTCGGGGAGGAGGAGGAGGATGGAGATATCTCCAACATGGACGACTCCATCTCCAGGTGAGTCATCGATGTTCTGGAATGTTTTGCCATTGCTACGACCATCTTGGGCATATTCCAAAAGAAGTCACAGCAACATTTCTTTTCTTATGTTTTGGTTGTGTCTCTTGTTTGTCTAGGATTGTCTTGTCATTGCTACAACCATCTAAAACACATTCTAAGATAGGTCACAGCAACATTTCTGTATTTATTTGTTCTGTTGTGTCTTGTTCGCTAGGATTGTCTCATCATTGTTGCGACCATCTTTGCATGGGTGCAACTCTGCCGGCTACACGCCGGCAGCCGGTTTTTGGTTTCATCGGCTGCCGATGTTTTTGTTCCAGGAGAGTTTGTTTTTGGCATTTTAAATACTAAAAATGCTGGACCCCAACTTTTGCCGGTTTTTGGAATTTTCCAGGTTGCACCCATGTCTTTGGCACATTCTAAGATAAGTCACAACAACATTTTTTCTTTTTTTTTTCTTCTTGCCATTCCCACATTGGGCATGTTCAAAGATAAGTCACAACAACATTTCTTTATTTTCTTCTGTTGTGTCTCTTGTGTGCCGGTAATGACTTACCACTGCCATCTTGGGCACGTTCTATAAGAGAAGTCACAACAACAAAAATTTCTCTTGTGTCTTTTGTTTGTCCAGGATTGTCTTGTCATTATTACAGTGGCACCCCCCTTTTAAGACCACAGAACAATCTGAGAAAGTCAGGTCTTAAAATAAAGAGTCTTAAAATGGTAAAATAATAGAGGTTATGAACGAACGAACGAACAAACTTTATTACTCAAGGATGGAGAGTTTAGGCTCACGCCTAGTCTTACAATCTGTCCCTGCTAAACTAAGACAATAAAAGGACATTTGTCAATCGCAATCATACAGTATTACTAATTACAACATTACTTATCCGAATACATAATGCATGATAGAACATTGAAATGTACATGTATGTCAATATAATACAAAGGAAAAGAAAAGTCGACTTGCACACACACACACGTGTGCCGCATGCCTGCAATCACGTTCGCACTCAATACAACACACACACTCACACACACACAGACACACACACACACATATGCGCACACACACACACAGACATATACGCACGCAGACACGCGCGCACACACACACACACACACACACACACACACACACACACACACACACACAACAACAACCTCATCATCATCATCATCATGATCATCGTCGAACAGACCATCTGAGAAAACAGTGTCTTACTGGGAGGGAGTGTGGGGGTGTCTAAGAATGGGGGGTCCTGTGTATGACCATCTGGCGCATATTCTAAGATAAGTCACAGCAACTTTTCTTCATTTATTTTCTATCATGTCTCTTGTTTGTCAACTTTAAAGGCCGTTTGTGTGAGGTTCTTGTGCTTTGTCTTGAATTGAACATGCCATCTTCTTCTTTTTCTCCTTCTGCGTTCATGGGCTGAAACTCCCACGTACACTGGGGTGGGTTTTTACGTGTATGACCATTTTTACCCTGCCATTTAGGCAGTCATACGCCGCTTTCGGGTGTTAAACATTCCAAACATTTAACCTTGTTTTTTTACTCTCTCTCTCCAGCTTCAAATCTCCGCCCCCAACCTCGCACAACAAGAACAACAAGCCCACCATCGAAGCCTCCACCCCTACGGACAAGAAGAAGGGTAGTGGCAAGAAGCGGGGGTCCGGCATGCGACCGCGACCCAAGTCGATGGTGGTGTCGCCCCAGGCGGAGGTCGTGACCCGAGCGTGGCAGGATGACGTTCAGCGGCGCAGCAGTCTGCACCTTTCTGAGGACTCTCTGCAAGGTAAGGATTTCTGGATTTATTTCGATTTTTTTTTTTTTTTGTACATTGAAGGGACCCTGCATTAACACTTTCTACCCCACCTATGGTGACCAAGGTTTTTTAAGCTGTGCTGCAGCAGGTCACTCAGAATTATAGTAACTGTGTGGTAGCTGTAATGCAGGCGTTAGATGGACGTTACAGGAAGCAACTGAAGCTAACAGTCTGAGCGGATATATCTGTACCTGGTCAGATAGAAGCATATATCCGTACCTGGGAGACAATGAGTTAAAATGTTCTTGTTTCCGCATAAATACTGCCTGGCACGCCAACCAACCTGCTTTTCATTTTCCCCTTTTTGAATATTTATCTGTTTTCATGCCTGAGGGATTGATACTATAAGGCAAAAAAAAAAAAAGTCTGTTTATGGTAACATAGGCCAAAAAAATAGGGTCGGTAGGTCGGGAATTTTTTTTTTTTTTTCCCCAAAAGACCATATTTTTACGTTATTTTTTTTTTTTCCTTCCAAATGCCAAAAAAAAAAGTCTAGGGTCGCGCGAAAAAAATAGGGTCGGTCGGGTTACCGTAAACAGACTATTTTGTTTTTGGCCTAACAGGATCTTTGTTGCAGAGACAGATTGTGATTTAAGTCACACACATTTTTTTCTTAAATGTATTATGTATTTGCTAGCTCATACATTTTGTCTGGTGGTGGTGTGTGTGTGTTTCAAGCGATAATGGTTTAGCTTTTTATGTGTAATGAATCTTTTTACTTGTGTGCTATGTACTTTGGAATCCATGTATATGTGTTGTAAATTTTGTATACTGTGTAAGTTTACTTCTATGTGTATTACTATTTGTTTTGGCATTCTGTGCAGAATTATTTATTTGCGTATGTTTTTTTCAGGGGCTTAGAACTATTTTACGATTTCAGTATCATTATTATTGTGACTAAAGTATCAGTGTTATGACAGTTATTTAACCGTGCACCTTTAACACGACAGCTATGGACGACAACATGAGCGAGTGTTCCTTCGGGAGTCGCGCGGACCTTGACCGCCTGATGGACATGCCGATCCCGGCGTGGGTGCAGGAGGGGGAGGCGGTGACGGTCACCTCATCCAGTGGGCCCAGCAAGACCGGCCTTGTGCGCTTCATTGGCCCGGTCATCTTCGCTCCCGGCAACTGGATCGGCGTGGAGCTTGACCAGCCTGAAGGTGGGTGCAGTTCAGTTTATTCTGTAACACATAGAAAGAAAAATAAAGAAAAACGGTCATATTGGTTTTCGCATCCATGGGAGGTAATCAGAACCAACCAAACAGACAGAGCCAGTAGTGCGAAATATGTCGTGACAACCAGGTGACAGTATACCTAAAGTAGCGCAACATATGTCGCGACAACCAGCCTAAGGGACATAAGACATACGATTTTATTTCAACTACGTGCATTACACAGGAATATATCTTGGTTTGAGTTCATTCAATACATAGTACATTCAAACACAACAACCAGAGTGCTAACACTCACACTCACACACACTCACTAACATGCACGCACACTCACTAACATGCACACACACTCACTAACAAGCACACACACTCACTAACATGCACACACACTCACTAACACGCACACACACTCACTAACACGCACACACACTCACTAACACGCACACACACTCACTAACATGCACACACACTCACTAACACGCACACACACTCACTAACATGCACACACACTCACTAACACGCACACACACTCACTAACAAGCACACACACTCACTAACACGCACACTCACTCACACGCACACACACTCATTAACATGCACACACACTCACTAACACGCACACACACTAACACGCACACACACTCACTAACATGCACACACACTTACTAACACGCACACACACTCACTAACATGCACGCACACTCACTAACACGCACACACACTCACTAACACGCACACACACTCACTAACAGGCACACACACTCACTAACACGCACACACACTCACTAACATGACACACACTCACTAACAAGCACACACACTCGCTAACATGCACACACACTCACTAACATGCACACACACTCACTAACACGCACACACACTCACTAACAAGCACACACACTCACTAACAAGCACACACACTCACTAACACGCACACACACTCACTAACAAGCACACACTCACTAACAAGCACACACACTCACTAACACACACACACACTCACTAACAAGCACACACACTCACTAACACGCACACACACTCACTAACATGCACACACACTCACTAACAGGCACACACACTCACTAACACGCACACACACTCACTAACACACTAACATGCACACACACTCACTAACACACTCACTAACACGCACACACACTCACTAACACGCACACACATGGGAGGATGAAGAAAAGGTATTATATCCAGGTCGTCGCTGAATTTTGTCGTAACTCATTTTAAACTGCTTTTGAGGAGAAGGCCAACACTGATTATTTTATTATGAAATAGTGTTTGTATTTGTATCTGGTATGGACAGAAAGATGAAAGAATGTTAAATCATATATTATCTATCGTATTTTAGAGAATATTTTTCATGGAGAATTATTTACTTTGTCAAAAGCACAAAAACAACATCTCCAAAAATCGAGTTGCTCCAAAATTCCACGACGACATCGATAGTCCTGTAAGGTTACCCTCATGAAAATTGGGGCTGCTTTCTCCCTGGGGAAAGCGAGCTACCATAGAGTACAGCATAGCTGCCAACCCTCCCGAATTTTTCGGGAATCTCCTGATTTTTTAAATCCGTTACGAAATCCCGAAATGTGTTCGATTTTCCCGAAAATCGAAATTTCTAAAATACTTTGTGTAAGTAGCCTCCTTTTGGGGGAACAAACCGGTGAAAAGACGCTCTGGTTAACCGAGACCAGCCACGTTGGTGTGCGCATGTGCGGAAAATAAGTTGTGCCTCGATCTTTCCGGTTTTGCCTTCCAACATGCCGCCAAAAACACCAAAAGACAAAAAAACAAAGACTAAAGTGAGGTTTTTACCACAGTACAAGGCGAATATGTGCGCCTTGAATATGTGCGCAATATAAATTGCATAAAATAAAAATAAAAAAATAAATCCCTGCGCTTAGAACTGTACCCACGGAATACGCGCGATATAAGCCTCATATTGATTGATTGATTGAACTATGACTTTATCGACAAGTCAGATAAGGGGGAACACTACGCATTCTGTAAACCTTGTTGATGTGACATCAACATCGGACATGGTGGGAAAAAGGACATCGAGCTCCATGCTGCCTCCGCCAAGCATTGCGGCAATGTGTTATTTCATTTGTTAAATGAATGTCAATTTTGATCATAATATACCAGAAAAAAAGCAATTTTGGCACCTTCATTTACAAAAAATCTTCAGCTTCAGGGGGCGTTGCCCCATGACCCCTAACAGGGGCGTTGCCCCTGGACCCCACCGGGGGCCTACTGCGGACCCCCACAGGAATTTCATTGTCAGAAAGTTGGCAGCTATGGTACAGCGCTACCCAAATTGAGCCACTCAGTGATATTAACAGCTGTGTGATATCCGCTTAGACCATTGTGTCTGAAGGTCTTTTGAGTGCATGTGTCAGGTCCTAATGTCTGAAAAACAAATACTACGAGGTGTGTGAGTGTGTGTGTACATGAGTGCGACATGTGTGTGTGTCCTGTATGTCTGTGTGTGTGTGTGTGTGCATGCGTACATGAATGCGTGCATATGTGTGTGTGTGCGTGCGTGTATTCAAATGCTCTGTATTCACATTTCTGATTGCCTCCCCTTCCTTGTGACAGGCAAGAACGATGGCAGCGTGAAGGGTATACGCTACTTCCAGTGTCGTAATCGCCACGGGATCTTCGTGCGGCCGGACAAGCTCATCTGGGACAAGAAGCGGAAAACCTCACGCAAGGGGAGCAACCCTGCCAATCGCCGTAGCGTGCAAGGGATCTCGAGTTCGTCGCCGTCGGTTACCTCACCGTCCAATCCATCCTCCTTCATGAAGGCAACGTCTGCCAGTGTGGCCAAGAAAAAATAATTTGCGTGGATCGTAGGTGAACCTGTGTAACCGTGTTTATGCGTACCCTGAAGTACTCCTTGCGGCTTGATTTTAAACTGATAGTTATTTTTTTTATGAAGTTTTCTTGTGAATTAGTGGAGACGCAAAACAAATACCTGAATCGGTCTGTAAATTTCTTGGTGATGTTTTCATGTAGAGAAAAAAAAGACAGCTGCCAGTGAGGTCATTGTGAGATAACCACATTGGTCTAAATCTAAAGAACATACACCTGATAAATAATGTCTGCCTTGGCGTTGTAGACAATTTTTGCTTGAAGGCATGAAAGTCTAGCATAGCTGAAAAGGGGAATGAATTGTGACCTTATGATCTTGGTATGTATCCGACATTTGAATTCTGCAGTGTTGCAGGAACCTGACATTGGCCAGTCGGTAGAGAAAAATAAGGTTTGGTCTTGTGGACCAGGGTAAAAAAGAATATGTAGCAAGTTGAGGTTGAAGTATTGTGCATAGTTTGGAACTGTGGTTTTTCGTGAAAAAAGAGAGTGAGTTTCTCCAGTATCATGCAAAGTTTATAACTGCACTTTTTCCCAAAGAAGATGAGGGAGTTTCTCCAGAATCATGCATAGTTTGGAACTGTGTTTTTCGTGAAAAAAGAGAGGGAGTTTCTCCAGTATCATGCAAAGTTTATAACAGCACTTTTTCCCAAAGAAGATGAGAGAGTTTCTCCAGAATCATGCATAGTTTGGAACTGTGTTTTTCGTGAAAAAAGAGAGGGAGTTTCTCCAGTATCATGCAAAGTTTATAACTGCACTTTTTCCCAAAGAAGATGAGGGAGTTTCTCCAGAATCATGCATAGTTTGGAACTGTGTTTTTCGTGAAAAAAGAGAGGGAGTTTCTCCAGTATCGTGTATTATAGCTCGGAACTGCAGTTTTTCGTGAAAAAGGAGAGGGTATAGCTATCAAGCCAAGAGGATGTAACAGACCATAAGGTGTGTTTTTTTACTGAAAAGATTGTACAGCATGTTGTGTGTTTTAGCTGGGCTTTGAAAGGTGATGTACTATACTACTGAAAACTGCGCTTCGTGTTTGGTCACAACAGTAGGAGTTTGAGGAGTGGCGTGATGCAGCGTTGTGTCGTCATTAATGATTGCCAGTGATTTCGTCGACAGTGCTTGTGACTGATGAACATATACAGCTAGCTTTGAGTGTGTTGGTAATTAATGCAGACTTGCAGAAATGGAACTTGGAGCTGTGTTTTGACAGCGGAACAGCGACCGTATCGTAATATGATACAAGTGATACAAGTATGAGACTTGAGTTGGATCTTTTCACAGCAAAAAGAACATGTCATAATTTGCTGAATTGAGTCTCTATAAAGTGGTAAACATGCTCATGTCACATTTTTCTTCTCTTTTTTCCTTTCTCTACTTACATGGCTCATTAAATAATTAATTTTCATTGATGCACATTGGATTGGATCTGGACTCTGTATGGGATCCAGACTCTGTATGTGAATTTCCCCCTTTCTGTGTGCCCGGAAAACGTTGTGATTTTGTGAAATTGATACGTGTTGTAAACAGGAGTCGTTTTTCAAGTTGTGAATAATTATGTCAGATTACATATTTTTAAGTTGCACCCCAACTTTTCTGTGTATCTTTTGTTTTCTTTATAATTTGTATGGATCGAAACTAGGCCCTGAAAATTATGTTCAGAATGTGTATTATAGAATGCTTTAGGATTATAAGAAACCCCTTTTGTGCATGAAAGGTAAAGGGAAAACATAGGCTGATTATGACATTAAGCTTTAAAATCATTATCTTCAGGCACAGATCGGAGATATAGTTATCAATGTGCAGCGTGATACAAAATCAAAAACCATCGTCAAAAAGCTGGTCTTCAAAGAGATGAAATATTTTCTCTGAAGAGTGTAGCGAGTGATAAACTGATATGTAGATTGTACCTGTAGATATTCCAGAGGTTGTGCATCGAATTCTCAGTGATAATCATTTATTCTGTATTTATACTGCCAAGTATACAGCTTTACTTTGTCGCACCATTCTGACTTTCACAAGGTTACAGCTAGCATAGTCAGTAAAGCTATGTAAAGCTATTTCTTAGTTGCTTTTTTTGCAAGACAAGTCTTGACTGTCGACATACACAAAGTGTACAACTATGCTAGCTTTGCTATAAAATTCTTCTTGTAAGAAATCATTTATTGTAAGCATATTCTTGTTTCCAAATCCTTGAATTATTTCAGTTAGTACCGGTAGGTGCTGAGTGCATTGACATGTTGAAACAATTTGTTCTCTAGCTCTGTGCATGCTGTTTTGTGATTTCGATGTGATAGCATGTAAATTAGGTGTACATATGACGTGTTTTGTCAGCTTTTCATGCTTACATTGATCTCTGTGTGTCGAGCACTGATTGAAACACCGCAGTATCTGCTCATTGTTCATCTGTGCTTTTATATCATCAATCTTTTTTCTTTTCTTAAACTGTTAAAGTCGAACATCCGTCTTCATGGCACATTAAAGCCTTGTTACAGTAGAAGGCCACAGAGCTAGATTTAGCGTTGCCAGCGACACAGAATTTAGTCAAGCCACATCTGTTGCGCCAGCATACAAGCCGTCATTGGCTTTAAGGTGGACTGTTCACAGAATATTCAGAGACCAGGTTTATTTGCTTGAAAATAATGTTCAGAGGTCAGTAGCAAGTGATTGCAAGGGACAAGCCCAAGTCATGGTTATTCTTCAAAAGAAAATCTCAAATGAACATCAGGATGGGCCTCTTCGTTGAACTTTTAGTGCTGGATACAGATTTGCAGTATGATACTTCCCAAAGCTTATGTTAAAATAATGGTGGGCTTTGCGATTGAGCAGTCGTTTTTCTTAACACCAGGACTGCATGTATGGCCTCATCATTGAGACGCTCAGTGCTGGTTACAGAGGTGCAGTATATGTAGAGGACAAACATTGTATTGTACTGTGGTATTGTAGTGGGCTTTGAGATTGAGCAGCATGGTTTTGCCTGAGCTGTAACATGATGCTAAATGTGTGAAACACTGTGATGAAACATTACAACCATTTCACACCTTGTGAGGAATGTGGGTATGTACACAGAGCGGTAGTTAGGAAAGTTCACAGTAACAACATGTAGTTCACATTTACACGATGAAAGAAGTCAGCAATGATGAAAAGTTGAGAGTAAGTACTATAGGATGGAAATGTCAGGTTTTCATATTTTTCATTTATACTTTATTTTCTTTGGTCTCATCTGCACATTTACATATTGTGAGACATGTAGCTGCAGCTTTAAATTGCGAGAAAGCATTTCAACAAGCATCAGCCTACGATGTGGAACGAAGTAGTTGCCTAAACAGTCCTGGATACAGTTGTCCATTTTCATTTGTGCCGTTGGCAGTAAAGAAATCGTAGAAAAAAAATGCTGTTGGCTTTTAGCAGTAAGAGGAAAGTAAAGACTTATGCTCTTGGTGTTTAACATGGAGATTTATTTCGTTCAACTTTCGAATGCATTGACTTTCCATGGACATTTCTTGACGCTGGGGTTGCAATGTTGCATGTCAACTTACACAGTCAAGGAAGAACTTCCTAGCAAGAGCAGTAAAGTTATAATGTTGACTGAATAAGTAAACAGTATCTAGAATTCATCTGTGATCTGTGTGCACAGTCAAGGAAAAGCTTTCCAACAAGCAAGAGCACTAGAGTTAACGTTGACTGGATAAGTAAGCGTTATCTAGAATTCATCTGTCATTATAGCTCTACTTACACATAGTATCAGTGACATAGGAACAGAAGCCAATTTGAATTAAAAAATAATGTTCAGTTTCCTGTATATGGATGGGATTCCTTTTGTTTGTGTGCCATGTATTGCCAATCAAAAGTTATACAAGCTCTCTCGGCCTTTTCAAATTGCATTTTCACGATGTTGATTCTCCATTTATTGGAAGTAAACATAATAATTATATCATGTGTGTTTTGTGTCCAAAGCATAATGAACAGGTCAGTGGCTAGCTAGTGAATGGTCAGTGGTAAAATATCACAGCTCAAATTTTCTCATGATTGTATGCATTTGTTCTTGTTTATGCTCCTAGCGGACACGTGCAACTGAGAGGAAACTAGTCAAGACGCCAATGTTTGTGCAAACATATTTTCAGGCATGGGAATTGTTCGCCAAAAGGCAAATTTCCGCCTTTATTTTTTTTTTTATGTTCCGCCGAAAAAGCAAAAGTGTCCACCGAAAAAATGAATGAGGGAGGCAAAAATGGTTCTAAAAATAGAATTTAATGGCGGAATGCCCAACACAGCCTGCCATCTGATGATCAGATGCCCAACCTA
Source organism: Littorina saxatilis (assembly GCF_037325665.1). NCBI lineage: Eukaryota > Metazoa > Mollusca > Gastropoda > Littorinimorpha > Littorinidae > Littorina > Littorina saxatilis. Next base: position 10,322,396 of record NC_090255.1, on the reverse strand, counting down.
CAGCGCCATCAGCAGACCATCCTCTTCCGCCTATGGACTGGACACTGTCGACTGCGTGCCCACATGCACACACCGAACTGCCCGTGTGAAACAGGCCCACAGACCCCGGAGCACATCCTGCAGACCTGCCCGCTCCACCAGGAAGCCAGAACAGATCACTGGCCCCAAGGTGCCACACTGCAGGAGCATCTCTGGGGCACCAAAGACTCCCTGATCCTGACCACTAGCTTTATTCAAGCTACAAAACTTGAAGTCTGACCTGAGGCCAAAAATCCTGGAACGCCGAAGAAAAATAAGAATTTAATGGCAAACTTGAAGCTCAGATGACACCAAATTGCACCATTTGGGTTCTTTGGAGAGAAAACATTCCGGCGCGGGCATGCCCCCGGACCCTCCTAGTGCATCGCGCCATGGACTTTTTTGACTTTTTTCAATTCCCATGCCTGTATTTAGATAGTGGACCATTACTAAATGGTGATGACTTTTCTGTAGTTGTTGAATATTTAGATTTTTTTTTTAAATGTGAGCATTTGCTCTGTATGATTTTGATAATTGTGCTCATTAAATAGTTAGAATTAACAAAAAATGATTGATCATTGTGTCCATTAAATAGTTAGAATTAACAAAGAATGATTGATCATTGTGTCCATTAAATAGTTAGAATTAACAAAAAATGATTGATCATTAGTTGTGTCCATTAAATAGTTAGAATTAACAAAGAATGATGTTAGGTTAAAATGTTTCCCTGCATGTGTCTCTTGACCCTACTCGATCACTCCATTTCCTCCAAGTTGTTGATAACTTGGAAAACCAAAATCCTGAATGATACAAGACAAACATTGTCTCAATTGTTAGTAATAGTATCGCCCTACCCCACCAACCCCTCCCCATCTTGATGATTCAGTTTGTAAGTACATGACAAGCTTTACTTCTTTTCTTTCCTTCTGTGTATATGTGTAAACAGATTATAAACGTCTGTGTCTTGGTTGAACGAAAAGCATATCATATTTCTCCTGCAGAATCTTAACCCTGCATTGACTGTCTCCGCTGGGACTTGTACAGCAATTGTTATGACAACAATATCTTCCACTCTGCTTTAATGTACATTCATTGCACGCTGAAGCTTTTGCTGTATCCATCGGCGTTGTATGTAATGAACGCAAATTGCGCTTTATCCATCGGCATTAATGTACACTGCGTTCTAGAACTTGCGCTGTATTTATCGGCATCGCGTTTTAATGTACATTGCGTTCTAAAGCTTGCGCTGTATCCATCTGGGTTGTTTGTTCATGTTAAGCATCTGCATGCCCCTGTGAAATAGGGTGAGACGAGATTTAAACTTGTGTGGCGTTGAATATAAAAGGAGAGGTATTGGCTTTTTTTGTTGTGTCAGTGGATATAATTCTGCCGCGTTCATAAGCATTAGTCGCTTGGAAACTTTGGTGTGTGTTAATTGTGATGATGTGTCTGCTTGTGGGGGTTGAGCTTTTGTCAGATTATTATTTGTTGTATGCTGCGCTTTAACATTTTATATGCCCCCCTCATTTCTCTCTCTCTCTTCCCTCCCCCCCCCCTCCCCCCCTATCTCATACCTTTTACCCATAATTATTTCCTCCTTTTTTCTCTCTCTCTTTTTATCAAAGCACTCCAACACACCCATTAGAAATAGACTGACTAGCGCAGTCGGTTGCAAACAAGCATGACCATTTTCATTATACTGTTATAACGATACCAACATTGTGCATTGTTTGTAAATCCATGCTACAGCTGTAATACGAAAGAAAAGTAATGATTTTCATGTATCATCATTGTCAACATTTTCCATCATTGCCATTGCTGCACTTTGTCATTCCTAAATACTTTTTGCCATAAGATTTTGTGTTTATTATGTCATCATTTAATGGTAAAATTTTCGTGCGACATTTTATTAGAAGTGTGAAGCTTGAATTGACTGTTTTCTTCCAATGGAGATTTCATCTACTTGATTTTTTTGGCCAAATCATAGGTGTACCAGGTTTCAATGTGACAAAATCCGAGTTTTGAATGCATGAAAATGATCACATGACTCATGCGTGATCTGTGATTGGATGAAAGTCATCAGTCATGCCTGGTGATCCCTTTAATTTGCAATCCATAATTCCATAGCCTTTTGTCAGAACAGAGATCTTTTACAATTTCATTTTGACAATGTTTTTGTAAGAAACTAACAATCAGCTGAATTATCACAAATACAACTTACTACAATATCCTTTATTCATAAAGCTAATTAACGTATGGGCATCATAATGCATGTACTGCTTTTGCGTATTACTGTATCACGGTTTTGCCATAGGATAACGTGCAATATCGGATAGGGGTTTTAACTGAGTTTGTAAAGAAGAGAAGAACGATAATATGCTTTATCTGTTTTGTGTCATTCTTTTTTTCTTTTTAAAATTTTCTGCTGCACCTTTTTTTTCACCGTGTAATGAAGCTATTTTGTACAGGGTCGGACTGTGTGCTGTGTAAACTGTAGCTTGACGTTGCTGTGTGCAGTATTGACGGAATCGTTTGTGATGTTGTTGGTTTGAGCGTTGTTTTGATGGTAACTCTGATGATTTGATTGTGATTGGCTGCGGGCATTTTGCATTCTCCTACAGCACGCTCTCCTCAATCTCTGGCTCAGGTCTCAAATGTATACATTCATTCTTCTTAGCACAGTAAGGTTTAGTTACAGGCACAATTAACCAACCTCCATCAATCTGTTCTGTTGTGAATAAAATACCCCCCGCGGGTTGGGGGGAAGAATTTACCCGATGCTCCCCAGCATGTTGTAAGAGGCGACTAACGGATTCTGTTTCTCTTTTTACCCTTGTTAAGTGTTTCTTGTATAGAATATAGTCAATTTTTGTAAAGATTTTAGTGCTTTTGTGAACAAGAAACAATTGACAAGTGGCTCTATCCCATCTCCCCCCTTCCCCCATCGCGATATAACCTTCGTGGTTGAAAACGACGTTAAACACCAAAGAAAGAAAGAAAGTCAAGCAGTATGTAATAAATGTTAAGTCCTTTGTACTGGAAACTTGCAATCTCCCAGTAAGGTAATACATTGTACTACGTTGCAAGCCCCTGGAGCAAATTTTTGATTAGTGCTTTTGTGAACAAGAAACAATTGACAAGTGGCTCTATCCCATCTCCCCCCTTGCGATATAACCTTCGTGGTTGAAAACGACGTTAAACACCAAATAAAGAAAGAAAGAAAGTGAATAAAATGCTCACAGTTTGTGAAGATGAGAAACAGTAGTAGACATCCTTTTACAGTAATGTTGGTTGAAGATTTGCGTGTGGCATTGATAGGTGAAGTAATTTGTAAAGATGATTATTTTCGTTCAAGTTAAGTTGTTTATGAAAAAATCTTTTCTCCTTTTATCAGACTGGTTTGGATGTTCAGGAAAAACACTTTCCCCTTTACAATATTTTTTTATGAATGAGGAAATGCTACTTTTGGGGGACGTTGAAGGAACCACTAAATTTATCAATCAATCAATCAATATGAGGCTTATATCGCGCGTATTCCGTGGGTACAGTTCTAAGCGCAGGGTTTTTATTTTTTTATTATTATTTTTTTTATTATAAATCTTTTGAGCATCTCCTTGTCTTTTTTTTCCACATTTGAGATTTGAGAGTGCTTTTATTTTATAATGTAATTCAAAATACAATTCAAAGGATGTAGGCACAGGTAGAGTGCATTATGTATTCTAATGTGTCAAACATCATAGAATAGCAAGTGCTAGCAAAGATTTTGATCACAGAACACTGCAATACGCTCTACAACTCAAGGAACTGCAATAGTGGAAAATCATTTTTGACTTTGCACTGTAAACAGAGCTTGCTGTTTTATTGAAAAAAATTGTGAGCAATGTGTAAAATTAGAGAATGATTTGATTACTGCTCCAACTCTTTTTTTTTTTTGAATGGCAGTACTCAGAAATCAACTGAACAGATCAGCACTGCAAATAAAAGTGTGCAGATGTTTTTGCTGAAGATAATGTGAATGTCAGCTGTGCTTGGTATTGTTGTTTGCTGTTTACGGTCTTCCCTGTTTATTTTTGGCAATGCATGTATTTGATTTTGTCTGAGTGCATTGTTCTTATTGTTTTCTTGTAACAAAAACATAAAAAGTTGAACAAATAATTTAAAACTTGAAATTAATCTGAAGTTGCACCACCTTCTGCATGAAAAAACAACAGGAAATGTACTTGTAGGTATGCAAAGGTAATTGGTCAAATTCCATGTGAAATTAAAAAGTTGTCATAAAGAACCTTTTTCTGAAATCATTTTTTCTTGGTGTGATTTTGAGGTTGTGAGTTTAGGCCAAAACGTGGGGAACGTAAATTGATAATTTTTTAGCCATATTCTCTCTCTCTCTCTCTCCCTCTCTTTCTCTCTCTCTCTCTTCAAAGATGCTTTCTTTACTGATTTACATTGATGTAATTTTTCTGACAAATCTTTCTTTTCTGTACATTCCAGTTGCAGTCTATTTTGACTTCAGTTTATAATTTCTTATTTTTGTGAACAAAAGTTTGGACATTTCTGTGATGAAACGCCTTGAGTCAAAATAACAAAATGAACATTCTTCCCAATTTTGAGTTTCTGGAATGACTGTATTTTGGGAGAGAAAAAAAAGGAGATTAATGTCTTGTTGCTTGCAATTTTGCTGATTTTTTTTTTTTTTTTTTTTTTTATGTTTTTTTTTCAGTTTATTTTCAGCAGAACAAATCTGTTTTTCATGCCTTTTCTAGCCTTTACATTTTCTGTAGTTTTTCTTCTTTCATTCATGTATCAGAATTAGTAATTTAATAATGAAACTCAGGCATTTGAAATGTCTGAAGGGAGCGAACGAGAAGAAGAAGGCACTTGAATATTGCTGCTGTTTTCCCCTTGTGTCAATGGTAATGATAAAGAGGACATTTTATCCAAATGATCTTGGTTCAGGAGGGTTTGCATTGATTTTCCAGACGGATTTTTGGAAACTAGCTGCCAGCTTCTGAAACTTGAACTTATTTTTTCTTTCAAAATGTTATGGTCATTGTGGTTACTGGTGTTTTTATTTGCGATCAACAACAGTTTTAGAAGACTGATAGCACCAATACTGTGTACTCCATGCATGGTTTAGGTAATTGTCGCTCAGATTGTGTTTCCAGCTTAGTTTCAGTATCCCCCGACGATGTACAAGTCTTTTCACGAAGTTAAAACTGCAAAAATAACTTAACCAGAAAAGATGTGGTAAAACTTAGATTTTTTTAATGAGAAATCTGTTCTTTTTATCTCTTTTTTTTTTTTAACTGAATTTCCATATATGTCATCTATTCTTGACAATTCCATACCACCTGGTTTTTTTTCTCTGACAGTGTTGATGTATATTTTGAACATTGAAACATGCTGTGTTTTGTGTCCATGTCATGTCTTGATGATTCTGTTTTCTACTGATTGTAATTAAGCACTGCATCTTGAGTTTCTTCATCATCTTTGAAAAGAACAATTTTGTGCTAAGAAAAAATTCTAAAACACACTTTTTTTTTCTTTTTTTTCTTTTGTTGCAAATCTTATCATGAACAGCACATACAGACTCCATGAGCGTGAATTATAATGGAGGATAAAATCTGTGTTCAAAACGGCTAGTATCAATGCTTCATTGTCAGTTTGTTTTTTCTTTCCGTTTTTGTTTTGTTTTTTCTCGGACACACAATGGTTGCCAAGGATTCATAACTTGTCACGTTAATTGTCTTGCGTCATTGTGTGTCTGTGGCCTCACATTTTATGTACACACGCTGGTTTCTGACTGTGTCTAGCTTATTGCTATTGGAATAAAACCATGAACTGATCGTTGCTTGGTGTGGTGCCTGTGTGAAGGATGAAAGTGTGCTGTGAACTCTTGTTTGCTCTGTATCTGTCTTTCTCATTTGCTCTTTATAGCTCTTTTTGCTCGCCCTCTCCCTCTCTTTTTACATTTAGTCAAGTTTTGACTTAATGTTTTAACATAGAGGGGGGAATCGAGACGAGAGTCGTGGTATATGTCTGTCTGTGTGTGTGTGTAGAGCGATTCAGACTAAACTACTGGGCCGATCTTTATGAAATTTGACATGAGAGTTCCTGGGTATGATATCCCCGGACGTTTTTTTCTTTTTTTCGATAAATACCTTTGATGACGTCATATCCGGCTTTTTGTAAAAGTTGAGGCGGCACTGTCACACCCTCATTTTTCCATTTAATTGATTGAAATTTTGGTCAAGTAGTCTTCGACAAAGCCCGGACTTCGGTATTGCATTTCAGCTTGGTGGCTTAAAAATTAATTAATGACTTTGGTCATTAAAAATCTGAAAATTGTAAAAAAATTATTTTTTTATTAAACGATCCAAAAACAATTTCATCTTATTCTCCATCATTTGCTGATTCCAAAAACATATAAATATGTTATATTCGGATTAAAAACAAGCTCTGAAAATTAAATATATAAAAATTATTATCAAAATTAAATTGTCCAAATCAATTTAAAAACACTTTCATCTTATTCCTTGTCGGTTCCTGATTCCAAAAACATATAGATATATGTTTGGATTAAAAACACGCTCATAAAGTTAAAACGAAGAGAGGTACAGAAAAGCGTGCTATCCTTCTCAGCGCAACTACTACCCCGCACTTCTTGTCAATTTCACTGCCTTTGCCATGAGCGGTGGACTGACAATGCTACGAGTATACGGTCTTGCTGAAAAATGGCATTGCGTTCAGTTTCATTCTGTGAGTTCCACAGCTTGACTAAATGTAGTAATTTCGCCTTACGCGACTTGTTTGTTATCTGTTTCTCTTTGTTGCTCTTAACATTTTGTTTACTGCTTATCTCTCTCTTTTGTTCTCTTAGGCCAAAAAAAAAAAATTGTCTGTTTAGGGTAACATGACCAAAAAAAGTAGGGTCGGTAGGTAGGTAGGGTTTTTTTTTTTTTTTTTTTTTTTTTTGTAAATGCTATGTTGGCTGAACATTCACTTCTTATATTTGATGAATACATGTTTCAAAACTAACGTATATTAAATGAAACGCCAAATGTCTCTTTTTAGCATTTTTACCTCTTTTTTTTTTTTTTTTTTTTTTGAAATCAAAAAAAAGTTTTTGGGTCGGCGCCAAATCGATAGGGTCGGTCGGGTTACCCTAAACAGACAATTTTTTTTTTGGCCTTAGTATGTCTGTGTGTGTGGGTCTTTTGCTCTTTCTCTCTCAAAAACAAAAACAAAATACATTTCTTTTTGTGTGTGTGATAAAGCTCAGTTGCATGCAGTTTGCTCAAGCCCATACTGGCATGTTCAGTGTACTGTGTTTATCGAACAACCACATAAGCGCTTTACCTTCTTTTATATGAGTGAACGCCCTATCTTCATTGATTCCCATACATATTTCATAGCAAAAAAAAGTGACCACTCAATACTTTTCCCGTAAATACTCAATCCCATGCAATGGATGATCAAATCATATAATTATAACATGATTTTAAATATGTCAGTTGCACCTTCCATGTCAGCGATGCGCAGCTTCTAATAACGTTTTTTTTTTAAAGAAAACGAAAGTAAAGTGCAATGCCAAGGCACTGCATGCCCCCAGCGAAGAACAAATCCTCTCTCTCTCTCTCTCTCTCCCTCCCTCCCTCCCTCCCTCCACCCATTGCACCTCTCTCTCTCTCTCTCTCTCTCTCTCTCCTTTATCTCTCTCTCTCTCTCAAAGTATGCTTACTCTCTCTCTCTCTCTTGCTCTCTCTCTCTCTCTCTCTCTCTCTCTCTCTCTCTCTCTCTCTCTCTCTCTCTCTCTCTCTCTCTCTCTCTCTCTCTCTCTCTCTCTCTCTCTCTCTCTCTCTCTCTCTCTCTCTCTCTCTCTCTCTCTCTCTCTCTCTCTCTCTCTCTCTCTCTCTCTCTCTCTCTCTCTCTCTACAAGATGTTTACTCTCAGCTACATCATCTTAAACAAACCGGAACACGTGACACAGATGGGCTTGATGCAAAAATTATAAAAATGGCAGCTCCAATAATCACAGATACATTGACTTTCATTTATAACATATGTATCGACCAATGCTGTTTTCCTAGTAAATTCAAACAGGCTAAAGTGATTCCTATTTTTAAATCGGGAAATACTACAAATCCTTCAAATTACAGACCAATATCAATTCTATCAATCCTTTCAAAGCCTCTTGAAAAACATATCAATAACCATATTCTTTTGCACTTTGAGAACAACAAATTGATACATGATAAGCAATCAGGTTTTAGGCAAAAACACTCATGTCAAACAGCGCTGATCAGCTTAGTTGACCAATGGCTAAACAACATTAATAATAACCAGTTCTGTGCTGCTCTATTTGTTGACTTTGCTAAAGCTTTTGACCTAATTGACCATAAACTTCTTATCAAAAAGCTTGAGATTTATGGATTGGCAATTGATTCTAAAATTTTAAAATCTTTCCTGTCAAACAGACGGCAAAGTAATTATCTGAATCAATCATACTCTTGTAAACAAACAGTAAGGTTTGAAGTTCTACACGGTTCTATTCTTGGTCCTTTACTATTTTCTACCATTATTTGTTAAATGTATGTGTGAACTAAACTTGGCCAAAAAATTATTGCAACAGTTTTCACACGCTAAGAAAAGCATTAAAACGCAATTCATTTTAGTTGACCTTTATATGTTCGAAAAGGTAATTATGTCAGCTGTACATATCATTTGTCCGATAGATGGTACATGTACTTTATATAGGCATCCCGTGACAGCCTGTCAAACAAGGTTACCCCTATAATCGACCTGACAAAAACCGTAGCCCCGTATTTTAAAATCTGCAAAAAATTAGAATATGCACAAACCAAACACTTCTAACATCCATTGGTAAGGCCATTCAATTTCCAGTTCAGAACATTTTGTTGTATGCACCTGACTTCTTTAGTCTTTATGTAGCCTTTTGTCAAAGGCGGTAGGTGTCAACCGTTTTAGAGGCCAAATAAGGCACGTTTTGCGGCCATTTTTGATGGGGGTCCTCCACCCAAAGAGCCATATCTGCTCTCAATGATTTGTTTTGGAAATTTTAGAAGTTATTACCAATAGGCTGACCTAAATCTGTCTTGCTTTTTGCGAATGTGTAAAATAAGCGTGTCGTATTACGTACATTTTCCCAAAGAACTAAACAAATATTCATATTAATTCAGGGTTTTAGGTTAAAAAATCGTGACTTTGCATGCTAAGCAAAAAATGGTTTGATCAATAGGTACAAAAGTTTGAGGCAGATCCTAGTGCTGGTTTACATTTGCTGGAGATGGGAACGCGCAAGAAAAAAAATGTATCGATCACCGTCCTTGGTAATGCGTACAGTAGCTGTGGAGATAAACTGTCCTTGGCCTGTGCTTCCTTCGCTGCGGGTCACAAAAGCGCAACACAGCGAGCACAGCGATCCGAGACAGGCTAGTAAGCACAGGCCCTGTACTGTTGGTCTCCACGGGTAGTGTACTCAGTACCGCTGACGGTGATCGATATTTTTTACATGAGTGTTCCCATCTTCAGCAAATGTAAACCAGCACTCGGATCTGCCTCAAACTTTGGCACCTATTGCCTCATCCAGTTTTTGCTTAGCATGCAAAGTCACGATTTTTTTAACCTAAAACCCTGAATTAATATGAATATTTGTTTAGTTCTTTCGGAAAAGTTACGTAATACGACACATAAGTATAAACATTCGCGAAAAGCAACATAAATTTTGGTCAGCCTATTGGTAATAACTTCTGAAATTTCCAAAGCAAATCATTGAGAACTTCAGCAGATATGGCTTTTTGGGTGGAGGACCCCCTCAAAAATGGCCGCAAAACGTGCCTTTTTTGGCCTCTGAAACGGTTGACACCTACCGCCTTTGACAAAAGGCTACATAAAGACTAAAGAAGTCAGGTGCATAAAACAAAATGTTCTGAACAGGTATTTTAACGGCCTTTCCAATGGTTGTTTGAAGTGTTTGGTTTGTGCATACTCTGATTTTTTGCAGATTTTAAAATACGGGGCTACGGTTTTTGACAGGCTGTCACGGGATGCCATTACAAAGTACCATCAATCGGACAAATGATATGTACAGCTGACATAATTACCTTTTCGGGCATATAAAGTTCAACTAAAATAAATTGCGTTTTAATGCTTTTCTTAGCGTGCGAAAATTGTTGCAATACTTTTTTGGCCAACTTTATTTGCTGATGAAACTACAATTCATTCTAGTCACAAAGATCTAAGTGAGCTAGCAAGAGTCCTCCAAGAAAACATTGATCGATTGCTGGAATGGTCAGAACTAAACCATATGTCACTGAACCCAAATAAAACTAAATGCATGCTTCTAACCACTAGACAAAAACGACAAAATCTATCATCAAAATTTCCTAAACTACAAATTCAAAATCAAGATGTAACTGAAGTTTTTTAACCATAAAGTCTCAGGAATAACCATTGATAATAATCTGTCTTGGTCAAAACATTTAGATACACTTTGTAAAAATACGTCTAAAAAAATACATCAGTTATCAAAAATTAAAGTTAAAACACTTTCTAGACCTACGCACACGGAAACTGTTGTTTCAGGCATATATTCAATCAACTATTGATTATGCGTCCACAGTGTGGGACTCTGCAAGTGCAAACACTTTGAAACACTTGTGCTCTTTACATAGACGAGCTGTTAAAATAATTCTTTAAAAAAAATGCATCTCTCTCTACGTCTGATTATAAAAAAATAAAGATTTACCTATAACAAAGGTGCAATGATGCATAGAATTATGTCAGGGAATGCACCTACATTCATTGCCTCAAATTTCAAACTGAATAATTCAAGAAAACTAAACAAATTAATTACTCCAACCCCTAGAATTGACCTTTACAAATCAAGTCTTTCTTATTCTGGCGTCTTATTGTGGAACTCCATTCCTGATTTAATTAAAATGCAATTCAGTGAAACTTCCTTCAAGGAACTCTACATGCTGTTTCTCTTGAAAACAATTAAATAATTCTGTGATAATATTACATCATTGTTTGATATTCATAATGCATTTTGAAATGTCTTTTTAATTTTTTGACATATTATTTATATAAATTGTATTGTAATTAATTTAACTTCTATTTCTTCTTGTTATCTTCTTCTTCTTGTCGATCACTCAGATGGAAACGCCGGTTCCCCGCGCAAATGTTGCCGTGCGCTGTAGGTCGTCCAGACTGCCATAGAGCTTCCCTTGCACCGTGGTCGCCTCCGCCCAGATCTGGCTCCTGAGGCCATCGTGTAGTGGGCAAGTCTGCAGCAGGTGTTCCGTTGTCATGCTGCCTGTTTGACAAGGGCACTGGTCTGACTGGCCAATTCTGAACTTGGTGAAAAGGTGGTGGTTCATTCGGTTGTGGCCTGTCCGCAGCCTGAATATGAGGACCTGCTCAGACCTTGTGAGCAGGTGAAAGGCGTCGTTTTTGTTGTAGTGTGGGTGCTGCTGCAACCACTTTTTGTGTTGCTTGGTCTTGGTGATGGTCTTGGCTTCTTTGAAGGTGGTTGATCTGTCATTCTGGTCCTTCGTAGTGCCCTCCTTTGTCAGAGTATCTGCGGCTTCGTTGCCTAGTATGTTGCAGTGAGAGGGGACCCATTGCAGCACGACTGTGTGGGCTCTGCACAGGGAGGTCAAGGCGGATGACAGGTCATTCAGTTCTTTGTCTCTGGCAGTGTCTACGGCCTGCAGGACTGACTTTGCGTCGCTGAAGAACACAACGTTGTTGGAGGAGAGTGGACTGTGCTCAATGTGGGCTGCACCTGTCTGGAGCGCTACTGCTTCAGCCTTGAAGTTGGTGGAGTAGAGGCCGGTAGCGAGGGAGATGTGTTCTTCTTCTCGACCTCCTGGGTACTTTATGTAGATTCCGGCACCACCATTTCTGACAGCCTGGTCGGCAGATCCGTCAGTGTATACATGAGTCCATTGGCGTTGGGGGTAGGAGTTGTGGATGTGTTCAAAGGTGAGAGACTTCAGTTCAGCACAGCTGTGGGAGTCTGTCTTGCCAACGCCAGGAATACTGCAGCGTATCTGGGGTCTTCCTTCATCACTCCAGCTTGGGTTTTCAAGGTATTGGGGGATATCTTTGGGTTGCTGGTCCAGGATATCTTGGTGTCTCCTTTCCAACACCATCGTCTGGTGGATGAAGCTTCCTCTCTTCAGTCTTCCTTTTGTTGGTTGGCACAGTCTGTCTTTCACGGGGTGAGTTGGCAGTCGTTTGAATTTAGCTGCCTGGGTGAGAAGTTTGGTGTCCCTTCTGTCTTCCATGGCCGGGCTCAAGGCCCATGATGTTTTCCAGCTCTTGGATAGGGCTTGACCGCTCTTCTTGTTATTAATCGTGTTACCCTCAATGGGCGAGGGCCGGATGAAAAAAAAGCATGTATACATTGCTTATTCTGTTACCCTGCCCTCGATAAATAAATAAAGTTCACAGCTCTCTCTCTCTCTCTCTCTCTCTCTCTCTCTCTCTCTCTCTCTCTCTCTCTCTCTCTCTCTCTCTCTCTCTCTCTCTCTCAGTCTCTCTCTCACACGCACACGCACACGCGTGCACACACACTTTCAAAGAGGCAGCAGAGAGATAAAGCACTTTTGACACAAAAGTACAAAGAGGAAGAAATAGTGGCAAAGTCAGAAACATCACACACACACACACACACACACATGTATACACACACACACACACACACACACACACACACACACACACACACACACACACAGAAAGGCAAAAAAAAAGAGAGAGAGAGAGAAATAAAGCACTTTTGACTCAAAAGTAACAAGTCGCGTAAGGCGAAAATACAATATTTAGTCAAGTAGCTGTCGAACTCACAGAATGAAACTGAACGCAATGCCATTTTTCAGCAAGACCGTATACTCGTAGCATCGTCAGTCCACCACTCATGGCAAAGGCAGTGAAATTGACAAGAAGAGCGGGGTAGTAGTTGCGCTAAGAAGGATAGCACGCTTTTCTGTACCTCTCTTGTTTTAACTTTCTGAGCGTGTTTTTAATCCAAACATATCATATCTATATGTTTTTGGAATCAGGAACCGACAAGGAATAAGATGAAAGTGTTTTTAAATTGATTTCAAAAATTTAATTTTGATAATAATTTTTATATATTTAATTTTCAGAGCTTGTTTTTAATCCGAATATAACATATTTATATGTTTTTGGAATCAGCAAATGATGGAGAATAAGATAAACGTAAATTTGGATCGTTTTATAAATTTTTAATTTTTTTTTACAATTTTCAGATTTTTAATGACCAAAGTCATTAATTAATTTTTAAGCCACCAAGCTGAAATGCAATACCGAAGTCCGGGCTTCGTCGAAGATTACTTGACCAAAATTTCAACCAATTTGGTTGAAAAATGAGGGCGTGACAGTGCCGCCTCAACTTTCACGAAAAGCCGGATATGACGTCATCAAAGACATTTATCAAAAAAATGAAAAAAACGTTCGGGGATTTCATACCCAGGAACTCTCATGTCAAATTTCATAAAGATCGGTCCAGTAGTTTAGTCTGAATCGCTCTACACACACACACACACACACACACACAGACACACAGACACACACACACACACACACACACGCACATACACCACGACCCTCGTTTCGATTCCCCCTCGATGTTAAAATATTTAGTCAAAACTTGACTAAATATAAAAAGAGGAAGAAATAGTGGCAAAGTGAGAAACATCCCGCACACACCCCCAAGTCACACACACACACACACGCGGCACACACACAAACACACACACACACACACACACACAACACACACACACACACACACGCGGCACACACACACACGCAGCACACACACACACACACGCGCGGCACACACACACACACACGCGCGCGGCACACACACCACTCATACACATACAAAACATTCATGCACGCACTCACAAAGGCACAACATTCACACCACAATCACTCGTCACTAAGTGGGCGGGGCCTATGTCTTGGATGTCACCTGTGATGGACGGTCGTCTTCAACTGTGGTTTACAATAGTAGTCTTGAGAGCGCACAGGCCCCGCCCACTTTGATCCCGACGCGCTCGTCGTGACGAGTGCCTGTCATACACACACTCTCTCGCCACACCGCACACACAAACACCGCACGCACACCGCACACACACACACACACACACACACACATATATACACACACACACACACACACACACACACACACACACACACACAATGTTCTCCCTCTCCTTCAAAATACCCCACCGTAACTTCTTTTGAAGAGTATGCATTTAAAATGATACAAGAATGACCTTTCAGTGGGCTAAAAGTATGACATTACCATGACGCAATTTTTTTATATTACGTCAGTTTCGTAGCAATGACTGGAAACTCTTGGTTCCTGCGGTTCCAGAATATTAACCCTCTTTTGAGGGAAGCATGTCGACATTGTGAGCCCAATATTGAGCAGAGCAATACCACCATCTTATGACAAGTATCACACTACGAGGAAACAGACAACCCGACAAACAACAGCGTAGTGTGATAGTGTCATCCCTGATGTCGAATCGACGCTGGTTTGAAATTGGCACGTTTTGGCGAATTGTGTTGGAGATGTTTCTTTTCCTTGGTCAAATATCTGCTCAGAACAATTCTCACAGACAGGCAACTGGTGGTACAGTGAGAGCGTTACAAAACACGCTTCTTACTTCCACTTCTTTGTCTGTAGCTGCTGTTCTGACGAAACAAAGCCCAACGAATACAACATCATTCCCTCCTGCCCACAACGGCCAGGTTAGTCACGCTTCATCTCACAGAACTACTGTAAAATCTTCTGCCGGAGGGACCGGGACACCCGCAAGTTCGAATCTGCTGAATACAACATCACTGTCAACCGCAGTTCACCGGAGCGCCAGTGCTGTTGACAGCTCTTCTGTGATCTCAACTACCGCGGTAACGGACAAATCATCCAGTGCAGACCTGTTCATTACAACAACGCCTCTTCCTGGAAGACTTCCAGAGAAAGGCACCACTCTCAACGATTCATCTCATGTACGTGCTATGAATTCCTCAATGAATGCAACAATACTGGGGAATACAACTGTCGACATTTCATCTCATGGAAGTGCTTTCAACGCAAGTGCTTTCAACAGTTCTTCGTATGGAATTTCTGGGAACATTTCTACGGGAGCGACTATCATCACAGCCTTAAGCAAAAAGCCGATAAAAAGAACACTGCTTCAAAGTAGACGTCTTCAGATCGCAAGTCCTTTCAACAGATCTTCTTCTAGAGTTTTTGGGATCAAATCTACGGAAGTAACGGTCGTAACCACACGTACAAAGCTAATGAACACTAGATCTCTTCAAAGTAAAAAGCAGCTGAACACTACATCTCTTCAAAGAACTCTTCATCAGAGCCTCAAAACTCCTCACAGTACATCGAAAACCTTTCATGTTCCCGCCACAAGCACACACGGAGGTACAGGTCGGATGGGAAGCACACACCCGTCGCCCAGTGTTCATCATAACGTACCGGGTCAAGGTCACCAGACTGGAAGTAACGGAAATACGACTGCTTTCAAGAATCCAAGAGTATTTATGAACAACGATTTGGACAAGCAGCACACGAACGACAGCCACATGAACACGAGCTTTAGTAAAATGTCTGGCGACCGTGATAACGACCACAAAGACAAGGATGATCTAACCAACAAGTCCTACACCATTGACGAAGGCATGCTTCCCTTTTACCGTCTCGCCAAAGCCATCGCCGGGGAAGGCTTCGTTACTGAATACCCTTTCCAGTTACTAGAGGACGTGAAGTCTGGATCGATCTCGTTGAGTGCGCTGATGAAACCCATGTACTTCCACGCCTACATCGCGGAGGTGGTGTTGGGCGTGACAGTGGTGCTGGCTTTAATGGTTGCCAACTGCACATTTTGTAAAGAAAATAAAACACCCGTCAGAAGTTCACACGCTGTGGCCCTCACACAGGCTAAGAAAGGCATGCGACGCGTGCGGATCGTCAGCATCGCCTGTGTCATCCTCCTCGTGCTAGCGTTGGTCGGTCTCATCACTGCTGCCATGTCCAACAGCCAGCAAACGGAAGCCTTCAAACAGCTCTTCGGCGTCGCCCATGCAGCTTTGTCTCGAGTCGTTCATGTCCTTGACAGCATCATTTGGCAGATGACGACTGCCTTCAACGAAATGCTCCTCTCCACGCAGCGCTTCCAAGTCGACCTGGCAAAGATAAATGAAACCGTCGACTACAGCGTTCAAGAGGAGCTGGAAAACCTGACTGGAATCAATAAGAGCTTGGAGGCGCTGAAAGCCTTTGAAGTGACCAGGGAGCAAACTTACACAGCGTTGTGCAGGCTGGACCGAGACCTGGACGTGTATAACCAGCGAGTGTCAGAGCTGTCAGCAAAGATGATCGGGGCCAGTAACATTTCAAATAGCAGCGTGGTGTATCCTACCTTGAATGTTTCCACCATCAACGTTAGCTTATCGCTGGTTGATCTAGAAAAGATAGGAGAGAATAAGGACAAGTTTACCTCAGCCGTTGTCGTGTCTGCAGCGAATGTCAGCAGAGTCGTTTTCGCGTCGGACACAGGTGCGGTTGATGTAAGCAAGGCCATTTCAAAGGGAATCTTAGGATCTCCATTATTTCGGTCCATCCTCGAAGGTTTCAAAAATAAGTTGGTATCCGTAATGCAGCTGGAAGGAAACAAAGAGATGGTGAAGAAAGCGAAAGAAAAATTCATGTTTTACGACAACTATAGGCAGATGTTCATGGTCATTGCACTGGTCGTGGAAGCCATTCCCATGGTGATCCTTTTCGCAGGAGCAGTGATGACCCCCATGGTTTTCACACGGTTCATCAAGGACTCCCAGAGTCCTATGCCTCATCAGATCGAGGTCGTGGCCGACTGTCTGCAGACCGATTCCGTCCCCCTCATGATGAGCGTGCTCTGGATGACACTGGCAGTCGTGTACTTCGCTGTGGGAGCTCTGACGGAAGGCTTGGTCTGCATGCCTGTCTGTGACCCCGAGTTCCGCGTGCTGGATGTACTGGTGGAGGACTACGACATCATGGGCGAGCATGGCAACACGACGTGGTTGGCGAACATGCTGAACATGTCTGACAGCAACATGACGCTGGGGAGCGTGCTGAAGGGCTGCAGGAGGAACGACACACTGTACACCGCCATGCAGCTCTACCTTCACCCATACGTCAGCATCGACCAGTTCTTCTCCTTCAGGGACGACATCAACATCAGCGGCATGCTGGAAGTGTTGCAGCCTGAAATCGTCACCTCGGAAGCGCTGACGCCAGATATCCTGGAGTATCTTCAAGACCTGAGTGACGCTGCTGACTCGGTGCCGTTGGATGACCTGAACGACCTTGTGAAGATGGATGTTGCCAGGAATATGACACACCTTCGCTCCGAACTGCCTGAAGATCTGTATACTCTCCTCCACGCGCTACAAATCCACAAAACGACCTTGAACGAGAGCTTGCAGGAGGTGAAGAAGCTGCTCACCCCCAACGACCAGAGTCTGAGCAAGGCGATATCCGAGGCTATCAACGCTACTCGCCAGGCTGAGAACATGATCCCCCTCGTCAATGAGACCGCCGTTGACAATGGGAAGGACACTGCGAAGGGCAGGCTGCTGGAAAACCTGGACACGGGCCTCAAGAACGTCAAGTGGCGGATAGAGGAGCGCGTGGGGGGATGCGAGCCTCTCTACGACCTCGTGAAGAAGGTGCTGCTGGTGGGTCTCTGCTCCAACGTCACCAACACGGTCAACGGTTTCTGGCTGGCTCTGGGCTGGCTCAACCTCTTCCTGGTTCCTGTCGTTTTCCTCTGTGCTTGGCTGCATCGTCAGATCATGAAGCTGCCCATTTCGCCTGATCCCTTGCATTCCTCTGATTTCTTTTGGGAGAAAGAGGAGCCTGTGAAGCCACCGTCAGAGGACTACAGCTGTGGTGATGACATTTCTCTCTATGACTACGACATGGACAGGAGGCAGGGCAAGCTGGGCTGGAGAAGGCCGTGGGACCACTTCACGAGTCCCGACCCGGCCGACCAGTACAGAGGCTACTGGGGTAGTGAGTTCATGGACCACCAAGAGGCTGGAAGGCGGAGCAGACTGGCGCGCAGTAGTTCCCCGGAGTCCTCTGAATACCTAGAACTTATGGACCAAGTATACGGTTACAGAGGATCACCAGAGAATTATCGCGCTAACGACCAGACACCTTGGAATCAAGACGATACACGATCGTACACTCAACCACGGGAGAATGGAATGTATGACAACCAGCCTGCGAGAGGTTATGAACCATACGAGAATGATGAGTTGGACTACCAAGATGGAGGAGGTTATGACAGACAGCCTTACAATCAACCGCATAATGATACTAATATGCCTGGTCCACAGAGTAGAAGGTTATAACAGGCAGCCTTTCAATCAACCGTATTTTAAAAACAAAATTCCGGGCCCACAGAGTAAAAAAAGGGGGGGAGGGGGTGACAGATAGCCTTACAATCAACCGCATTATGAAAATAATATGCCTGGTCCACAGAGTAGAAGGTTATAACAGGCAGCCTTACAATCAACCGTATTTTAAAAACAAAAATGCCGGGCCCACAGAGTAAAAAAAAAGGGGGGGAGGGGGTGACAGATAGCCTTACAATCAACCGCATTATGAAAATAATATGCCTGGTCCACAGAGTAGAAGGTTATAACAGGCAGCCTTTCAATCAACCGTATTTTAAAAACAAAATTCCGGGCCCACAGAGTAAAAAAAGGGGGGGGGGGGAGGGGGTGACAGATAGCCTTACAATAAACCGCATTATGAAAATAATATGCCTGGTCCACTGAGTAGAAGGTTATAACAGGCAGCCTTTCAATCAATCGTATTTTAAAAACAAAAATGCCGGGCCCACAGAGTAAAAAAAGGGGGGGAGGGGGTGACAGATAGCCTAACAATCAACCGCATTATGAAAATAATATGCCTGGTCCACAGTCAGAGTAGAAGGTTATAACAGGCAGCCTTTCAATCAACCGTATTTTAAAAACAAAAATGCCGGGCCCACAGAGTAAAAAAGGTAATGACAGAAAAACTTACAATGAATCATAATTATGAAAATCCAATCAATGTATGACTCGCCGACGTCAAGAAAATATGAAAGACAACCTTATGATCAACCATACGAGAAATGATGCACCGGCCTACCAAGATGAACAGCCTTACAAAGAACCATGATTATGATGATCACAGAAACATAGCTACTGTACCCACAGGGAATCTAACGGGGCGGTCGCATATATGTGCACATCCTAGATACTGGGTCACAACTATGGGACATGGACACCAGGAAAAAAAGTAGGACTGAATTGAGTGAAATACTCTTTTTTAAGTGCAAAAGACATGCCTGTATCTTTTTCTGTCAAAGAGAGGACCTTTCATATCGGGGTTTCTTTAGAAATGACAATTAGACACATGCAGTACGCTCTATGTCGTGGGTTACATGGTTTCCACTTTAGGCTTCAATATCCCACAGGAAAGAACTTTAGCTCAGTTATTGCATGTGGCATGTGGACAACATTGATAAATAAATATGCAAACATGAAAGTTTGAAATTACAAGTTTCCATAAGTTAACTAGATCGAAGTAGAAAGTGGAAACCGTAACCCACGCAATTTCCAGGTGCAAAAGTTTTTCTTGTAGGTCAAATGTAGCAACTAGCCTTTTGGGCACCCTTTTGGGTTTTAATACATGATAGAAAGATTTAAGTGAGCAAAAAGTTTTCGATCTGTGCTCACTGGGTTTATGTGTATAGAGATAATACTGTCGTGAGTTACATGGAAACCATAGTTTGTAATGTCTTTTATTTCCAAAGAAAAGAACTAAAACTTGATTATTGCAATTTGCATGTGGACAACATTGATAAATAAATATGCAAACATGAAAGTTTGAAATTACAAGTTTCCATAAGTTAACTAGATCGAAGTAGAAAGTGGAAACCGTAACCCACGCAATGTCCAGGCGCAAAAGTTTTTTTTGTAGGTCAAATGTAGCAACTAGCGTTTTGGGCACCCTTTTGGGTTTTAATACATGATAGAAAGATTTAAGTGAGCAAAAAGTTTTCGATCTGTGCTCACTGGGTTTATGTGTATAGAGATAATACTGTCGTGAGTTTCATGGAAACCATAGTTCGTAATGTCTTTTATTTCCAAAGAAAAGAACTAAAACTTGATTATTGCATGTGGACTACATAGATAAATAACTATGCATACATGAAAGTTTGAAATTTTCAAGTTTCCATAAGCGACAATCCTAAATGAGAGAATTAATCGATTGTCGATCGTGCGTTGCAGAAGAATCGAAAATTTCATAATGGCGCCGATCATGAGAACACATGTGCTGCTCAAACTTTGCACCAGATCAAGCTTTAACCAGCAAAATATCGCAAAATTCGTCGATGAATATATGCTACAATTGTCAAAAAAGATTTTACAGGTCTCAAACAGTGAAGATACAGCGTGGTCTGTCGTGAGTTACGTCTCAAAAACCGGAAACGAATACGATTGGGTGGATAAATTCTCATTGTCTATTCACATGACCGGGTCAAACGTCATGAATGGAACTTTCGACGGTGTTCCCGCGATCTCACAACGCGTGTGTGATAGGCAATGCGGGATTTGTCGTCTGCTGTGGCCATGCTTTCGTGGGTTACAGATGGAAACGAAACAAGGGTGGGGTACATTCAAGCGCGATTATAAGCTGAAATAAATTTGTTTCCTACCGTAGTGCTGTGTTTTGAAAACCTAAATGTTGTTGAAATAAATAAATAATGACTTTGAATAACTTTGAGGTTTCCTTTGTTCAGCAGATCGCATTTTTTGATGAAGTTGAAACCGGAAACGACGGTAACCCACGATTACGTGTTTTCTTTGCCGATCAAACTCCCAGAAGAAGAAAAATAGATGTAATTCTTGAGTGTGTATGTCGAGAATAATCCTTCAGCTGACCCATAAACATCACAATAAAATTCACAGATCTTTATTCTCCATTATGTACAGCTGCAACACAGACTGGTGTATTTTTGTCCCAGTTTTAGGTGCTGTTTTGGGGGCATTTTGGCTAAAAATTAAATCGTTTAAAACCCACAGCAATGTTTGGAAACCCAAACTTGGTTGTTACAGTAAGTCAAATCCATCCCCTTTGACATCAAAGCATCCCCTTTGTCATCCATTGCTCAGAGATATTGTGACAGTCATTCAAAGTTGACAACCCATAGTATTTCCCAGTATCTAGGACGTGCACATATATTAGATTAGTACTCTGGTTTTAAAGAGCTGTTAACCCGTGATTTGTAACAAATGTTTTACAAATCACGTAAATGCGCCCAATATTTTCTTGTCATCTCCAAAGTCAAGGGATCTAATAGATTTTTCATTTTTTGTCATTACTTTATTGTCCCATCGCTGAGAAATTTGGGTCGCTTCAATCAATCAATCAATATGAGGCTTATATCGCGCGTATTCCGTGGGTACAGTTCTAAGCGCAGGGATTTATTTTTTATTTTTATTTTTATGCAATTTATATCGCGCACATATTCAAGGCGCAGGGATTTATTTATGCCGTGTGAGATGGAATTTTTTTTACACAATACATCACGCATTCACATCGGCCAGCAGATCGCAGCCATTTCGGCGCATATCCTACTTTTCACGGCCTATTATTCCAAGTCACACGAGTATTTTGGTGGACATTTTTATCTATGCCTATACAATTTTGCCAGGAAAGACCCTTTTGTCAATCGTGGGATCTTTAACGTGCACACCCCAATGTAGTGTACACGAAGGGACCTCGCTTTTTCGTCTCATCCGAAAGACTAGCACTTGAACCCACCACCTAGGTCAGGAAAGGGGGGGGGGGGGAGAAAATTGCTAACGCTCTGACCCAGGGTCGAACTTGCAACCTCTCGCTTCCGAGCGCAAGTGCGTTACCACTCGGCCACCCAGTTCCTCCCAGTGGAAAGCTAGCAGCAACAGTGTCTCGTTACCCTAAAGTCAAGGGATCTATTATTTTTTACAATATTTTTTTTTCATTACTTTATTTTTCCATCGCTGGGAAATTTGTGTCTCTTCCTCCCGAAAGTGGAAAGCTAGCAGCAAAAGAGTCGCGCTACCCCAAAGTCAAGAGATCTATTAGACATTTTTTTAATCTTTGTTTGTTATGCTAAAAATCGTAATATTTTACCTATCCAGCCCAAATTACCACCCCCCACCACCCAGCATAGAGGCTCTAAACAACAAATATTAATAATAATAAAAGGCATGTATTACTTTGTGGAATGCGATATTTTTACATTTTTACAAATCGCAGTTTTAGGTCCGACGTAATTTGTAAAAATTGTTTTACATTTTTACAAATCAGGGGTTAACAAGAGCGGCAAGTCAAAACGGACTGATGTTTTTTTGGTATCAGTAAAAACAAGAATTAAATAACATATGGCTTTTTGTTTTT
The DNA here is from genome assembly GCF_037325665.1 of Littorina saxatilis. NCBI lineage: Eukaryota > Metazoa > Mollusca > Gastropoda > Littorinimorpha > Littorinidae > Littorina > Littorina saxatilis. The sequence goes on along the minus strand of NC_090255.1, from coordinate 10,299,811 downwards.
AAACGATAACAGTTGGTGACATGCACGCACATCTGTAAACACATACACACAACACACATACACACAACACACACACACACACACACATACACACACACACACACACACACACATGCACACACACACACGCACAAACACAACACACACACATATCTTCTATATATATATACGACTTGTGTCTGTCTGTGTGTGTGTCTGTGTATCTGTGTATTCGCGATGCACGGCCAAAGTTCTCGATGGATCTGCTTCAAATTTGGTGGGCTTATTCAGAGAGACCCCGGACACAACCTCATCGATGAGATATTTCAACACGTGCTCTCAGCGCGCAGCGCTGAACCGATTTTGGTTCCACCTCAGCTACCCGGGCCCCCATACCGACACACCAAAGCCGCTACACCACATCACAACGCCAAAGTTCTCGGTGGATCTTTTTCAAATTTGGACACCGTATTCAGCTACACCCCGGACACAATATCATCTATGAGATATTTCAACACGTGCTCTCAGCGCGCAGCGCTGAACTGATTTTGGTTTTTGTGTTCATTTCACCATTATAAGTAACTCTTCCTTATCTTCTCCAGTGTTTGGCGTTTATCTCCCTTCCTTCGTGTGGCTTTCCCGTTTTGTAAGTTACTGCGCTGTCCACTGCGCTGTCCACAACGCTTCCCTTGCACCCGTAAGTTGTTCTTACTGTCAAAGTGAAAAGGTCGAATCAATTTATAGCCACGCGAAAAATACACTCTCACCTATCTCTATATATTTATAGATATAGATATGCATATATATATACGGCTTCTCTGTGTGTGTGTGTGTTTGTGTGTGTGTGTGTGGGCAAAAACCTGTGTATTGTAGAGTTCTGTTTGTGATGTGGTCTAGCGGCTTTTGTCTGTCTGTTTGTTCTGGCATTTGAGAAGCCACAGCAGATAATATAGGGCTAAGAAATAAGCTCTAAAATTCTCAATCCCGTTTGACAGGACTTCGCCTTCAAAGGTGATTGTGGTGAACCGCCACGCTGTCTGTCTCTGTCTCGCGATTCACCCCAAATTCCCGTTTCTAAGTTACTATTTTTAGAATGTCACTGCGCTGTCCAGAACGCTTCCCTTGCACCCGTAAGTTGTTCTTACTGTCAAAGTGAAAAGGTCGAATCAATTTATAGCCACGCGAAAAATACACTCTCACCTATCTCTATATATTTATAGATATAGATATACATATATATATATACGGCTTCTCTGTGTGTGTGTGTTTGTGTGTGTGTGTGTGGGCAAAAACCTGTGGATTGTAGAGTTCTGTTTGTGATGGGGTCTAGCGGCTTTTGTCTGTCTGTATGGGGGGGTCATTTTTGTCCTCAGACTCAGCACGAGTAATTCACTGCAGTTGCTGGCCCGTAGAGTGCGTCTTTCACAAGCAGACATGCTGATTACATAGCGACTGCTTTAACGTACCTCGAGCTTACATAGCCAAGTCAGTGCTCAAAATACGATTTCTTCCCGAATTCCTGATGGTAAAAGGAGACAATCACATTTTGTGTGTGTTTTAACACACGACACAGCTCTCTTGGCATAGACCCAGAGAGGTTTTTTTTTGTTTGTTTTTTTTTTGTTTTTTTTTTAACTGCCCTTGGTGGCTTTTCCACTCGCCCTGCAGGAGTCCTCGTGATTCTCCGGAGAGAAGTGAAAGTCACTAGAGGGTGAGCTTCAACTCACTCTTTGTCAAGGGACGCTTTTGTTATCCCTTCTTTTTTCTTTTAACAGTGCGAGACGCCTGCTCATACCAAAGCTTATTTTCTAGTCATTTCGCTTTTAGAGGGTCCTCTACCAAGGTCGCTCACAACTACACACAAACACACTGCTCTCTGAGTACTCCTCACTGCATTTGAACACCAAAAGGCCCTCACAATGGCCACTGCCACCTTTGTCATAAGCGACAAACCACCTTTGGCTACCTCTACCCCTGCTGAATCTATGGACAGCACATTGTGTTGCACACCCCGAAAAAGGTTAAGAGATTCCGACAGCTTCTCTCCAACAAGCTCAAAAAAGACAAAAGAGAGCTCAAACAACCACTCTGACGCTGACGCCAGTGTCAATAACCACAACGCAGCAGTGCCCTCAGAAGACGGGAACATTTCACCTTCCCAAAGCACAGAAGGCGATGACATTTTTAAAACTCAACGCCGCCGTCAGCGGAAGAAAAAAGCACCCGTTGCTAACAGTGATGCCGAACAGGCACAGTCAAAAGTCTCACAACCAGTCACAACTGGGCCCCCTAGACACACACAGTCAAAAAAGGTCACACCATGTCTTCCTCCAACCTTTGCACAATACCCAGTCATTCTCACCAACGCGGCTACAGGTCCAGCTATGTTCTCGAAACTTGGGCCATCACTCCAGTGTCGTGTTTTGGTTGACGCGGTCGGTCAGATAGAAGGTGTACGACCTCTGCCCTCGGGCAAATTCTTGATTGCCTGCTGCAATGAAAAACAACAACATAAACTTGCCAATCTCACCAGTCTCGCTCAAGTGCAAATAAGATGCACTATACCAGAGGCAACAACGGAAGGTGTCATCAGACCCATCCCACTCTCTGAAGACCTTGATAAACTTCAACAATCTCTTGAGAAAGTAAAATCTCTTCAGCGGTTAAAAAACCAGAAGGGGGAACTTACTCAAGCTGTCAAAATCACGTTTTTAAAGAAAACGCTACCAGATACAGTGAAGATAGTGAAAACCTTCTTTGCTGTCGAACCCTATGTGGCCCCAGTCAGAAGGTGTACTAAGTGCCAGAGATTGGGACATGGCTCCAAACAATGTAAAGCCAGACAAGACAAATGCCCAAGATGCGGTCAAAAGAAAGACCACCCAGTTGACAACTGTCCAAATGACAAACATTGCCTAAACTGTGGCGGTCCCCACTCGGCAGCTTACTTAGGCTGTCCTGAGCTAGTGCTCCGAAGAACAGCAAACAAAATCCGAGCAGCCAAATACATCCCATATGCAGAAGCAATAAGAAGAGCAAAGTTTGAAATAATGAAAAAACAAAAGAAAGACCCAGATACATCTAATGACTCTGATTCAGAAGTCGATGAGTGCTGGGTGCTGAAAATGGCAGGGGGGAAAAGTGCTCCTCGCGGTGCCAGCAAAGCAAAGAGAAACCTGGCTACCTCCCCAGCTTTCGTGGCTGAGCTTGAAAAACAGGATTATAGCACTATCTGGCCAGAACCAACAACAAGCCGCATACGCACAGGAAATCAAGGCGGACCAAGCAACCCTCGTGGTGAAAACCCCATTTCAGAGCAAAATATCGCCCTCCAGAGACCTGGACAAAGAACTGACATAAACCCTACAAATAATGAGTCTACTGTTGCCCAGAAACTAAAATCAACACACAATGCAAAAAAGGCCCCCACAAAAGCAGCAGACAAAACAAAGACAAACAAACAGCCAACAACAAACAATGAGAAAAAGGTTGCTGATGCAGAATCTCAAACTTCTTCCACACACGATTATGATGATTTGTTCATGGATGAACCAAAGTTGATGATTGTTGAGGAAGATGAAACACAAAACACACCACAGCCACAGTCCGAAGACTGCCTCAGACAACATATTTTAAAAGAAAGCTATGCAAAGATGAAGATGATGAGCGCCGAGAACTGCGGTGAGGTGTTCAAATTCGTCACTGGCATCCTAGCTGCACTTATTGAAGCAAAAACGAATGAAAGCCCCGAAAATGTTCTGACACTTCTGACAGGGCTATATACTGAAATATTTAAGCCAAAGGAAAATCCAACTCCACCAGCCTTAAATAAGATACTTACCACTCAATGCGCTCTTCTCGGCATTCAGGGAGGCAGATCTGTAACAGAGTCTCAACCCCTTGACAACACAATGACATAGAGAGTTGAGGGGCAGATCAAACTGTCACAACAGACTTTAGGTCTTCTGTGATTGAAATGGATCCAAGAATAAATATACTGCAGTGGAACTGTCGTTCCCTTAACACTGCTCTACCGTACCTTACTAATTATCTTAACCAAAACAACATGTTCAATGTATTATTGATACAGTCCCCACTCTGTCATGCGGGAAAACTCCCCTTCATATCTGGTTTCTTTTACCCACCCGTCACAGATTATCAGGTTGATGATACGAGCGGAGCACAAACTATCAAGTACACAGTAACCTATGTCAGAGACAATCTGAAGTACAATGTTCACCCAACCCCTGTTCCGGCCGACACAAAAATACATTCAAACCTAGTTGAACTTCTGCTGAATGATGGCCCATCCATCTTCTTATTAAACATATATAACAGAAACATTACCAAAGGCCCGATTTTCAGCTGGCTCCCAGAGCTCGACGGAAGACGCACCTGGGTGATCGGAGGAGATGTTAATGGCCGAAACCCCCTGTGGGATGCCAACTTCCCCGATCAGACATGTGCCGTGGGAAAGAGCCTTGCCACCTATATAACACAATCAAATGTGTACTTACTAAATGACGGATCAGCAACCAGAATACCCGATATCTCAAACCAACACCCCTCCGCCATTGACATAACCTTGGTTAGTCCCACTCTCGGATTAACAACGGACTGGTGCGTTGTGTCAGATAAATTAAAAAGCGACCACTTACCAATCATGATATCCATTATTGGGAAATCACCACACACAGAGCCAGGTCCAAAAGCCTTAAAATACAATTATAAAAAGGCGGACTGGGCAGTTTTCAAGGACGCTGTCACTAAGTCTGCCGATGCACATACCCTCTTGGATGGCAATCCAGAGTCCCAAGAAAGTATCGACAACAAATATAAACAGCTAAGATCAAACCTGCTGAATGCAATGGAATTGTCAATCCCCAAAACAAAACCTTTTATCGGACCCAGTAGAACTGATCAGAGCCCATGGTGGACAGAAGAATGCAGAACAGCCATCAGGTTAAAAAGAACTGCAAAAGAGAAGTATGATCGCTTCAGGTCTGCACAAAACCACAACAATATGAAATCAACTGAAGAACAATGTGACAAAATTATAGACAAAGCAAAAAAAGAATATTTTGAAAACATGTCCAGCAAAGTGAGCGATTACAGAGATGCTGGAAAAATTTGGACCAAAATAAGGAAATTCAAATGCAGACACAAGCAGGCTGAACGTCCTCTTATGCACGAAGGAAAAAAATATGAAAGCCTTCCTGAAAAAGCAGAACTGTTTGCAGATATTTTTGCAGCAGCAAGCCAAACAGATAAACTGTTATGTGAGCAGGAACTCTTCCGTAAGAAGTGGGAGGATAAACAAGACTTAAACGACCCAGAACTCAACCCTTCCTTAAAAATAAATGCTCCCTTATCCATTCAAGAACTAAGAACGGCTATAGCATCGGTGACAAAAGTCCGATCCGCCTGTGGTTCTGATCCAATAAACTATCAGGTCATACAACATTTACCAAACCAAGGATTAAATCTTTTACTGGATTTTTATTCAACATGCTGGAAGTCTGGCCTGATTCCCTCAGCTTGGAAAGAGGCTGTTGTGATCCCCATTTTAAAGCCTGGAAAACCAAGAGCTGACCCTTCCAACTGGCGCCCTATATCTCTGACCTCCCATCTGAGCAAAATCTATGAAAGAATACTAAAATCCAGACTAGAAGATGAAATGGAAAGAAAAAAGGTAATACCCCTGTGCCAAGCCGGTTTCCGTCGAGGCAGGGGTGTCTCGGATCACATTGTAAAACTGTCCTCCAAAATTAAGAAAGCTCTCTCACGCAAGAAGTCTCTCTTTGCTGTCTTTTTTGACATCAAAAAAGCCTACGATACAGTATGGCACCAACGATTGTTGTTCAAACTGAAGCAATTAGGCATCAGTGGTAATATGTTTCAATACATAAAAAGCTTTCTACTGAACAGATCCTTTCAAACTGATTATAAAGGTGCCAAATCATCCACTCGCAAAGTTGACATGGGAGTGCCACAGGGCTCAGTAATAGCACCACTGCTTTTTAGCATTATGCTGCATGACATATCGACAATTAAAACACATGGAGCCGAACTGACGCTTTATGCGGATGATATTGCTCTATGCAAAGAGTATCAAAACAAAACCTATAAAACAGAACACAAATTCTCTAAAGAGTGGCAAACAGCTATAGATAACATTGCGAACTATATGCGGGAGAATGGCTTCACTCTCTCTGCCGAGAAAACTGTATTCGTTGTCTTTACAAACCGAAAACTGGAAGATCGAGAAAAGATACAGTTCTCACTAGATAAATCTGTTGTCTCACCCAGTCAGCAGGTGAAATATCTGGGCGTACTTTTCACCTCAAATGGACTATGGACTGCTCACTTAAAGTATCTCTTAAGCAAAGCAAATAAGACCATCAACCTTCTTAAAATACTGGCTGCCCAACCATGGGCAAAGTGCCCAGTTATTCTAACAAACATCACCAGAGCTCTTATAAGATCAAGACTATCATATGGACAGGAGGCCTACTTCTCGTCGGCTCGAAAATGGCTTGATAAGCTACAGTCAGCGGAGTGTCGTGCCCTTCGGCTTGCCCTCGGACACCCAAGGCATTCAAAGCAGGCCATTGTATACCACCAAGCAGGATTCCTCCCTCTTGACATGTGGCGGCGTAAGTGCTGCGCAGATTACAATGTTCGAGCCAACACAGTGCAAAACTCAACAAAAGAGGAGCTACAACCGCATTACAATCATATCCAAAACAAAAAGGCTCACTTTGGCACTACTTTCTCATCACTGGCTCAATTCAATGCTTCACTCTTTAGTGAAATCAGTGTCGACCCAAATGATGTGGCCCAAAACCCCATATCTCGTGATCCCTCATGGACAATGAAAGAAATGAATTTTGACACAGAATATTGCACAGCTACAAAGGATGATCAGTTATTACTCAGGATACAAGCCCTTGAGCACATTGATACTGTATACAAAGGCCATGTTCACGTTTACACAGACGGGTCAGTGTTGGATGACAAGAAGGCTGGCGCAGCTTTTGTAATCCCCAGCGATGACATGACTGGGAAATTTAAACTGTGCAACAGAAACTCGATCTTCTCAGCTGAGCTCCTTGCCATCTGCATGTCGCTTGTTCATCTCAATCTCAAGAACACTCCTCCTCAAAAGATAGCTATATTCTCTGACTCCAAAGCAGCCATTGAAGCATTGAGATCTAACAAAAGATCAAAAAGACATGATCTTGTCATTGCCATAAAGGAGCTGGCAAATAAAATTATAAAAAAAGGAAGCGAGATTAACCTGGTCTGGTGTCCAGCACACGTGAACGTGCCTGGCAACGAGAAAGCAGACAAAGCCGCTAAAGAAGCTGCCCAAGGCATGGGCGCCTCCGAGGTAGACCTGCCATTGTCTGCTTCTGAGATCAGTAGCCTTACAGACTCTCTTCTCTGGAGAGAATGGAGGAACAAATATATGCACAAGGCTATAAGCTCTGGCTGGCTCATTCGGGAAGCCCCATCAAAACAGATGAACACCTATAATGCATGCCCACGTGTAATAAAAAGGATTAACCGCCTAAGGGCAGAAGCTGGGAGTTACCAATTTCTAGAGCTTAAATGCACCTGTCAATCCGACCTCACCATTGCTCATTTGACTTTGGAGTGTGATTTGAACTCATGCCACTTTCAACCCCTGACTCAGTTTATAAACTCAAATAGAAATATTCTGCCAAATACCTCAAAGGAAAAATTAAGCTATCTTTTAAGTTTTAATAAAGACCTTGGGTGGCAAGGTCCCAAACTTATCGCTGGACTTATGCACACGCACCCACTTGGTCCCTGGATATGAAGAGACATTGCTGCGGCTGACGCCATTGCTTCTCATACAGCTACTATATATTTTTATCAGAACTTTTAAAAATACCATTTTATATCCAAGTATCTCTTAACACCATTTTTAATTAGATGAGCGAGAGTGTGCGGGGGGCGGAAGGGTGGTGAACCACTGTACATAAAGGGAAAGTTTGTGTGCGTGCCTGTGTGTGTTCTTAATCTAAGACAAATGTCGCCAATGTTTTTACAGAGTGACGTTAAATAAACGATTTTATCATCATATCTGTCTGTATGTTCTGGCATTTGAGAAGCCACAACAGATAATATAGGGCTAAGAAATTAGCTCTAAAATTCTCAATCCCGTTTGACAGGACTTCGCCTGCAAAGGTGATTGTGATGAACCGCCACGCTGTCTGTCTCTGTCTCGCGATTCACCCCGGCGAAGCCGGGTATTCCTCTAGTATATATATATACACAGACACACACACGAGAAGAAAACAACAAAAGAAATGAATTTCGTGCTAACAAACGACGAAAGAGTTAACACAAACTGGCTGACTGATGACCCAACGATTTTTACAACAATCTTGGCGCCTCCATGTAGGTAAGAATAAAGACCTATGCACAAAACGCAACAAGAATGTGTATTTTTTTAGCATATGGTCTCAGCTTTGTGTGCGCGCGCACGCACGCGTGTGTGTGTGTGTGTGTGTGTGTGTGTGTGGTTTTATATTTTTAACTGCGAAAAATCACTTCTTCCGCAGTCATTCCCATGCAGTCTGAGATAAGAGTAGGCCTATCTTTTTCGATCTCAGGATAAAACGAGCTTCTCATGACAAAATGAAACGGGATAGTATCTCTCTCGACCTCAGAATTGAATTTGATGGAAGTGTTTTTCTCAGTCGCAAGATAAAGATAAGATGTGTGTTTTTCTTGATTCTATATAAATTAGTATCAGCTGAATGGAATGTGTATGTTCTGCTCAACCCAAGGATAACATGAGATGGTGGTGTTTCTCAGGATAAGATGCATACTGAAGATGTGAGAATGTATCTCTGTCTCAGTATAAACTGAACGGGACGGGAGTATTTCTCCGGATCGCAGCATAAACTGAACGATAGTGTTTGTCCGGATCCCAGAATAGACAGAATCTGAATGACATTGTAGTGTTTCTCTTGGTCGCAACATTAACTTCTTCTTCTTCTTCTGCGTTCGTGGGCTGAAACTCCCACGTACACTCGTGGTTTTTTTGCACGAGTGAAAGTTTATGACCGGGTTTTTTTACCCCGCCATTTAGGCAGCCATACGCCGTTTTCGGAGAAAGCATGCTGGATATTTTCGTGTTTCTATAACCCACCAAACTCTGACATGGATTACAGGATCTTTTTCGTGCGCACTTGGTCTTGTGCTTGCGTGTACACACGGGGGTGTTCGGACACCGAGGAGAGTCTGCACACAAAGTTGACTCTGAGAAATAAATCTCTCGCCGAACGTGGGGACGAACTCACGCTGACAGCGGCCAACTGGATACAAATCCAGCGCGCTACCGACTGAGCTACACCCCCGCCCCTGCAACATCAGGGCCGGACTATGCGAAGAGGAGGGTGGGGTGGGGGTTGCCAGTGGTGGTCCAGGGGGATGTTCCCCCTGGCGGGGTCAAGGGGCAGAGCCCCTTGTGGGGGTCAGGGGGCAAAGCCCCCTGAAGCTGATGGGTAGGTCATATTCTGAGATAGGAAAATGGTCGCTCCTTGCATGAACCGGCAAAAAATAAACAATAGTAAACAATGTTTTAAATAAGTGAGGTACATGTTTAGGCTAGGGGGGGGGTTGCGCAACCCCTATAACCCCCCCGATAGTCCGGCCCTGAACATTAACTGACTGAGATGGGATTTTATATTTTCATCCCAGCATAAATTGATTTAGATGTGTGTTTTTCTTGATATCAGAGTGAATGAGATAGGAGTGTTTCTCACAGCGTTAACCGATTGAGATGTAAGTGTCTTTAAACTGAATGAAAGCAAAGTGTTTCTATTGATAACTGCAGCATAGACGGAAGGAGATTGGAGTGTTTCTATTGATGGCAGTATATGTTGCAGTCAATAAGTGAAATGTAATGACTGAAAATGTCTGTCATTACGCGTAATGACTGTTTCAATCAGGCCGCATTACGTGTAATGACTAAAATTTCTAATCATTACGTGTAATGACAAAACGTGGCTTTGTCAGTGTGGTCACACTCAATAAGTCAAATCAGTCAATAGGTGAAATGTGTTGGAACCATTTTTGAAAATTATAAAATTTAATGTATTTACATTTCATTTGATTAGAGAGAGAGAGAGAGAGAGAGAGAGAGAGAGAGAGAGAGAGAGAGAGAGAGAGAGAGACTGGAGAGAGACCTGTCAATAGTGTTCGTGAGAGAGAAAGACAGACTTGTCAATAGTGTTCCACAGAGAGAGAAAGAGAGAGAGAGCGACTGAGTGAGAGAGAGTGAGCGACTGAGAGAGAGAGAGAGAGAGAGAGAGAGAGAGAGAGAGAGAGAGAGAGAGAGAGAGAGAGAGAGAGAGAGCGACTGAGTGAGAGAGATAGAGATAGAGACTGACCTTGACAACAGATAGTATTGTCTGCGCGATTTCCTGCTGCTCAGTTGTTCTTTTACAGTGAGTAATTCGCCAATTATCTCTTGGTACTCTTCCTGGGATAGGAGAATCCTGGCTTTTGAAGTCATTTGGCGATTTAAATCTTCTAGAAATGACTTTTCTAACGCATCCAGTGTCAGCTGCTTTGTCGACTGCTTTCAAAAGTATTACTGTCACAAACAAAGTGGCGTGTTAGACTAGCGCAGAGAACGTCATGAACTGTACTCAAGTTTGTTTGACGTATTGTAAGTGAAGTACAACCAAGGCCAAGAACGTTGTGAAAAAATGTCACTATATGGGCAAGAATCTAATCACAAGTAAACTGTACTCAAGGTTGTTTGACGTGATGTTGGGGATTTACAATCCAAGGTTAATCGTCATAAGAAATAATAAAATAAACGCACTGGCAATACTATAATCATTTTGACATCTTTTCATTTTGTCAGAAAATGAAAATCCCATGGTATAAATCTACAGATATTAGCTTTAGCCAAAAAGATATATTGAATACATGTACAAAGAAATTTTAGTCATTACGCTTAGGCCACAAAAAAAAGTTGTATGTTTCTGGTCACCCGACCCTACCTAGTTTTTTCCCGCCGACCCTAGACTTTTTTTTTATTGCATTTGTAAAATAAAAAAAGAAGAAAAAAAGCGTCAAAACGAAAGTAACAGACGGCAGACGACAAAAGGGGGATAACCCCGCATCCCTTTTGTCTCATTTGTTTTGTAATGTGTTGTCTTTCTCTTTGTATAGTAAGTCCAGTCTCTTTGCGTCACTGTATAGTTATTTTCTACCCTGACCACAAAAAACAAAAAACAAAAAAAATCCCTACCTACCTACCCTATTTTTTGTAGCCATGTTACCAGAAACATAGGCCTACAACTTTTTTTGTGTGGCCTTATTGACTGATTTCACCTATTGACTGTCACCTCTGACGATCCAGTCATTACACGTAATGACTAGGGATTTAAGTCATTACACGTAATGCCTGTATGAGACATGTAATGACTGATTTCACTTATTGACTGTAACATATACACGGAACGAGAAAAGAATGTTTTTCTCCAAATGATATGGGGATATTTTCTTGATTCAACTTCAAGGATAAACCCCATAGGAGTATTACCACTTATCTCATGATAACAGAAAATGGGAGTGTTTCTCCATACCTCAGGATAAAATATTAGAGTATGTATCCGAACCCAAGGAGAACATGAAATGTGAGTGTTTGTTTTGCCCCTTCTTCTTCTTCTTCTGCGTTTGTGGGCTGAAACTCCCACGTACACTCGTGTTTTTTGCACGAGTGGAATTTTACGTGTATGACCATTTTTTACCCCGCCATTTAGGCAGCCATACGCAGTTTTCGGAGGAAGCATGCTGGGTATTTTCGTGTTTCTATAACCCACCGAACTCTGACATGGATTACAGGATCTTTGTCGTGCTCACTTGGTCTTGTGCTTGCGTGTACACACGGGGGTGTTCGGACACCGAGGAGAGTCTGCACACAAAGTTGACTCTGAGAAATAAATCTCTCGCCGAACGTGGGGACGAACTCACGCTGACAGCGGCCAACTGGATACAAATCCAGCGCGCTACCGACTGAGCTACATCCCCGCCCTACCGACTGAGCTACATCCCCGCCCTTTGTTTTGGTCCCAGGATAAAGACATATTCCTTTCAATCCCAGAAATAACAAAATCAGAGTGTTTAAAATTACTTTATGAGGAAAGAAAAATAAACGGAATGAACATTCTTTCTTTCTTTATTTGGTGTTTAACGTCGTTTTCAACCATTCAAGGTTATATCGCGACGGGGAAAGGGGGAAAGGGGGAAGATGGGATAGAGCCACTTGTCAATTGTTTCTTGTTCACAAAAGCACTAATCAAAAAATTGCTCCAGGGGCTTGCAACATACTACAAAAAAAAACGCTGGCGCTGGACCCGAGTACTCTTCAGACTGGCTCGCTCCCCCAGTATGAAAGTTTTTGTCTTGTGCACGTGGATTGAAAAAAAAAAATAAATAAAAATTATTTATTTATTTTACACTTGTAATTAAAAAAATTATTAGAGTAAAATAAAACATAAAAACGTTCATAATAAACAATAGTAAACAAGAATTAAAAAAAAAAAAAAAATAGACCACCCATGCCGGGAATCGAACCCGGATCACTTGGATTTAAAAACAAAACTAAAAACAAAAAAAATTATTTATTTATTTTACACAATTAAAAAAATTATTAGAGTAAAATAAAACATTAAAACGTTCATAATAAACAATAGTAAACAAGAATTAAAAAAAATTAGACCGCCCATGCCGGGAATCGAACCCGGATCACTTTGCTTTCCACCAAGCCACCAACTCTGACAATTTTGACAAATGCCTAGAGTGCTAAAATTAGGTTGCGCAGCACGCGAGGCACACGCACGCAAAGCCTGGTGTCGCTGGCTTGGCTGTTCTATGAGCCGAACCGCAGTTCTATCCCACCGCGAATTGCGCCCGCCGCCAAGAGTCGTTTTTGTGGATTATTTCGCATTTAGGTCCCAGGTAACATTATGAAGTTTTAATACGATCAATCGGACCTATTATCAAGTTAGTGTATCAACTTTTGAACGAACTGCGCCCAGTAGTTTCCCAGCAATAAGCTGTTAAGTCGAGACAGACACACACACACACAGACAGACACACAATTAAAGTCTGCTGGACCCTCCTACTGCGTACTCGGGGATAATATCATATGACCTTACTGGGAGAATGCAAGTTTCCAGTACAAAGGACTTAACAGGAATGAACATGCACACACAAACACATGCATAAACGTAAATACACATAGGCACACAAGAGATTGCCAGTAACATTTAACAAAATTTTATTGCTTCAATAAATCATCAAAATAAAAAAATAAATAATAACAAGTAAAATATAAGTTATTTTGTCTTTCAAAAATCGATTGGCAATACAAACCTCTGGAGGTAAACTAAATTTGTTTCGTTTACAATTGTATCGCACACAAAATCACAGAAAATGTATCACAGCGTGTTTAAAAAAAAACGGGTAAAAAAAAACAAAAAACAGTTCTTATTTTACAAACAAAACTGAAGTCGACCAATCTGAACAAAAAAGCACCGCTGGTAATTGCATTATAAAATTTACACATATATCCCACAATTCCTTGGTGGCACTTTAGGATAAAATAAGACAGAAGCATTTCTCCGAATCTCAACATGGGAATGTTGGAACGTTTCCCTCCACCCTAAGATGAACTACCCGGGAATGTTTCTTTTGATCACAGAGACGGGATGCAGCTTACACATATACAGTGGTACCTGCGATGAAAAACACCCTTGGTACCAGCCAAAAGTGTCCCTAGATTGCAGGTGGCCTGTCACGACAGGTTTGTTTGTTTGTTTGTTTGTTTGTTTGTTTGTTTGTTTGTTTGTTTGTTTGTTTGTTTGTTTGTTTGCTTAACGCCCAGCCGACCACGAAGGGCCATATCAGGGCGGTGCTGCTTTGACATATAACGTGCGCCACACACAAGACAGAAGTCGCAGCACAGGCACATTATTCTGACACCGGACCAACCAGTCCTAGCACTAACCCCATAATGCCAGACGCCAGGCCACTAGATTGCCAATTTTAAAGTCTTACTGGTATGACCCGGCCGGGGTTCGAACCCACGACCTCCCGATCACGGGGCGGACGCCTTACCACTAGACCAACCGGTCACAACAGGTATATTTTGGTGAAGAGAATAGACAAAAGGACAACAGAAGGTGTCCTTTCATGGGAGGTGTCCTCTCTCTCGTCAGACGGACCAACCAGTCCCAGCACTAACCCCATAATGCCAGACGCCAGGCGGAGCAGCCACTAGATTGCCAATTTTAAAGTCTTAGATATGACCCGGCCGGGGTTCGAACCCACGACCTCCCGATCACGGGGCGGACGCCTTACCACTGGACCAACCGGTCACAACAGGTATATTTTGGTGAAGAGAATAGACAAAAGGACAACAGAAGGCGTCCTTTCATGGGAGGTGTCCTCTCTCTCGTCAGAGGGGCCTTACATCGCAGGTACCACTCTACATCTAAACATGAAACCTTAGGCCAAACAAAAATAGATGTTGGTTTAGGGTTACGTGACCAAAAACGATAGGGTCAGTAGGTGGGCATCTTTTTTATTTTTTAACTTTTTTTATTTTTAAATTTAGTCGATTTGAAAGGTTTCTTCCCTTAGTCTTGGTATAGTTCGCAAAATGTGCCAAAAGTTTGTTGTTATTTTAGAAATGAAAAGTGTTAGGGTCGGCAGGAAAAAGTAGGGTCAGTCGGGTTACCCTAAACCAACATATGTTTTTGTTTGGCCTTATTTAGCAAGCAACCATAGTTCTTATACATTAGTAGTGCATGTATCACCTCTGTTCTCTCTTTATCCCCCCTCTCTCTCTTACTCTTCATTTAAGATGGGGGAGGGAGAATGTTTTTTTTGCGCCAGTTGTAGTTCTGAAAGAGCAATGCATTGAACAATTGGTGAGGACTCAGGCTGGACTACACATGAATATTGCCTCTCATCAGCATTGAACAATTGGTGAGGACTCAGGCTGGACTACACATGAATATTGCCTCTCATCAGCATTGAACAATTGGTGAGGACTCAGGCTGGACTACACATGAATATTGCCTCTCATCAGCATTGAACAATTGGTGAGGACTCAGGCTGGACTACACATGAATATTGCCTCTCATCAGCATTATACAATGGTCCATCAAAGACTTTCAAGATCAAATTGTTCACTCTTCTCTCTTGGGCACAAAACGATGGCCGTATGATTCAAGTGTTGATGTCAGCTGCGCCGATAGAGAAACAAAGGAAAAAACACCACAGTAAAGATGAAAAGAACAGCATGAGATACTTAAAGCACACGAAGAATCAAAAATACTATACATTATTTGAATTTTTGACCAAAATATGACATTTTACACAGATCAAGACAGTCATTGTTCCTCCGAGACAGCGCCAGCGATCGAGGTGAACAATGACTGTCTCGATCCGTGTCAACAAAATAAATCATATCTAGGTGAAAAATACAAATAAATTTTGTATCGATCGATATGTAAAAAGCACAGACTGCTCATGGACAAAAAACATCAACAAATGAAGAGCACAAAAAATTGTTTACAGAATGTTCACCATTATGAAACAAACTTCTTTCTTCTTCTTCTTCTGCGTTCGTGGGCTGAAACTCCCACGTACACTCGTGTTTTTTGCACGAGTGGAATTTTACGTGTATGACCGTTTTTTACCCCGCCATTTAGGAAGCCAAACGCCGTTTTCGGAGGAAGCATGCTGGGTATTTTCGTGTTTCTATAACCCACCGAACTCTGACATGGATTACAGGATCTTTTTCGTGCGCACTTGGTCTTGTGCTTGCGTGTACACACGGGGGTGTTCGGACACCGAGGAGAGTCTGCACACAAAGTTGACTCTGAGAAATAAATCTCTCGCCGAACGTGGGGACGAACTCACGCTGACAGCGGCCAACTGGATACAAATCCAGCGCGCTACCGACTGAGCTACATCCCCGCCCATGAAACAACCATTACATTAGATCCTTCAAATTGCGTATCTTATATAAAAGTTCAAAGTAATCAGAAGTCATTGAGATCAAAGAATTAAATGGAACACACTTGTATTACTTTAAGGCAGTTCGGGTCACATGAATGAAAAACATTGCAACAAAAGAGATAATGTCATAATACAGTGATTCACAAAAACAATCTTGTGTACACTTGTACCGGTATATTTATAGACAGTATAGTAAGACAGAGGTACACTTACACGTGAGCACATGTGCACTGTCTCTCTGCATGTGCAAGCACGAACACACACACACACACACATGGACGGCTACATTACACTACAAGACCTACTCTGGACGGCTACATTACACTACAAGACCTACTCTGGACGGCTACATTACACTACAAGACCTACTCTGGACGGCTACATTACACTACAAGACCTACTCTGGACGGCTACATTACACTACAAGACATACTCTGGACGACTACATTACACTACAAGACCTACTCTGGACGGCTACATTACACTACAAGACATACTCTGGACGGCTACATTACACTACAAGACATACTCTGGACGGCTACATTACACTACAAGACATACTCTGGACGGCTACATTACACTACAAGACCTACTCTGGACGGCTACATTACACTACAAGACATACTCTGGACGGCTACATTACACTACAAGACATACTCTGGACGGCTACATTACATTACCAGACCTACTTTGAACGGCTACATTACATCACAAGACATACATTGGACGGAGACTTTACACTATGAGACAGACTTTGGACGGAGACTTTACACTATGAGACAGACTTTGGACGGCTACATTACATCACAAGACATACTTGGACGGTGACTTTTCATTATGAAAAAAACCGGAACTGTGAAATAACATCACAAGACAGACTTTGGATGGCTACATTACATTCATTACAAGACAGACTTTGGAGGCTTACATTACATTTAGAGACATGCTTTGGACAACGACATTACATTATGAGACAGACTTTGGACGGTTTTTTCTTCAGTTTGACCTCAGAGATGTAGCCCTCGAGCTCGGTGAGTTGTTGCTTCATGTCTGCGTTCTTCTCCCGCTCTTTCTCCAACTGTGTCGTCATTTCACGCAGGTGGGATTTCAGCAGGCTTCCAGAATTTTCTCGCTCCAGGAGCTATTAAAAAGTAAAGAGGACAAATTATCAAGTGTATGAATAAGTAAATAAATAATACGTCTAATAAGTCAATAACCCCCCCCCCCTCGCCAAAAATCTCGTGCCTGGGAAACTGGAGTATACCGTAAAGAGTACATGCCTTTCTGGTTAACTCCTGCACATGTCGTGCTTTGAGAGGTCCTTGCAAACTGCCGTCACGTCTCAGGTAGGCGTTGCCACGGAAATCATACAGGTGCTTCAGGTGTTTGATTTCTTTGACTTCTATTTCCAGCACACGCAGAGATTCTGGGGAAAAAGAGCAGAAGATATATTTCTAGAACAAAATAAAAAGACACATGCACGCACACATTCATGTGCGGACAAACACACACACACACACACACAGGCAAACACACACACAAATGAACACACACAAATGAACACACACACACACACACACACAAACACACATGCACAAACACACAAACACACACGCACAAACACACACATGCACACACACATACAGAAAAAAACACAATAAATGACACTACACAAGCTATAATCTATTGTACCTACAATGACGGGCGCAGTGGCGTGGTGGTAAGACGTCGCCCTCCTAATCGGGAGGTCGGGAGTTCGAATCCCGGTCGCTGCCGCCTGGTGGGTTAAGAGTGGAGATTTTTCTGATCTTCCAGGTCAACTTATGTGCAGACCTGCTAGTGACTTAACCCCCTTCGTGTGTACACGCAAGCACAAGACCAAGTGCGCACGGAAAAGATCCTCTAATCCATGTCAGAGTTCGGTGGTTTATGGAAACACGAAAATACCCAGCATGCCTACTCAACGAAAGCGGAGTGAAGCTGGCTATGCTCTCAGAGTATAGTGTGGGGAACCCAAATGGGAAAACGAGCTCACACGTAACCAGACAAATTCTGGAACGCTGAAGAAGAAAGAAGATACAATGCAATAAAAAAAATTGTTTGTAAGAAAACTCACCAGACAACTTTCCATTGCTCTCCATGACAAGAACAAAGCGCACGGCATAGGAGTCAGTAAAGATCGGTGGTTCGATACTCTTCAGCGCTTCGTCAATCAGCAATCGAAAGTTGTCTTCCTTGTTCTGAGGGCAAGAGAATCCTGACACCATCCCTGAGGGAACGAAGAAAGAAATGTGACAGAGATAAAAGTGCATCATCATCAAGTTTCAAAAAGGCTCAAAGTTTCCGCAAATTATTTGAAAGACTATGCTCAATAAGTAACTTTTGAAATTAGCAACTCTTTAGTGAGTGTATGGATTCCTCATCAGACACATGTAAGTTCTGTATTTATTTTGATAATAGTTGTAACAAACATTCAAATAAACAGACAGACAGATGAAGACTATGATAAAAACCATGATGGCTCAATACACATACATACACACTCTCAAACACAAGCATGCTCACACACTCTCTCTCTCTCTCACAAACACATTCACAAACACACACACACGCACAAACACACACATATACACACATAAACACACTCACACACACACACACACACACACACACACACACACACACACACACACACACACACACACACACTTTACTTATAAAACCTACCATTATCATTCACACCGATGTACAATGTTCCACCCTCTGCGCTATTCAGGAAGCCACATGCGTATTTGCCGACGGTTTCTTGCAGCCAGGAACGATCTTTGTGCGCATGCCCGCCCTGTTTAAACTCGCTGTGTCGAGATTCGCGCCCCACATTCTCCCCTAGTCGGTAGAAACCAATGGCCAAACCGGTACCGGTACCAGGAGTGGACGTTGTCACTGACACTAGACCAGGTGTTGGCAAACCTAGCATGCAACGTATGAATAAAAATTAAGACTGTTTTTGAAAGGCAAGAAAGGGATAGTTTCAAAGTACAGGTCATTGTGGGCAAGTGGTACAGAAATATGTTATTGAGATGTGGTCGCCAGGGCACGTATGACTGAATTCCTTTAAGATGTGAGATATTAATAAACCCCGCAGTCCTTGTCCAAAACTGATAAGGTCTATATTATGAAACGTAAGACCAAACATGCACAAAAAAATCAGT
The DNA here is from genome assembly GCF_037325665.1 of Littorina saxatilis. Taxonomy (NCBI): domain Eukaryota; kingdom Metazoa; phylum Mollusca; class Gastropoda; order Littorinimorpha; family Littorinidae; genus Littorina; species Littorina saxatilis. The sequence continues at coordinate 10,280,534 of NC_090255.1, read as the reverse complement.
GGATTTCTGATGTAAACACAACCTCTTCATCTCTTCTTCCTTCCTACCCTCCTGCCAGTGAGTTACAAGCAACTTAAATGGAAACACACATTCTCTCTATCTCTCATCCCCCTTTCTCATTCTTGTCTTTATAGCAGTACACTGAACTTTATTATTTCATTTTATGTCATAGTTTTAGCAGGAACAGATTGTGATACTAGGTGTCAGCCAAAAATTGACATATTTTAGCATTAAGATTGTCTACTCCCTCCCCCACAACCCCCCCTCCCCCCCCCCCCCCCCCCCCCCCCCCCCACAGCTCCACGCTAATCTTTTCACACACAAAAACACTGATAGCAACCAACCAGTAGTAGATGTAGTGGCGCTCTTTTTCACCATGGGTGCATACATGCTCCGGTCGCTGTCCGACACAGACTGACGTACACCGTCAGCAGCAAACTCCTGCGCCAATCTGCGAACGCCACCCGCCATCAAATAGTAACCTCTCTGCACGAAGTTCGGTCCACCATCGGGCAACCTCTCGTCAGATTCTTTTGAAGATACCGTGGAATTAGATTCCACTTTTTTCACAGACGGATTGGAGTTGGAGGCATCATCAGATTCCGCACCAGAGTCTGACGATGAGCCGTCGTTTGAGCCGTGCAGGCTTGTGTTCGACTGGTTCCTGTTTGTTCTGTAATAGCTTGCACTTCTGAAGCGTTTTGCATGTTCATCCTGATTTTTCTGCAACGGCCGTCCTGACCTTGAAGAAACCGCACCAGAACTGTCAGCACAATGGTCGGATACTGAAGTCAGCGCTGCCTTCTGGGAAGCCTCTGCTGCAGCTTTTTCTCTCTTTATCTTTCTGCGCTGAGATCGGGAGCGGTTTCTGTTGGAGCTCGGAGTGCGGCGTGGAGCGACTCGCAAGTCCGAGGGGTTGAATGTGATCGTGGTGAGGTCAAGGATATTTGCAACGTTTTTGAGCTCGCACATGAGGTATCTGGCCGTCTCCTCATCTGGAAGGTCAATGAGGGCAAAGGCTGTGGTTGGTTTCTTGTTCACGCGGATGTTCTTCTTGGGAACCTGTACCTGCAATGAGAATCATGCTAAGGCCAAAAAAAATGTGTCTGTTTCTGGTAACATGGCTAAAAAAATAGGGTCGGTAGGTAGGGATTTTTAATTTTTTTTAATTTTTTTAATTTTGTTTACCCCAAATGTAGACCAATAAAACTAACTTTAAAAATCGCGCAAAGAGACTGGATTCACTATACATAGAGACAAGACACTCAACACATTTACAAATCGTCAGCGGACTTTCGTTTTCACACGTTTTTGTTGTTCATTTTCTCACCCTGTCCTTTACCACCCAAAAAAAATTTAGGGTCGGTCGGGTGACCAGAAACAGACAATTTTTTTTTGTTGGCCTAAGTAAGAGGTCTTAATTACAACAGTTGGATACAGATTATAATGAAAATTGATATATGACTACTGTATGCGCACAGACAGACAAACAGACTCAGTGAGGAGTGCACAAGCAGTGGCATGCACATGTGAACATACACCTACACATGGAAATACTGCGTACATATTCTTTCTGTCTGTCTGTTTGCCTGTATCTCTCTGTGAGCACATCGGCTCTATCTTGTCCCTATGTGTTACTACCTCTGAGTCTGCGTGTGTGTGTGTGAGTGTGTGTATGTGTGTGTGTGTGTGTTCACCTGTGTGTGTGTGTGTGTGTGTATGTGTGTTCGCCTGTGTGTGTGTGTGTGTGTGGGTGTGTGTGTGTGTGCATGCGTGTGTGTGTGTGCATACGGTGCGTGCGTGCGTGCATGCGGTATGTGCGTACATGCATGTGTGTGTGTGTGTGTGTGTGTGGGTGGGTGTGTGTGTGCGTGCGTACATGCATGTGTGTGTGTGCGCGCACACAAGCATGCGCATGTGAAGACTATCTGCACATACCAGACAAAATGACAACAAACACAGTTTCTGTTCAGAGTATACGTCTGTGACCTACCTGACATTTCCACAGCAGGCTACAGATGAGGCCGGCCAGCTTGGGGGCCGGAATGTCATTACGCAGACCCCCCATGTACAGGCCTGGTACCACTGACGTGTCGGACATCATGCACATCTACTGACTGCCCCTAAAAAGAAATACACGTACTGTACAGAATATCAATATCAATCAATCAATCAATGAGTCTTATATCGCGCATATTCCGTGGGTACAGTTCTAGGCGCTCTGCAGTGATGCCGTGTGAGATGAAATTTTATACGGCCAGTAGATTGCAGCCATTTTGGCGCATATTTACCTTTCACGGCCTATAGGTAGACAATTATTAACTGTGCCTAAGCAATTTTGCCAGGAAAGACCCTTTTGTCAATCGTGGGATCTTTAACGTGCACACCCAATGTAGTGTACACGGGGGGAGGTTCGGACACAGAAGAGAGTCTGCACACAAAGTTGACTCTGTGAAATAAATTTCCGCCGAACCTGGGATCGAACTCACGCTGACAGCGGCCAACTGAATACAAATCCAGCGCGCTACCAACTGAGCTATACCCCCGCCCATATAGGCACAAGAGACTGCAGGCGAGAAGAACAAGAACCAGATAACAATGAAAATGTACTCACCAGAAACACGAACAATAAAAACATGAATGAGGACCGGATTGGAGGTATGCCTTCTTCTTTACTGATTTTCTTCTTTCTCTTTCTGTCGTTTCTCTTTTTATATTTAGTCAAGTTTTGACTAAATATTTTAACATCGAGGGGGAATCGAAACGAGGGTCGTGGTGTATGTGCGTGTGTCTGTGTGTCTGTGTGTGTGTGTGTGTGTGTCTGTGTGTGTGTGTGTGTGTGTGTGTAGAGCGATTCAGACTAAACTACTGGACCGATCATTATGAAATTTGACATGAGAGTTTCTGGGTATAAAATCCCCGATTGTTTTTTTTCATTTTTTGGATAAATGTCTTTGATGACGTCATATCCGGCTTTTCGTGAAAGTTGAGGCGGCACTGTCACGCCCTCATTTTTCAACCAAATTGGTTGAAATTTTGGTCAAGTAATCTTCGACGAAGCCCGGGGTTCGGTATTGCATTTCAGCTTGGTGGCTTAAAAATTGATTAATGACTTTGGTCATTAAAAATCTGAAAATTGTAAAAAAAAATAAAAATTTATAAAACGATCCAAATTTACGTTTATCTTATTCTCCATCATTTGCTGATTCCAAAAACATATAAATATGTTATATTTGGATTAAAAACAAGCTCTGAAAATTAAATATATAAAAATTATTATCAAAATTAAATTGTCCAAATCAATTTAAAAACACTTTCATCTTATTCCTTGTCGGTTCCTGATTCCAAAAACATATAGATATGATATGTTTGGATTAAAAACACGCTCAGAAAGTTAAAACAAAGAGAGGTACAGAAAAGCGTGCTATCCTTCTTAGCGCAACTACTACCCCGCTCTTCTTGTCAATTTCACTGCCTTTGCCATGAGCGGTGGACTGACGATGCTACGAGTATACGGTCTTGCTGAAAAATGGCAGCTACTTGACTAAATATTGTATTTTCGCCTTACGCGACTTGTTTTTTTTATAGCAATTTAGCTGACGAAGACATAAGTCAAAACCGGTCTTTATTCATATTGTTTATATTATTTTTATTTGCGTTTCTGGTGAGTAAATTTTCACTGATATCTTATTCAAGTACTGTACAGTGGTACCTGTGATGAAAGGACACCCTTGGAACCAGCCAAAAGTGTCCCTACATTGCAGGTGGCCTGTCATGACAGGTTTATTTTGGTAGAGATAATAGACAAAGGGACCTCAGAATGTGTCCTTTTAAGGGAGGTGTCCTCTCATCAGAGGGGCCACACATCGCAGGTACCACGGTACAGTCAACCATGTCCGTAACAACCACCCACGGGACCAATCTAAAGGGGTCCCGATAGACAGGTTGATAATGGAAAGGTGAATTACATAGGACAGAATTAACCTTGTCCAGGTTTCTTTGGGGTGGTTGTAATGGGCAGGTGCTTGTTGTCAAGAGGTGGTTGTAATGGGCAGGTGCTTGTTGTCAAGAGGTGGTTGGAATGGGCAGGTGCTTGTTGTCAAGAGGTGGTTGTAATGGGCAATGTGCTTGTTGTCAAGAGGTGGTTGGAATGGGCAGGTGCTTGTTGTCAAGAGGTGGTTGTAATGGGCAGGTGCTTGTTGTCAAGAGGTGGTTGTAATGGGCAGGTGCTTGTTGTCAAGAGGTGGTTGTAATGGGCAGGTGCTTGTTGTCAAGAGGTGGTTGTAATGGGCAGGTGCTTGTTGTCAAGAGGTGGTTGTAATGGGCAGGTGCTTGTTGTCAAGAGGTGGTTGCCAGGGCAGGTTGGACTGTACATTGTTGTCATGTTGGCCACGACCAATAAAGTGTTAAATAACAAGAGGCGAAGCCATCAAGGCTCACGTAAGAAATCGACAAACAGTAACACAAACTCAATCACTCCGTCACACACACACACACACACACACACACACACACACACACACACACACACACACACACACATATTCACATACACACAGACACATACACACACACAGAAAGAGCATAGGTGAAACTGTGCAAGAAAGCGAGACACTAGATCTAGATCTGTCTGTCTGCATGTAGCCTACTTACAAGGACACGACTGCCAACTAGTCTCGGCGCGCTCAAAATAATAATGACCGAGACTGTCAGTACTTCCTTCGCGTGACGTCTAACCCTCTTACGTCATAATGTGACGTCAATGTAATGTGACGTCTTCAAATGTTAGAGTTTCTACCACAGACATACACACGCACAGACGCACGCACGCACGCACGCACGCACAGACAGACAAAGTTACGATCGCATAGGCTACACTTACGTGAGCCAAAAAAGTATTTGTCCGTTCCTCCTCTTTCTTCACTAATTCAATTGAGGTTTGTCGTTTGACATCATAATTCATGTGTACCAGCCCTTGACGGGCAAATAAGTGGCACATGACTGTCTGATCTGCTGTCCATACAAATGGTCTGGGCTTTTTTATTTAGCACACCAGAAGAATAATCTCTTTTGACTTCATAGCTTCAGCATTTGCGCTTATGTCCACTGATGCAGCTTTCCATGCTACACTCAAGAATCGCTGCTCAAATAAGCAAAATAACAGACCTCAATTCTAAATGAAAAAAGAAACTGCTCTAAGTTAGATCATAGTACCCCCTTCCCGTTTTACACCAGGAAGTTGGTTAATATATATTATATATAAAACTTAAAGTGAAGTGGGTTGGGTTTTTTTGCGCAGAAAAATAACATTTTCATAATAATAATAATAATAATACGAATATTTATAACGCGCACATATCTCACCAACAGGCGACTCAAGGCGCACATACACTCATTCACACACACGGAGACTTAAAGTCACTAACACACACACACCTTCAACCATTAAAATATGTACAGTTATTCAGGGTGGGATGGGGTGGGCAGTGTAGAATGCATGGATTATTTGGAAAAAAGGAATGTCTTGAGTGCAGATTTGAATGATTCGAGGGACTGTTGTTGACGGAGGGGGAGAGGTAGTGTGTTCCATTGGCTAGGTGCTTGGAAAGAAAATGAGCGTTGACCTGCTGTTTTGAGTTTGGTGTGGGGGATGTTGAGCTTTCATGCAGTAAAAGGTAACTCAGTGTTGTTGCCAGGCCTCGGTCTTTGGTCTCTGACGCATTCCTTTCTGATTTGACGCATTGGACCTAGCCTTGTCCGGTCGATGGACCGATAGTTTTTACGTTTTAGTGGTCAACTGACCGATACATATTCGTACAAGGCGGACAAGGTCTGCAATGAATGGAATGGGAGTTGCAAAGTCGGAAAAGTTCATCAATATAATACTACGAAATAATGTTTTAAGTCTAGCAATGTAACTTCATATTCTTAAGTGTTTTGTTTAAGTTTATATAATTCATTTAATGTGTACAGCAGTCCCTGCAATGTACGGCCCCCAGCGTGAGGGGACACCTGACATGTAGGACACATTTGCTCGGCACGGAGTGTTTTCCTTCTATATTTGCCCCCCCCTTAAACGGACACCTGCAAAACGTGGACACTCATTTTCGGTCCCAACAGCAGGTCATACCTCCAATGTACGGACAGACCATCGTCAAATGTTCACCACAACAAAGTCAATATCAAAGCAGTCCGGCTCTTGGTACAAAGATCACAGCTGCAATGGCGTGATGACAGTCACTGATAACTTGAGTGCACGTGTACCCATCAGGAGAGGGGGGGGAGGGGGTAGTTTTGGTCAGGAGTGGAGTACATGCAAGATGCCAACATGAAACTGCACTGTGCTCTTTATTCTTGTCTGTTGGACGTAAACAACAGAAACCACATGTACAGTCGATGAAGGTCCTGAGCGAAAGAGAGTGAAAAACGGCCACAGTTCTCAGCATCGTGTGTCTGTGTGTAACCTCTTTCATTGACAAGATACTCTTGTTTCCCCTCAGCCTTGACCAGTGAGTCGGTTGCCTAATCTGTGAACCCTTCAGTTGTCTTGCTTTGTCAAAAGTTACGACACAGTCAACTGGTTTTGCTCTGAGTGAACAGTGCAGCTGGCCTCTCTGGCCACAGCCCCAAACAGTACATGGCTGGAGGGAGTGAGAGAGAGAGAGGGGTGAGGGAGGGGGGGTGGAGGGGTAGCTGGCTAAACTCTGTGGGGTGTCCAGTGTCACTACATGTCAGCAGGAAGAGCATTGGAGAGAAATAGAGAGGTGTACTCTTCCACACAATTTCCAAGCATCAGTTGTCACGGCTTGGGGTAGGCATTAGTGAGGGAGAGTGGGAGCTGTGTTATGTACTGTGTATTTCCGACTGAAGAGTGAAAAGTCACTGCCATGCCACATGATCGGCATGCAGTTAATAAAGCCAGACAAGAAGAAAATAAATTACATGACTATGACATGCAGCTCTATCTGCTGCTATTTCTTCAAACTGGTTTTCAAGCTTATTCTTTCAAAGCATCTGCACACGCTCCTCTGTGCTGTGTTTGTGTGGCTGCTTTCGTATGTCAGTGCATGGTGAGTGTGTTCACTGCCTTGAGGATTTATTTTATCTCTTCTTTTCAACACTTTTCATACAAATCATTTTTACAGAACGTTTAAAGAAGTATTAGGAGTTTATTGTTATTGTTTAGTAGCCACAAGAAGTGATTAGCATAGATTCAATCCTGTTGTTTGTGTGTCTCTGTGTGAATGTATGGCGGAGGGGGTGGTGTGGTCACCCCTCCCGTGACCAGACACCTGCAATGTACGGACAGTTTTGCTATGGCCCAAGGGTGTCCGTTCATGAGAGGGACTGCTGTACTGCCAAAAATCAGCAAATGAGCGCCATACACTAATTTCTATGAGAATCAGATAATAAAGTGTTATCATTGTTCAATGGTTTTATTGTCATTTTTGCCTAAAACGATAGATTTAACTCCGGACTATAAGTTATTTTGCGTTGCATGTATCAAAGGTATGGCGGTACAATTTGGACCTATTGTTTTTTTAAAGCCAGGACATTTGGACCTATTGTTTTTTTTAGGGAGGTCCAAATGACCTATTGTCTTCTTAGCAGGGGCGGACGAGGGGGGGGGGGGGTTCACAGGGTGCAGGTGCACCCCCCCCCCCCTCCAGCAAAAAAAAATAAAAAAATTTGGAAAGCTGATTCTATGACCATTTCTAAGTTCAAATGGAACCAGATGGCACCATTTTGCTTCTTTGGGCCAAAAAAATTTCCGGGGGGGCATGCCCCCGGACCCCCTTAGCAAATCACATTCACTTTCGATTCAAAGTGCACCCCCCCTTACAAAGCAACTGATCCGCCCCTGCTTAGGCTGGCAACAACACTGGTAACTGCATTTCGTTTTCAATCTTCGTGTTCAAAAAATGAATGAGAACACTTTTAGAGTAAATGTATTCCCAAGATGTCCTCGCAAATGATAACATGCTTTCATACTTGTTTTCGTTCAAAGTTAAATCCTTTGCTTTCAATCAACTGACAAATATTTGCTACAAAATCAACACGACAGCAACTGATCTCTTACCTTCCCCTGTCAAATAATGCAGTCTAACCGGGTGAATTCTTTTCAAGGCGTATACTTTCATTAAAATGCATGATAACTGAGAAAAAAAAATAAAACAAAAAAAGACATCAAACTTGCAAAGTCTTGGCGTCAGAGCGCCATTTTGGTTGTTGGGAAAATACTAGTTGTTTGTAGTCGTGATTTGCATTATCCTTCAAAACTAACGGGGTAAACTAGCTTTTAGCACAACATTCTTTGTTTTTAAAGACAAAATTGTATTTCTTGAAGGGAAATAATGTTATTGCTTTCTAAACAAACTTGTTTTACGACTAAAGGTCATAGTTGGAAGCAGGAAGGTGAAGGCCATGGCTTGACCTCAATGTTATTGCATGAACAATTTGGAGCGTGCTGATAAGGTAGGAAGCGTGTTTCTGTGATACTAGCGTGTCGTCTACACTGATAGTGTCGTGTTTTTCCTTTCGTCACTCTCAGTCGCAAAGGAGACACAACGATTTGTGTAGGTTCTGTAGATTTATTAACAGCTGGAACAACGGTGACAATATCTCTCAGCACAGTGTAAGAAAGAACAAGTGCAAGACTGGTAAAGAACAACAATACGTGTGCGCAGCCCTACTTATATAGTTAATGGACATACGAGAATATTCGGGAAACATCGACACTAATCTGGTTAGATCTACACAGTTCCATCTGTTCGATGAGCGTCTACGCTTACGTCATGAGTGACTGCGCACTTAATCAAAGTAAGTTCCATAATGTTCTTTATCCTTCCATTCGATTCCAGTGGTATCTAGCGATCTCCACAACACCTCCCCACCTAAACTGATGCTACTCCTGAAGCATCAACAGCAAAGTCTCTCTGTGGGTTTGCGTGTTCTCTTTGACCGTCTTGGATTGTCTGGTCCATACTCTGGAACGGATGGAGTACCTTTGGGTTTGGTCTGTCTCCGAGTTTGTGGCACAGTTTCCAAGATCTCCATGGGGTGATCTGTTACAAGTTCAGAAACAGTGTCCACTTCCTCACCAGGTTCATTGTCTTCCTCAGTGGTGTAGCGTGGCTGTAGCTGTTCCCAGTGTCGTCTCCATACTGGACCATGAGGAATGACCATGACGTTGAAGCAGCGAGTACCCAGAGACTTCTTGATGACTGCTGGTACCCATCGGGGTTGTTTGTCTCGGCGAGGTCCATGGTACAGAGCATACACAGGATCTCCGGCCTTGTACTGTCTGGTTACCTTGACGACAGCTTTCAAGTCTGGAGTCATCTGAGACTTGGATGCCTCCTTGTGGATTTGGCTGTAGTTCCTTTCTGCAGCCGTGAGAGTCTTGGACACGTTGGCGATTGGGCGCTCGCTTCCATCTGGATAGCGATGAAATAGGACTGCTCCAATTCCAACGTTGGACGCGTCACAAGCTAGTCCCAAAGTCTTGTTTGGATCGAAGTGTACCAGAACTTGATCCGAGGAAAGCACATTTTTCAACTGTTCAAATGCTGCCTGTTCCTCATCTCCCCACTTCCAGGGGTTCGCCTTCTTCGTCAGGCGGTAGAGCGGCTCTGCCATGCTGGCCAGGTTAAGGATGAACTTCCCGTAAAACTGAACTGAGCCCAAGAAAGACTTCAAGCTTGAGACGTCCGTAGGGGCTGGCATTTTCAAAACTGCCTCGACCTTCGATCCTTTGGAGATCCCTTCGGCCGATAAGGTATGTCCAAGGTATTCCACACTGGCTTGTGCGAACTCGCACTTTTCACGACGACATCTGAGTCCTTTGTCGTTCAGACGAGTGAGCAAACGTTCCAGGTTGCTCAGGTGGTCGTTGGCGTCCTTCCCGCTGACGAGTATATCATCTTGGAAGACGGCAACACCAGGTAGATCACAGGTCAGGTTTTCCATGATCTCTTGAAAGTAACCAGGTGCTGACTTTATCCCGAAAGGAAGTCGTTGCTGCAGGAGTACCCCACGGTGAGTGCTGAGGGCTAGCCTGCGTTGACTCTCTGGTGCCAGCTTGATCTGGTTGTAGGCATCAGCAAGATCGATCTTGGTGTATCCGAATCCACCTCCTAGCTTCTGCATCAGTTCCTCTGGGAGTGGCAATGGATGACGGTGATCTTCAAGCTGATCATTGATGCCCACTGAGTAGTCACCACAGATCCGTAGCTTGGGCTTCAGGGTGCCCGAGGTTTGTGCCTTACGAATTGGTACCACTGGCGTTCCGTATTCATTGAACTGGACTGGCTTCCAGACTCCTTTGGCGATGCCTTCTTCGTAGCCTTTGGCGAGGTCATCACGAAGAGCGAAAGGTACCGGACGTGCCTTGTGAAAAACCGGCTTCGCATCAGACTTGAACTTCACGTCCAGTTCGAAGTCCTTGAGACATCCCAATTCTTGTTTGAAGAGATTTGGGAATTTATCAGACAGTCTGTGACAATCACGTTGCAGGGCAGCATAAGGCGCGTTGGAGGTCGCTGGATGCGTAGGTTTTGCACCCTCACTCTTAGCGTGACTCTCTATGCTCCTCAGTCCTAGAGCATTGTCCACAGAAATTCCCAGAGTCTGGATTGCGTTGCGTCCTAGCAGATTCAGATGAGGGATCTTGGTGACGATGTACGGAATTGAGCTTTGCTTACCAGTCACTGGATCCTTGGTTTGGCCCATGAAAGTTCCCAGCACGGGCAGGTCGTGCTTGCTGGCAGATTCGTAACGATGTGTGACGTCATCCAGCTTCGGTTTTCCTAGTTGTCTCCAGACCGGAAGAGAAACAAAATTTCCTGTAGTTGCGGTGTCCAGTTCCATGGTGAACTGTCGGTCCTGGATTGTTATGGGTACATCCAACCTAGGAGTATCTTGGGGAACTTCACCGAGGATCGCGTTGACAAGCTCTGCTTTCGTGACTCTCTTCACGGAAGCCTGGGAATGTCGTTCCCGATTCTGATGTTGCTTTTTTCTACAGACAGCTTCCAAATGTCCTGTGACGTCACAGTATCGGCATTTGGCGTCTTTGTAGGGGCAGTCTGTTGCTTTGTGGGCCTTTCCACATCGGTAGCACTTCCTGTCTGTGGAATTAGACTGCTTGTGGTTCTTTCGTGGACCCGTAGTCTTGTTCTGGTGGACCTTGTTGACTGGCATGGTCTTGGAACCGTAGACAGTTTCCTTGGCAACCATCGCTGCGTCTTCAGTCTCAATCGCGACTTGGACAGCACGTGCGAAATCCAGCTCTGTGTCCTTGATCTTGAATAGAGCCTTTAAGACAGCCTCATTGTTGACAGAACATATGAATCTCTGTCTCAGAGCTTCGTCTTGTGGGTTTTTGATCGAAGGAAAGTCACAGGTAGCGGCGTCTTGGCGTATGCGCGCTGCTAACTCCTGGAGAGTTTCGCCTGGCTTCCGTTTCATGTCACTCCAGAACTTGAAACGTTCTCGCACTATGAAGAGTTTCGGGTCGAACTGTTCTTTCATGAATTTGACAATCTCGTCCATTGTCAAACTGTTGATGTCCTTGGGCGGATTTTGCTGAGTAGCCAGATTTGCCAGTTGTTTGTAGACCGTAGCAGTCTGATTCGTCAAGAAAACTTGAGCCTTGCGCTGCTCCGGCACGGAGTTGGCGACCACAAACGTGCAAAATCTTGACCAGTAGTCAGGCCACAGTTCCGATGTTGCATCAAACGCAACAAAAGATGGGATTGCAGCTGCCTGTGTAGTAATGGGAAAACGTAGATTCGAAGCACTCGGATCGTCGTAGCTTTCCTCCCTGGCAGAAGCTGCGGCACCACTGAACACTTTCATCATCAACTCCATCTGGTGCATGTGTTGCTCCATATCTTCCTTGTGCTGGCGTTGCTGTTGCTCCAACTGCTCCCTTAGAAGCGTTATCAGCTGCTCTGTTTCCGTCATTTTGCAGTAATAAGTCACTCCGAATAGACAAGGGAAGTAACTGTCGGCGACGCCAGTTGTCGTGTTTTTCCTTTCGTCACTCTCAGTCGCAAAGGAGACACAACGATTTGTGTAGGTTCTGTAGATTTATTAACAGCTGGAACAACGGTGACAATATCTCTCAGCACAGTGTAAGAAAGAACAAGTGCAAGACTGGTAAAGAACAACAATACGTGTGCGCAGCCCTACTTATATAGTTAATGGACATACGAGAATATTCGGGAAACATCGACACTAATCTGGTTAGATCTACACAGTTCCATCTGTTCGATGAGCGTCTACGCTTACGTCATGAGTGACTGCGCACTTAATCAAAGTAAGTTCCATAATGTTCTTTATCCTTCCATTCGATTCCAGTGGTATCTAGCGATCTCCACAACAGATAGTGTCAGATATTTGGTAACCAGTAATCTTGCACTTTGGCGTTGTAACATATGTAAGTTTTTGTCGATTTTCATTGAAGGCGTGCAACTTGAAATGATTTCTTGTGGGATGACAATGTGAATGACTGTTGCTACATGTAGGATTTTGCTAGTTTCATTTTCCCAACAACAGAAATCTACCGCTGTTGCATTTTTGGGGTTTGACATTAACTTTCTCTGATAGAGAATCACGATGTGTTGTGCTGTGCTGTATGTGTGAGTGTGTGTGTGTATGTGTATGTGAATGTGTGTGTGTGTGTTTGTGTGAACTAGCTGTTCGTCTGTGTCTGCGTGTGCAGAGGTGGGCCTTGATTTGACACCGGTTGGTAACTCAGGAAAAAGAATTGTCCGGGAATAATAGCTACCGACCTGGACTCAAAAGCCAATTTTATGTTTGTGCATTTTCTGTCTTGGTTGTTGTTAAAAAAATGTTAAGTATTAATGCTTGAATTGTATGGATTTGTAAAGCACCATGAGACTGTTATCTGGCGGTGAACAGCGCTATAGAAGAATGTTTTATTATTATTATTAATATTATTATTGTACAAAAACGGCATATATAAATAGTGGACTACATCATTTTTTCTGTGTCTTTTTTTCAGTCTTTGCTTGGTCCTTTTCAGGCAAAGTTATTCTTGTGACACAGGAAACACATGTGTTAGTTGTTTGCCTTCAAAGTGTTGGTGTATCCCAGGGGTGTACCCACTAGTGGCGGGTAGAAATCCTGTCGGGCTGAAGATAATATTCAATTATAAAACTGAAAGTAAGAAACATTTATCAATCTTTTGTTCAGTCTGTTTCATAAATCCGGATGATGGCAGAAGCGGCGGTGGCAGCTAACGGAACCACGACCAGCCACAGCAAGTCTTCAAAAGATGCCGGTCATATTTTCAACTCTCAAGACGGACTGCATCCCAGTGAAAAGTTGTTGTCGATTGCAAAGCAGCTGAATAAAAATGTGGAGGACCTGGACTTTGCTCTATACATGGATGAACAGGATCCCCTGAGGCATCTGAGAAACGATTTCTTCTACCCCAAAATGAAGGATCTTGTGTCTAGTAAGCATTGTTGGGGAAAAAATTGTGCAGTCACTTGTGTTTCGGAAAATGTACAACCTGAGTCTGCCTGGCTTTCTCTTTTACTCTGTCTGTCTGTCAATCTCCCACGCCCCCACACCTCAATAGCCAAGAAGCTAGAGAGAGAGGAAAGAACAAGCAGTTCCTCCACATGGACAGATACCATAAATCAACAATCTCTGCAGAGTGGGATTTTTTATTTTTTTTTTTTATTTTTTTTTTTATAATGAATTAATGTCCCGCAGTGGGGCACTGCGGTTATGAAATTAAAGGCCCCTCCTGTTTTTGGAACCGCAGGAGCTTTCTAGTTTGCTATTAGGTAGATTTTTGGTTCCTCTTTCCTGTCATGCTCTCTTTTTCTTCATGAATTCTTTTCTTTTTTCTGCCTTCTTGCTCATTCACCTGTATTTTTTCCAAAAATCTCTTCTCTTGCCGCTTGTCTCGCGATTCATGTATAGTTTAATCTGTTAGTGTTCTGATGTAAGCCCAGCAGTAGATAGGTTAAGCCTATTTTAACATACTGGAAACTGGTAATCTTCCAGTAGGTATTAATTTAGTTTTACTAAAGCCTGCTGGGACACAAGTAATGGGTTAGTGCATTTGTAAACAGGAATCGCTTGACAAGTGGCCCCCTTCATCCCCCCCTTCCTCGTCCTGATATGGCTCTGCGTAGTCGGCTGGACGTTAAGCAACAAATAAACAAACAAACAAATGAATTAATGTCTGCAACATGCATTTGTAAAGACTCTTCTTCTTCTTCTTCTTCAGCGTTCCAGAAATTCTGGTGACGTGTGAGCTTGTTTGCCCATTTGGGTTCCCCACACTATACTCTGAGAGCATAGTCAGCTTCACTCCGCTTTCGTTGGGTAGGCATGCTGGATATTTTCGTGTTTCCATAACCCACCGAACTCCGACATGGATTACAGGATCTTTTCCGTGCGCACTTGGTCTTGTGCTTGCGTATACACATGAAGGGGGTTAAGTCACTAGCAGGTTTGCACATAAGTTGACCTGGGAGATCGGAAAAATCTCCACTCTTAACCCACCAGGCGGCAGCGACTGGGATTCGAACTCATGACCTCCCGATTAGGAGGCCGACGTTTTACCACTGCGCCACTTCGCCCACCATCCCATTCCCACTGCACTCAATGACACACACACACACACAGACTCACAAACAGACTCAATATTGCACAGGTATCACTTTATCAGTCAGGATGCTGATTTTTAATATATATGTGTCCAAGGGGAGGTATAGTCTTGTCCCTTGTAAAAGCCTTATCTAAGATGGTGGGTCAGATAGTTTACACAGAAAGGACTGTGCCTACAGTGTTTTGTTCGTTTGCCTGCAGCTGACGTGAGTATACTGGACGCAGAAGAGGATTGTGTGTATTTCTGCGGTAATTCCCTGGGGCTGTGTCCACGCAACACTAAACAACACATGGACGTGGAACTGGATAAATGGGCCAAGCTGTGAGTTGTCTGTTGTGTGTACAAATGGGCCAAGCTGTGAGTTGTTTGTTGTGTGTACAAATGGGCCAAGCTGTGAGTTGTCTGTTGTGTGTACAAATGGGCCAAGCTGTGAGTTGTCTGTTGTGTGTACAAATGGGCCAAGCTGTGAGTTGTCTGTTGTGTGTACAAATGGGCCAAGCTGTGAGTTGTTTGTTGTGTGTACAAATGGGCCAAGCTGTGAGTTGTCTGTTGTGTGTACAAATGGGCCAAGCTGTGAGTTGTTTGTTGTGTGTACAAATGGGCCAAGCTGTGAGTTGTTTGTTGTGTGTACAAATGGGCCAAGCTGTGAGTTGTCTGTTGTGTGTACAAATGGGCCAAGCTGTGGGTTGTCTGTTGTGTGTACAAATGGGCCAAGCTGTGAGTTGTCTGTTGTGTGTACAAATGGGCCAAGCTGTGGGTTGTCTGTTGTGTGTACAAATGGGCCAAGCTGTGAGTTGTCTGTTGTGTGTACAAATGGGCCAAGCTGTGAGTTGTCTGTTGTGTGTACAAATCCAAAAACAGACAGACCGCCAACATTCCAAAATCAGGCATGGGAATTGTCCGCGAAAAGAAAATTACGTTTCAGCAAAAATAACAAATTGTCTGCGGCCCTTTCCTCCGAAAACGGCGTATGACTGCCTAAATGGCGGGGTAAAAAAACGGTCATACACGTAAAATTCCACTCGTGCAAAAAAACACGAGTGTACATGGGAGTTTCAGCCCACAAACGCAGAAGAAGAAGAAGAAGTCTGCGGCCCAAAAAATTGTAAATTAAATTATATGTATACTAGTATTGTCTCTCTATCCATAATTTGCTTACACAAGAACTATCAAAATATTGGTCTATGAAATGCAAAAATTCGTTCGGCCCCTGGACCTTGGCCTATTTTCAGAGTTTTTTTCTATTTTGGATTTCCCATGCCTGAAAAAACCAAGAAAGGTATGTTATTGGAACGTTTCATTTGTGACAAAATGTATGTGAATGTATCGTTTTGTTTTGTCATATATTAAACATTCCAGTAACATACATTTCTTGTTTTGTGTGTGTGTGTGTGTGTGTGTCTTTGAGTGCAGTGGGAATGGGATGGTGGTGTGGAAGGGTTACTTGTGTGTGCGCTTATGTTGATGTGTGCGTCTGCATGTGTGTGTATCAGTGCATGAGTCTATTATGTTTGTGTGTGTGTGTGTGCAGGCGTTGGTGTGTATGTTTTAATGAGTGTTCACTGTGTTTGTGTTGTGTTTATGTGTGCGTGTGTGTGTGTGTGTGCAGAGGGGGATGCATGGATGTGGATGGTGCCGTTATGTGCATGGGTCAACTATACTTGTGTGTGTCTGTTTGTGTGTGCAGGGGGGGGGGGGGGGGGGTGTTTCTCTGTGTGTGACTACAATGATGGGAGATGGATTTGGTTTAGTTTGGGGGGGCCTGAGTAGCCTTCAATATTGATTTCCCTGTGATTAGTGGCCACCTGCCATGTGCGGCCAGTGTGGTATGTTCAACTGTCTTTATTTGGTGTTTAACGTCGTTTTCAACCACGAAGGTTATATCGCGACGGTGTTCAACTGTAATGCTTTGTTTAATCAAACTGAATGAAAAGAACATGAACAATTTCTGTTGATGGTTTGTTTCAGTGGGGTGCAGGGACATTTGAATGGGGTGTTACCATGGGCTCACTGTGATGAGTGCGTTGATATGGACATGGCAAGGCTTGTAGGTAAGTGTGTTTGTGTCTGTCTCTCTCTTTCTCTGTCTCTCTCCCCCTCCCACCTTTCATCTCTCTTTCTTTTTCACTCTCTCTCTTTCTCTTTCTCTCTCTCTCTCTCTCTCTCTCTCTCTCTCTCTCTCTCTCTCTCTTTCGATCTCTCTCTTTCTTTCTCTTTCTCTCTCTCTCTCTCTCTCTCTCTCTCTCTCTCTCTCTCTATCTCTCTCTCAATCTCTCTCTCTCTCGATCTCTCTCTCTCTCTCTTGATCTCTCTCTTTCTTTCTCTCTCTCTCTCTCTCTCTCTCTCTCTCTCTCTCTCTCTCTCTCTCTCTCTCTCTCTCACCATTTATTTTCCAGTTAAAATCTTTCTCTCTCTTTCTCCCCCCTCCCTCCCTCCCACCTTTCATCCCTCTCTCTTCCTCCCTCCCACCTTTCATCCTTCTCTCTTCCCCCCTCCCTCCCTCCCACCTTTCACCCCTCTCTCTTCCCCCCTCCCTCCCACCTTTCATCCCTCTCTCTTTCACGTTCTCACTCTTTCATTCTCTCTGTCTTTCTCTCGCTCTCTCTCTCTTCCCCCTCCTTCCCTCCCACCTTTCATCCCTCTCTCTTTCACTCTCACTCTTTCTTTCTCTCGCTCTCTCTCTCTTCTTCCCTCCCACCTTTCATCCCTCTCTCTTTCACTCTCACTCTTTCATTCTCTCTTTCTTTCTCTCGCTCTCTCTCTTCCCCCCTCCTTCCCTCCCACCTTTCATCCCTCTCTCTTTCACTCTCACTCTTTCATTCTCTCTGTCTTTCTCTCGCTCTCTCTCTCTTCCCCCCTCTTTCCCTCCCACCTTTCATCCCTCTCTCTTTCATTCTCTCTGTCTTTCTCTCGCTCTCTCTCTCTTCCCCCCTCCTTCCCTCCCACCTTTCATCCCTCTCTCTTTCACTCTCACTCTTTCATTCTCTCTTTCTTTCTCTCGCTCTCTCTCTTCCCCCCTCCTTCCCTCCCACCTTTCATCCCTCTCTCTTTCACTCTCACTCTTTCATTCTCTCTTTCTTTCTCTCACTCTCTCTCTTCCCCCCTCCTTCCCTCCCACCTTTCATCCCTCTCTCTTTCACTCTCACTCTTTCATTCTCTCTGTCTTTCTCTCGCTCTCTCTCTCTTCTTCCCTCCCACCTTTCATCCCTCTCTCTTTCACTCTCACTCTTCCATTCTCTCTGTCTTTCTCTCGCTCTCTCTCTCTTCCCCCCTCATTTCATCCCTTTTTCTCATCTCATTTGATCATTGACTTTTGAGGACTTAAGAATATAATGATTTGAAGTTGAGTTAAATTCTGCTCGTTCAAAATGTTTTGAAGTGTGCTTATTATAATAGACAATGGTACACATTACATGTATGACTTAATGGTTAGATTTTGTGACTTTCTGATGTTTGACAGGTGCTAAGGAAGGGGAGATAGCCCTGATGAACGGACTAACTGTCAACCTGCATCTAACACTGGTTGGTATAATTTAGTATTCAGTATTCTTTACTTTCCTTGGAGAATTTAAATTTAAGAGGACTGTTGATCAATTTCAAATGTGAAAAATCTTGAAATAACAACCTTTTACAAAATCTTTTTGTTTGTTTGTCTGTCTGTGTCTAATGATGTTTTCGAGGTTTGTTTCAGATCTCATCGCAATATTCTGACGACAACTTCTTGTTTTTTCTCCCACAGATATCTTTCTATCGACCAACTCCAACGCGACATAAAATTCTCTGTGAATCCAAAGCATTCCCCTCTGATCACGTGAGTAATAGACATAAATTATTTTTACTCGTTTACAGGTATAATACGTTATTTGTATGGTTGACCAAAATGGGATATTTTACACAGATTGAGTGTTCCTCCAAGACCGTGCCAGTGGTTGAGGTGAACTAGGACTATCAAGGTCTATGTAAAATGTCGTATTTTGGTCAAAAATCTAAACAACTTTTATGTATTGATCAATTTTGGTCAGAATTCCTTTTGTTTTTTACGATTGAACGCACACAAAATTGCACTCTTTTGTATTCTCGGCTAATCACCTAAATATGACTTTTTGTCGGGCTCTGATGTCGCATGGCTCAAAGAAGGGAAATCATTTTGTGTGTCGCAGTACGCATTTGAGAGCCAGATACGTCTTCACGGTTATGATCCAGCCACCAGCCTTGTCTGCATTGAACCAAGACAGGTAGGCTTCACCGCATTTCTTCTCTGGTTTTGGCTTTTTACATTTAGTCAAGTTTTGACCAAATGTTTTCAGATAGACTGGGAATCAAGACCAAGGCAGTGGTGGCAGTAGTGTGTGTGTGTGTGTGTTTGAGTGTAAGTGTGTGTGTGTTTGAGCGTAAGTGTGTGTGTGTGTGTGTGTGTTTGAGCGTAAGTATGTGTGTGTGTTTGAGCGTAAGTATGTGTGTGTGTGAATGTGGATAGGAATTCCCAGAAAACTACAGGGCAGATCTAACTTTACAGGAACATTCTTCCAGATGGTATTCCAAGGCGATTTTCTCATTTTCTCCCAGTGTTTGATTCCTTCCCAGGTAACACTGTAATGGTATTTTCTCTTGTGTTTCTGCCGAAGGGTGAATCCACACTGCGTACGGAGGACATACTGAAGAAAATAGAAGAGGAGGGGGACAGTATTGCGGCAGTGTGTTTTTCTGGAGTCCAGTACTACACTGGTCAGCTGTACGACATACCCACCATCACCGCTGCTGGTCAGAAAAAGGTAAAGTAGAGTGGACAGTGGGAGACAGTCAGTATGTCTTGTGAATTAACAGTCATTGACAAAGTGTGAATGCATTCTGGTGAGTGTGTGTGACTGTGTGTGTGTGTTTAGAAAGGATCAGTGTGTGCGGGGATATATCTCAGTTGGTAGCGCGCTGGATTTGTATTCAGTTGGCCGCTGTCAGCATGAGTTCGATCCCAGGTTTGGCGGAAATTTATTTCAGAGTCAACTTTGTGTGCAGACTCTCTTCGGTGTCCGAACCCTCCCCCCGTGTACACTACATTGGGTGTGCACGTTAAAGATCCCACGATTGACAAAAGGGTCTTTCCTGGCAAAATTGCTAAGGCACAGTTAATAATTGTCTACCTATACCCGTGTGACTTGGAATAATAGGCCGCGAAAGGTAAATATGCGCCGAAATGGCTGCAATCTACTGGCCGTATAAAATTTCATCTCACACGGCATCACTGCAGAGCGCCTAGAACTGTACCCACGGAATATGCGCGATATAAGCCTCATTGATTGATTGATTGCATATTTAAAAAAAAAGTTTAATAACTATACATGTGTGTATAGGCACCTTAAAGGCACAGTGCAGCTCACAGCCTTCGTTTTGCGTTTTTGTTGCAGCTGAGTGCATTTACAGTTCAAAAATCCTCCTATGGTAGTAAAACAAACCCAAAACTACCCAACGACGACATCTGTGAAGCTCGACAGTTTCTTGTTCACGCGAGTGCATAAATTAACCTTGTTATTACGTGGTGTTTGGTCGGAGTTCGATTCAACTGAGTGATTCCGGCCTCCATTTTGTTTTACACAAACTCATGATGACGTCTGACATAGTTTGCTAGTGACGTGTCTTTTTGTGCATGATGTGGTGATCTACCTGATCTAAATTTAGATCCAAAAATAGGCCAAGACCAGCCGGGTCCGAGTACGAAATTAATTCGTAAAAAAATCGCAGTTCTTGACTCTTTGGGTGCAAGTCAATGAAACTTGGTAGTTCTTCTAACGGATAGCTGCCTGAGGTATGACTAAAAGCCCAAGGGGCTCCGTGCACCTGGATTTGACAAATTCAGTACCTTTAATAACTATACATGTGTGTAAAGCCACCTTAATTATAACAGAGTGAGAAAGAGATAATGTATGTTTCTGAGTGTGTACACTCTAGAAAACTCTCATGGCATAACGTAAATGTAACCATGAAAATCAAGCAGCATTGGTCTCTGCTTTTGTTGCCAATAAAGTTTGTTATTTTGTGGTGTTTTTTTCCAAATATGGTGTTATTGTTGCAGGGTTGCTATGTTGGTTGGGATTTGGCCCATGCTGCGGGAAACGTGGAGTTGTACCTACATGACTGGAATGTCGACTTTGCCTGCTGGTGCACATACAAGGTACACACTTTTAATGTTCTTGCCTTTGTCAATGTATGTAACAGATGCCTATTTCAGATTTTTTTTTGAGACAATTAATAGTTTCCCAGCCTGGAGTGAGACCATAATGTGCAGAACATTAAACATAATTCGTGTTGATATTTATTTTTGTCAATTGTCAGCATGAGTCCAGTTTTTCTTGTTTCTGTTTTGTATGTGCAGTGTTTGTTTTTCAGTGCATGAACAGGAGTGGGGTTTGTTTTTCAGTACATGAACAGCAGTGCAGGCAGCCTTGGTGGTTTCTTCCTCCATGAGAGACACAGACACAACGACTTCCCCAAACTGCTAGGCTGGTGGGGACACGCCATGGACACTAGGTTCAAGATGGACAACAGTCAGTGACACCTCAGTTTATATTAATTTTGATCGATGATTTTCAGAAATAACTCTGTCGGAATTGTGTGGGTTGTGAAAGAGTTATGAGTATTGTTGCTTTTTCTCGGAAAAATGTTGACATGCGCTTCCTGTACACGTGTTTGCTACTGACTGGGCTATATTGTCACATGGGAAATAATGTCACATGGGGAAACTTTCCCATGTGACATTACAGGCCAGTCACCAGCAAGAGGGTGTGTCTCATTAACACTCGTACAGGAAGCACATGTCAATATTTGTCTGAGCAAAAGCAAGGGTACTCACTCTTTCACAACACATACAAACCCGACAGAGTTATCTCCGGAATTCTTCTATTAAACAAGGGATATTGTTTAGCATCAGTAAAACACCAAAACTACTTTCTTTTCTAAAACAAAACAAAAAAACAACACTTTGCTATCATTTTAGCTCTGCAGAATGGGTGAACTGTTATCAAGGTATCAAAGAAGGACCGCCTAAAACTTCAAGAAATTCCCAGAGCTTTTGTGTCCGCTTTGGTACAGTGGAACCCCCCTTTTAAGACTTCCTCCATTTTAAAACCTTGCTTTTTCACATTTTCTGTTCATAATCTTTGTAAATTGACCTTCATTTTAAGACTCCCTCCTCCCTTTAAGACGTAATTTTCTCACATTTTCTGAGCATGAGGTCTCAAAAGACGGTTTCTACCCCCAGCGGGTTAGTGGGGAAGAATTTACCCGATGCTCCCCAGCATGTCGTAAGAGGCGACTAACGGATTCTGTTTCTCCTTTTACACTTGTTAAGTGTTTCTTGTATAGAATATAGTCAATTTTTGTAAAGATTTTAGTCAAGCAGTATGTAAGAAATGTTAAGTCCTTTGTACTGGAAACTTGCATTCTCCCAGTAAGGTAATATATTGTACTACGTTGCAAGCCCCTGGAGCAAATTTTTGATTAGTGCTTTTGTGAACAAGAAACAATTGACAAGTGGCTCTATCCCATCTCCCCCTTTCCCCGTCGCGATATAACCTTGAATGGTTGAAAACGACGTTAAACACCAAATAAATAAAGAAAGAAAGAAAAGACGGTTTCTACTTTGACCTTCATTTTAAGACTCCCTCTTTTTTAAGACCTGATTTTTTAATGTCTTAAAAAGGGGGTTCCAACATACTTATATCTGATGCTCTGTCTGTCAATGTGATAAAGTGTAAGCATCTAACATCTACTTCTGTCATCTTGTTGCAAATAAAATACGGTCAACTGCATTGTCATAAAATTTAAGCTCAGCTGTTCATGGAGTTTTACCAGATGAATATATTTAATCATTGAACTACAGGGTTTGCAAACATGTCGGTTTTTAATCTTCATAATTTTGTTCTGATGTAAATGTATATGTATTTGAATGAACGAAACATGCATAGCTGACTGGTGATGTGTCTTGTCCAGAGATGGATCTGAGTCCAGGAGCGTACGGTTACCGCATCAGCAATCCGCCGGGACTTCTGGTGGTGCCCACTAAGGCCAGCATGGAGGTAGGTGTGTCTTTTCTTAAAGCTGAGGTGTATCGATAAAATTAATTAATTGGCTTTTGGAAAGAAAGAGGGGTCACAATGAAGCTCCATGGAGGTAAGCGTGTGTTTTCTTAAAGCTGAAGTGTAACGATAAAAATAATTCATTGGCTTTTTGACAGAAATAGGGGACTCAATGCAGCTCCGATCCATCTTTTGCAACCCTGGATACTGTCTCCTGATGTGCTGTGTTGGTGTGTTACAGTTGAATATTAGATCTTTTCCCTGTACAAAAAAACAATACAACAAAAATGTTCTCTCTCCCCCAATTTAAGACTTCCTCCAATTTGAGACTCTCCTTTCTCAGATGTGCTGTGCATAGCCTCTGTATACTGGGTGGCCGAGTGGTAACGCACTTGCGAGAGGTTGCAAGTTCGACCCTGGGTCAGGGCGTTAGCTATTTTCTCCCCCCTTTCCTAACCTAGGTGGTGGGTTCAAGTGCTAGTCTTTCGGATGAGACGAAAAATCGAGGTCCCTTCGTGTACACTCCATTGGGGTGTGCACATTAAAGATCCCACGATTTACAAAAGGGTCTTTCCTGGCAACATTTTATAGGCATAGCTAAAAATGTCCACCACAATACCCGTGTGACTTGGAATATTAGGCCGTGAAAAGTAGGATATGCGCCGAAATGGCTGCGATCTGCTGGCCGATGTGAATGTGTGATGTATTGTGTAAAGAAATTCCATCTCACATGGCATAAATAAATCCCTGCGCCTGGAATATGTGCGCAATATAAATTGCATAAAATAAAAATAAAAAATAAAAAATAAATCCCTGCGCTTAGAACTGTACCCACGGAATACACGCGATATAAGTCTCATATTGATTGATTGATTGATTGATATTGACCTGCATTTTAAGACTTCCTCCAATTTGAGACTGTCCTTTCTCAGATGTGCTGTGCATAGCCTCTGTATATTGACCTGCATTTTAAGACTCCCTCTCTTTCAAAACCTGATTTTCTTAGATTTTGTTGGATCACAAAACAGGGTTCTACTGAAGAGGCTTTTCCAAGTTCGAAATACACAGCCACTCCTTCAGAAAAATGTTTTGCGGCTGCAGGTGTTCAACAAGACGTCGATGAAGGAGCTGGTGGGCAAGTCGCGACTGTTGACGGGCTACCTGGAGCTGCTCATCAACCGCTGCTACCACAAGCCAGCCGGGGCGGTTGACGGAGACGGAGACCATGTCTACGTCGACATCATCACGCCCTCCGACCCCAAGCAGCGCGGTGCCCAGCTCTCTCTGTCGTTTAATATCAATGTCCATCAGGTTATCAACGAACTGTCCAGGAGAGGGGTTGTGGTAAGTTCTGGTGCTCTCTCTCAATTTTGATCTCTCTCTCTCTCTCTCTCTCTCTCTCTCTCTCTCTCTCTCAAATACACGGACACACACATTGACATGCTCTCACACACAAGCAGCCCAGTGCTCAGCTCTCTCTGTCCTTCAACATTAACGTCCATCAGGTTATCAACGAGCTGTCCAGGAGAGGAGTTGTGGTAAGTTCTGGTGTTCTCTCTCTCACACACTTGCACACCCACAGGCTGTGTGTGATGCACCACTTTACACATGTAAGAGCGCATGCATGCACGCGCAAACACACACACCCAAACAGCACGGCGCTCAGCTCTTTCTGTCCTTCATCACCACCATCCATCAGGTTATCAACGCACTGTCTAGGAGAGGGGTTGTAGTAAGCTGTTCTGGTGCTCTCCGACTCTCTTCCTCACACTGTGTGTGTGTGTGTGTTGTGTTGTGTTGTGTTGTGGTGTGTTGTGTTGTGTTGTGTTGTGTTGTGTTGTGTGGTGTGGTGTGGTGTGGTGTGGTGTGTGTATGTGTTGTGTGTATATGTGCATGTGTTGTGTGAATGTGTTGTATGTATGTGTTGTGTGTATATGTGTTGTGTGTTTGTGTGTGTGTGTGTGTGTGTGTGTGTGTGTGTGTGTGTGTGTGTATGTGTGTGTGTGGTGTGGTGTGTGTGTGTGTGTGGTGTGGTGTGGTGTGTTGTGTGTGGGTGTGTGTGTGTGTGGGGGGGGTGTGTGTGTGGGGTGTGTGTGTGTGTGGGGTGTGTGTGTGTGTGTGTGTGGGGTGTGTGGGGTGTGTGTGTGTGTATGTGTGTGTTTGTGTGGGTGTGTGGTGTGTGTGTGTGTGTGTGTGTGTGTGTGTGTGTGTGTGTGTGTGTGTGTGTGTATGTATGTGTGTGTGTGTCAGATCTGTAGAGGTCTTAAGAGGGGGGTTCCATTGTATTTCTATTATCGTCGTAAAATAAAGAATTGTCTCTGTTTTGTTTCAGTGCGACAAGAGGCTACCTCATGTGATCCGGGTGTCTCCGGCGCCTCTCTACTGCTCATTCCAAGACGTCCACCGCTTTATGCGCTACCTGGCCGACTCCCTGGAAGCCGCAAAGAACTGCACTGAGCCTGTGGATTCCAGCAAACACCACTGAAACCTCCGTGTCTCTGGCAGTTTTATCTCTGTTGTTGTTCCTGTAGTACAGTGGAAATCGTCTTTTAAAACTCATTGTCTCCCAGGGAACGGATATATCCGTACCCACTCATATGCCTCTATCTGACCAGGTACGGCTATATCGGCTCTGACTGTTAGCTAGCTTCAGTCATTTCCTGTAACGTCCATCTAACGCCTGCATTCCAGCGTGCTGATACACAGTTACTACAATTCTGAGTGACCTGCTGCAGCACAGCTGGTCTCAGCTAAAAAAAAACTTGGTCAACATAGGTGCCAGGGGTAGAAAGTGTTAAGACTTTAGAAACTCTGAGAAAATCAGGTCCTACACAGGAGGGAGAGTCTTAGAATGTGAGGACATTTACAGAGGTCATGAATAGAAGTCCGGGAAAGCAAGCTCTGAAAAGGGGGAATTCTTAAGTTGGGGGTCTTAAAAGGGGGTTCCCCTTGTAGTACAGTAGAAACCGTCTTTTGAGACCTCAGAAAATGTGAGAAAATTAGGACCTACAAAGGAGGGAGTTTTAGAATGGAGGGAAATTTACAGAGGTTATAAATAGAAAATCTGAAGGAAAAAAAAGCGCCTGGTGGGATTTGTACAATCTCCCCGGTCAACTTATTTGCAGACCTGCTAGTGCCTTATCCCAATTCTTATGTACATGCAAGCATAAGACCAAGTGCGCACGGAAAAGATCCTGTAATCCATAGAAACATGAAAATACCCAGCATGCTTCCGCCGAAAGCAGCGTATTGGCTGCTTAAATGGCGGGGTAAAAACGATCATGCACGTAAAAACCCACACGTGCAAAAAGGATGAGTGTACTT
This sequence comes from Littorina saxatilis, assembly GCF_037325665.1. Taxonomy (NCBI): domain Eukaryota; kingdom Metazoa; phylum Mollusca; class Gastropoda; order Littorinimorpha; family Littorinidae; genus Littorina; species Littorina saxatilis. The sequence continues at coordinate 10,254,485 of NC_090255.1, read as the reverse complement.
GTAAGTTTCAGTTCATGAACGAAGAAGAAAAAATGTCTCTACCCATTTCTGTTTATTTGTGGCTTTGGGGTGTCATTACTTGTTTGCTATTAAGATTGGTTTGTTTTCCTTTCACAAAATAATCAATCATGATTATAGACAATCGTAAATCTGCATACAAATTTCATGTCTGGATCTTGTTTCCACTTGTCATTTAAGTGTTAATCCAACTACAATCAATGTGTACATTTGTAAGGACCCTTACAGAATAAAAAAAAACAAGAAAGGTATGTTGTTGGAGCGTCTGATTATTGACAAAACATAACGTTACGTTCACTAAAATGTTCAACTTATGTATAAAAAAAATAATAATAAATAAAAGAATACCTGTCACGGTTTGTTTTGTCAATAATTAATTTTCCAACAAATTACCTTCTTCTTTTTATTTCATTCTGAATTTTGAAACGTTGGCAGTCTATTTGTTTTGGGATTAGGACAATTCCAGGATTGTTTCAGGAAGTCCTCTGACACTCACTCTCCAGAGACATGTTTAGAGGGTTTTGTGACTGCAATTTTCTGATGTTTGGGGTTGTGTTTTGTCTGTGTGTTTTAATTTTCTTTGTACTGTGATGCTTGAAGTCTTTTGCTTTTTTGCCATATTTTAAAGTAATATTTCAGATAAACCTGCATGAAATATAACTAATCTTCATAATGTATTTAGGGTTAATGTATTTGTCTCTCTTCCTCTCTTCTCAAAGCGATAGATGTAATCAATTTTTCTCATGTGTGTGAATGTAGTGTGGAAACACACTTTCAGTCTCTATGACTTGGACTGAAATCATTTGACAGATGCGCATTCTCAGAGTGTACTTACAGACAATCACCAGATATGAAAGAATACATTTGGAGGCTGTGGTCCATATTAACAAGATTTTTGCAGTAATGAATTCTGAAGATCCTATTTCACAATGTCTTAAAACCTAAACAGAAACCGATTTTTGTTAACACACTGTGATCTTTAACATACTGGTTTTCCTTTTTGTTAAAGAACATTTTATGTATTTTTTTTAAAACAGACCAATATGTACAGCTCAAATCTTGTGGATATTGACTTGAGTTTGATCTGATATCATTGCATACGTGAAATATTTGTGTGGTTTTTTTTTCACTTCATTTTTGAATATGGTTGTTCATTGTGTTTGATTTCATTGTAGAATTTGCCTGTTAATTATCTAATGACTGGAGGTTATTGGTCATGTCTAATACTGAATTTCATGAAGCTGTTTGTCTGTTTAGTCTGTCATTACATTATTAATTGTGGGAATGTCATCTTTGGTTCTCAATCAGGATTTTGTGAAGTGTTGATCTTCAAGGTTGTATGAACGGTGCTGCAGCACTGTTTACCTCTCTCTCTGTTTGTTTGCTTAACGCCCAGCCGACCACGAAGGGCCATATCAGGGCGGTGCTGCTTTGACATATAACGTGCGCCACACACAAGACAGAAGTCGCAGCACAGGCTTCATGTCTCACCCAGTCACATTATTCTGACACCGGACCAACCAGTCCTAGCACTAACCCCATAATGTCAGACGCCAGGCGGAGCAGCCACTAGATTGCCAATTTTAAAGTCTTAGGTATGACCCGGCCGGGGTTCGAACCCACGACCTCCCGATCACGGGGCGGACGCCTTACCACAAGGCCAACCGTGCCGGTACCAGTTTACCTCTGCATATATAGGGCTATGCTTACTTGTATGCAAGTGTGTGTCAATGTACACATTGTTAATGTCATGAAGGAAAAGGATCCAGTTAAGCCCAATTAATTGCTGCTTTCTGTGCAAATACAGTCGAAGCTGTATATAAAGATGAACATCCACCCAACGAACTGGCTAAAAGGGGTCCTTACAGATGGCTGGTTGTGATGCAAAGGTGAATTATATTGAAAATAAAATGTCGGGGGTCCTTTGGGTGGTGGTGGTAATGGGCTGTCGGTCATTACAGAGTGGTGGGACTTGCAAGCAAGTTTGTTTTCTTAGCATTTTACATGTATGAGGCCAAACCAAAATATATGTTGGTTTAGGGTAGCCCAACCCACCCTATTTTTTCTTGCTGACCCTAACACTTTTTTTTCATTTCTCAAAAAAAACAAAAAATCTGGCACATTTTGCAAACCATACCGAGACTAAAAATGTAAAATGAAATTTAAAAAAAAAGCTGACCCTAATTTTTTTTGGTCATGTTAGGGGTTCTTTGAGGACCAACATATATTTAGTTTGGCCTAAACATTAACTGTAAAGGGCATGGTGTTATGTTGTAAAGGGTATGGTTATACATGTATGTCTTGTAAAGGGCGTGGATACATTGTAAATTAAGGAACCCAATTAAGAACGATTTTTGTTTTGTCAGCTACAGTTCCATACACTTACCATTCTTGTTTCTTTTTTATTGTTGTTTTTAACATGAGTTAAATTGAGTGTCAAATTTCATTGCTTGTGTGTCTTTATTTAACTGATGGATCTGTTTCATTGGTCTCCACAAGATTTGTTCCTGGTTGTAAATTGACTCTTGCTGCTCAAAATGAAATCTGGTGCAGATATTTTGCTCATGTGTTCTTTTTGATACATGTAATTACTAAGGCACGTGATGAGTTGTTGTGTTATAAGACTAATGCATGGGTGGGATTCTTCCAGTATATGCCGGAAATTCGGATTCGATTATGGCCTGTAAGAGGCGACTAACGGATTCTGTTTCTCTTTTTACCCTTGTTAAGTGTTTCTTGTATATGTTTGTAAAGATTTTAGTCAAGCAGTATGTAAGAAATGTTAAGTCCTTTGTACTGGAAACTTGCATTCTCCCAGTAAGGTAATATATTGTACTACGTTGCAAGCCCCTGGAGCAAATTTTTGATTAGTGCTTTTGTGAACAAGAAACAATTGACAAGTGGCTCTATCCCATCTCCCCGTCGCGATATAACTTTCGTGGTTGAAAACGACGTTAAACACCAAATAAAGAAAGAAAGAACACACACTTTCAGTCTCTATAACTTGGACTGAAATCATTTGACAGATGCGCATTCTCAGAGTGTACTTACAGACAATCACCAGATATGAAAGAATACATTTGGAGGCTGTGGTCCATATTAACAAGATTTTTGCAGTAATGAATTCTGAAGATCCTATTTCACAATGTCTTAAAACCTAAACAGAAACCGATTTTTGTTAACACACTGTGATCTTTAAAGGCATACTAACGCACTCCCGTGTTTACAAAGTGTAGTTTGCCCACAATCGATGTCAAACGCACCATAAGACCATATAATGACGATACGTCACCATGCGCGGACCATAATACATGCATTACAGCTTGTTCTAGCCTCTGAAAAAGTGAGGATGTCAACAAAGCCGCGGTGTTCTCTCCCTTGCATCAACGTTACATGTGTTGCCAAATCTATAAATAGGACGATCCAGATCAAAATGAAAATTCAAATATCTCAACATTTAAGGGGTCCTAGACCACAATATTTTGCAGGGAACTTAATTTAGTCTGTCTCCAGCTGTTGGTAAAGCAATTAGCGTGTATAGTCATCGAGTACATATGGCTTTAACATACTGGTTTTCCTTTTTGTTAAAGAACATTTCATGTATTGTTTTTAAAACAGACCAATATGTACAGCTCAAATCTTGTGGATATTGACTTGAGTTTGATCTGATATCATTGCATACGTGAAATATTTGTGTGGGTTTTTTTTCACTTCTTTTTTGGATATGGTTGTTCGTTGTGTTTGATTTCATTGTAGAATTCGCCTGTTAATTATCTAATGACCGAAGGTTATTGGTCATGTCTAATACTGAATTTTCATGAAGCTGTTTGTCTGTTTAGTCTGTCATTACATTATTAATTGTGGGAATGTCATCTTTGGTTCTCAATCAGGATTTTGTGAAGTGTTGATCTTCAAGGTTGTATGAACGGTGCTGCAGCACTGTTTACCTCTCTCTCTGTTTGTTTGCTTAACGCCCAGCCGACCACGAAGGGCCATATCAGGGCGGTGCTGCTTTGACATATAACGTGCGCCACACACAAGACAGAAGTCGCAGCACAGGCTTCATGTCTCACCCAGTCACATTATTCTGACACCGGACCAACCAGTCCTAGCACTAACCCCATAATGTCAGACGCCAGGCGGAGCAGCCACTAGATTGCCAATTTTAAAGTCTTAGGTATGACCCGGCCGGGGTTCGAACCCACGACCTCCCGATCACGGGGCGGACGCCTTACCACAAGGCCAACCGTGCCGGTACCAGTTTACCTCTGCATATAGGGCTATGCTTACTTGTATGCAAGTGTGTCACTGTACACATTGTTAATGTCATGAAGGAAAAGGATCCAGTTAAGCCCAATTAATTGCTGCTTTCTGTGCAAATACAGTCGAACCTGTATATAAAGATGAACATCCACCCAACGAACTGGCTAAAAGGGGTCCTTACAGATGGCTGGTTGTGATGCAAAGGTGAATTATATTGAAAATAAAATGTCGGGGGTCCTTTGGGTGGTGGTGGTAATGGGCTGTCGGTCATTACAGGGTGGTGGGACTTGCTAGCAAGTTTGTTTTCTTAGCATTTTACAGTGGAACCCCCATTTTATAAGACCTCCAAAAATCTGAGAAAATCAGGTCTTAAAAAGGAGGGAGTCTTAAAATGGGGGTAATTTAACAGAGGATATGAACAACAAATCTGAGAAAACGGGGTCTTAAAAGGGAGGAAGTCTTAAATTGGGGGGTTCCACTGTATAAGGCCAAACCAAAATATATGTTGGTATAGGGTAACCCAACCGACCCTATTTTTTCCCGCTGACCCTAACACTTTTTTTTCATTTCTCAAAAAAAACAAAAAATCTGGCACATTTTGCAAACCATACCGAGACTAAAAATGTAAAATGAAATTTAAACAAGAAGGGCAAAGCCCATACGACTCACATGCTTGACCTAAACCTAGCAATGACATCATACACTAAGAACTGCTTTACACATTTTTCCTACCAAAATACATGTGACCTTGACCCAAGGTCAAGGTCATCCAAGGTCATGCAACACAAAGCTGTTAATTCAAGACATAGGAAGTACAATGGTGCTTATTGGCTCTTTCTACCATGAGATATGGTCACTTTTAGTGGTTCACTACCTTATTTTGGTCACATTTCATAAGGGTCAAAGAGACCTTGACCTTGATCATATGTGTCTCATGATGAAAGCATAACATGTGCCCCACATAATTTTTAAGTTTGAAACAGTTGTCTTCCATAGTTCAGGGTCAAGGTCACTTCAAAATATGTATACAATCCAACTTTGAAGAGCCCCTGTGACCTTGACCTTGAAGCAAGGTAAACCAAACTGGTATCAAAAGATGGGGCTTACTTTGCCCTATATATCATATATAGGTGAGGTATTTAATCTCAAAAACTTCAGAGAAAATGTGAAAAATGTGAAAAATAGCTGTTTTTTAGACAACATTTATGGCCCCTGCGACCTTGACCTTGAAGCAAGGTCAAGATGCTATGTATGTTTTTTGGGGCCTTGTCATCATACACCATCTTGCCAAATTTGGTACTAATAGACTGAATAGTGTCCAAGAAATATCCAACGTTAAAGTTTTCCGGACGGCCGGACGGACGTCCGGACGGACGGACGGACGGACGGACGGACGGACGGACGACTCGGGTGAGTACATAGACTCACTTTTGCTTCGCATGTGAGTCAAAAAAAGCTGACCCTAATTTGTTTTGGTCATAGTAGGGGTTCTTTGGGGACCAACATATATTTTAGTTTGGCCTAAACATTAACTGTAAAGGGCATGGTGTTATGTTGTAAAGGGTATGGTTATGTTACAGGCATTAAGTGAAACCAGGCATTACGCGTAATGCCTGAAATGTTCAGGCATTACGCGTAATGCCTGTGACCACTAGGCATTACACGTAATGCCTAAAAATACCAGGCATTACGTGCAATGTCTGAAAATCATTGTCAGGCATTACACGTAATGCCTGAAACCTGTTACAGGCATTAAGTGAAACCAGGCATTACGTGTAATGCCTGAATATCGTTTGAAAGAATCGGTCGAACAACAACACCTTTGACTCTCGCTCGTTTCTTCTTCTGATGACACTCTGCGAACAAAGATTTGTAAAGTGGGTTCACGTAGGACAGGGTCCAGATTGCATTCATCTTGCTAAAACAACAACATGTCAATGTACCCGAGCGATACATTCAAACTACTAAAGATCGTGAACAACTTCCGTCGCATAATAATAACAAATCTCCCTTATGAGAAAAAAACCCCGTTTACAGTGTTTCTCAAGCGAACATTAATAATCATTTGATATCGTAGCTTTCAACAGCCCCGGTATTTGAGATAACACAACGCAATTTTCTTATTAGCTGTTTTTGTTTCAGCAAGAACGATAGTCAGTGTACTAAGCCTTTTTTTGTTACCTCCCTTTGACATTATACTTATGTGTCAATTACTCTATCAGAGACAGCATTGGAGATAACCCGGTTTCAGTATTGTTTCACGATAGACGTAGAGCTGAATACCAACACTCAAATCTGTTTTTGACAAACACCACACATCACTTACTTTGCCAAGAGATGATACTCATGTTGTGACTTTGTCGTTTTCTGGAAAGCAGCTTTTACTTCTTCGATTGTTCTGAAGTACACAGCTTTCGGGAGCAACTTTCTGCCGTCCTTTTCATAATGTTCAAACAAACGTCGAGTAAACAATTGCATTTGTTCTTTTTCATTATCCTCCATGGTGACGAATAAGCAACTGGTGAAAACTCGACTGGAAATATTGGACCTCGGCTTTCGATTGTGACATGCACTCACACTTACGTGAAATTCAAACTGTGGTGAACACTATGTCAGAAATACATTATTTTGCATTGCGAACCATCACTCATAATCGCAAAATTGAAATGTGCATTCATTTCAAAGCTCACTTGATTGAATGTCAGTTACTATATTCACACCATGACATTTTGTCAACACTTTGTCCTTAAAAAATGTTCTCACCGTCATCCAAGAGGTAATGTGTATTGCCTGAATTGCTTCAGGCAATAAGCGTAATTTTGAGAGTCAAATTTCAGGCATTACGTGTAATGCCTGGTATTTTTAGGCATTACGTGTAATGCCTAGTGGTCACAGGCATTACGCGCGTAATGCCTTGTTTCACTTAATGCCTGTAACATATATACATGTATGTCTTGTAAAGGGCGTGGATACATTGTAAATTATGGAACCCAATTAAGAACGATTTTGTTTGTTTTGTCAACTACAGTTCCATACACTTACCATTTTTGTTTCTTTTTTATTGTTGTTTTTAACATGAGTTAAATTGAGTGTCAAATTTCATTGCTTGTGTGTCTATCAAACTGATGGATCTGTTTCATTGGTCTCCACAAGATTTGTTCCTGGTTGTAAATTGACTCTTGCTGCTCAAAATGAAATCTGGTGCAGATATTTTGCTCATGTGTTCTTTTTGATACATGTAATTACTAAGGCACGTGATGAGTTGTTGTGTTATAAGACTAATGCATGGGTGGGATTCTTCCAGTATATGCCGGAAATTCGGATTCGATTATGGCCTGTAAGAGGCGACTAACGGATTCTGTTTCTCTTTTTACCCTTGTTAAGTGTTTCTTGTATAGAATATAGTCAATTTTTGTAAAGATTTTAGTCAAGCAGTATGTAAGAAATGTTAAGTCCTTTGTACTGGAAACTTGCATTCTCCCAGTAAGGTAATATATTGTACTACGTTGCAAGCCCCTGGAGCAAATTTTTGATTAGTGCTTTTGTGAACAAGAAACAATTGACAAGTGGCTCTATCCCATCTCCCCCCTTTCCCCGTCACAATATAACCTTGAATGGTTGAAAACGACGTTAAACACCAAATAAAGAAAGATTTCATTACTTGTGTGTCTTTATTTAACTGATGGATCTGTTTCATTGGTCTCCACAAGATTTGTTCCTACTGGTTGTAAATTGACTCTTGCTGCTCAAAATGAAATCTGGTGCAGATATTTTGCTCATGTGTTCCTTTTGATACATGTAATTACTAAGGCACGTTATGAGTTGTTGTGATATAAGACTAATGCATGGGTGGGATTCTTCTGGTATATGCTGGAAATTCGGATTCGATTATGGCCTCTTTTTTGTTGTTGATGATTCTTTAGGATTCATGTCATTTTTCAGTCCCACCCATTCTAATGAAAGGGATGTTTTTCTTCTTGCTTGAAAAAAACCCAGATTTATTTAGTAATACAATACACTTGTATCAACCGAAAGAGGATACTTTCTTGTTTTGTACCGGCCATCCCCAGACACTGTCCCCACCCCATGGGCAGTGGGCCAGATTTATTCCAACACACACACACATAAACACACACACACACACATAAACACCCACACCCAAACACACCTACACACACAGATTGTGAAACATGCCTTATTGTGTGTGTCTGTGAATATATTTAAGGCAGTTATATCCCGCAGTGGGGCACTGCGGTTATGAAATTAAAAGCCCCTCCTGTTTTTGGAACCGCAGGAGCTTTCTAGTTTGCTGTTAGGTAGATTTTTGGTTCCTCTTTCCTGTCATGCTCTCTTTTTCTTCATGAATTCTTTTCTTTTTTCTGCCTTCTTGCTCATTCACCTGTATTTTTTCCAAAAATCTCTTCTCTTGCCGCTTGTCTCGCGATTCATGTATAGTTTAATCTGTTAGTGTTCTGATGTAAGTCCAGCAGTAGATAGGTTAAGCCTATTTTAACATACTGGAAACTGGTAATCTTCCAGTAGGTATTAATTTAGTTTTACTAAAGCCTGCTGGGACACAAGTAATGGGTTAGTGCATTTGTAAACAGGAATCGCTTGACAAGTGGCCCCCTTCATCCCCCCCTTCCTCGTCCTGATATGGCTCTGCGTAGTCGGCTGGACGTTAAGCAACAAATAAACAAACAAACAAGGCAGTTATAGTTGTACTGATATGAAATGCAACAGTCATCAAAGCTTTAGACATACCTTATATGGATTATAAGAGCATGGGTGAAACCTAGGAAAATCAAATTGACTGAACATTTTTTGAGGCAGGGGTTCAGGGGCCGCCCAGGCCCGTACGGGGCAGGGCCCCGTTAGGGATTGCCCCCCGGCCGAAAACGAATTTTTGCATTATTCATTGTGATTTTGTGGCCTTTCCTGGCAAAAAAATACACTATCATGCAGGTCAAAAAGTACCTTCAGATTCTAATGATATGGTAAAAAGAGTAAACAAAATCAAAACAATTCACAGAAGTAATCATTTTTCTTTTGTATCCTTTCACACTTGCATCTTCCAACACAACAACACAAGCATCTCTTATAGTGCAAAGTTCTCAAGGAAAAGCACTTGAGTTTCAAGCACCAAACTTATCACACACAGTTTTAGTTTCATGAACTCCAACCAGTCCCATCGCCATTTGTTGGCTAGACCAGCATCAATAAGATCTGTCCGTGCGTGTTCCGTCAAAACCGGCATCTTTGTCACAGAAATCGTGTCACCACTTAGTAATGCCTGCCAAAATGCGAGAGTACTTTTTTTATCATCGTGATGCAGAGCGAATCCAAAAGCGAAGAAACCTCACCTACGGGGTTTACCGCGAGCACGGGCAAAAGCGCTTCCGTTTCCGGGCAAACTGCAACCGGTTCACTTGCAGTTCAAAAACGTGTTCCGCAAGTAGTTTCGGGTTTTGTTTCAAAAAATTTTTTACTTTTTTTTTCTCAAAATTGTGGATTGACGGAATTTCTGTCAGACTTATTTTCAGATTGACGGATTTCAGTCAATTGACAGGCTAGTTTCACCCATGCAAGAGTGTCCTGATCCAATCGACGATTTTCGGAAATAACTTTGTCTGGTTTGTATGGGTTGTCAAAGAGTGAGTTCCCTTGCTTTTCCTCAGACAAATATTGAAATCTGCTTCCTGTACACATGTTTGAGACACGTCCCCTTGCTATAATGTCACGAGGGAAATAATGCCCAAGTGACATTACAGGCCAGCCGCTAGCAAGAGGGTGTGTCTCAAAACAGGTGTATACAGGAAGCACATGTCAATATTTGTCAAAGCAAAAGCAAGGGTACTCACTCTTTCACAACCCATAGTCATACAAACCCCACAGTTATTTCCGGAATTCGTCCATTATTGATGAACATTATCATAGTGTTGCATACTCACAACAACTAATGCTGCATTTTACAAGATTTTAAAGAAACAGCATCACAAGTCTTGTGTTCTGGTGTCTAACAACACACTTATTCCATTTTATGCAGCATTTTTTTGTTTCTCGTTTGTTACTGGTTTATTTGGAGGGAGAAGGTTAACAATGACAAAATGTCCAGTGTTTAACATTTTGTTCTTGAAATGTTAACATATTAGAAAATGTGCGTGCATGTTTTTTCTGAACATTAAACTTGTGCCAATCTGAAAAATACAATTGGGCTTTTTAGCGTTCATACATGAGGGAGAGATGTGGACAGCAAACTTTCACTCAATTGTATGTGAATGACAAATATGTGTACATCAAAGATTTTTTTTATTGACTTGAGAAAATAAAATCGATGTATAAAATGAACGACTTACCTAAAATGAAATCACTTAGTTTTACACAATATATTTCACTTTATACAATGTATTACTACTGTTACGGTGACACACATAAAGTTATCAGTTACAGCACTAACTATTGTACGTGTCTTACATGCACATTAAATAAGATTTTCTTTCTTGTTAACACATGTATACAATGGAATCGTGGCTAAATCTCTTGGCTTTAGCTTATACACACACCGCCTCACACATATCTCTCTCTCTCTCACACATCTCTCTCTCTCTCACACATCTCTCTCTCTCACACACATCTCTCTCTCTCTCACACATCTCTCTCTCTCTCTCTCTCACACATCTCTCTCTCTCTCACACACATCTCTCTCTCACACACATCTCTCTCTCTCTCTCACACACATCTCTCTCTCTCTCTCTCTCACACATCTCTCTCTCTCTCACACACATCTCCTCTCTCTCACACACATCTCCTCTCTCTCTCACACATCTCTCTCTCTCTCTCACACACATCTCTCTCTCTCTCACACACATCTCCTCTCCCTCTCTCTCGTGCAAACACACACACACACACACACCCCGGTGCACACAAACACTCTCTCTCACACACACACACACACACCCAGGTGCACACACACACTCTCTCTCTCTCACACACACACTCTCTCTCACACACACAAACACACTCTCTCTCACACACACACACACACACAAACAAACACACACACACACACACACACACACACACTCACACACACACACAGACATACACACACACACACACTCTCTCTCTTGTTGCAAAATAACTATGCAGCACCCTCCATTTGCCTCTTCAGCTTCAGGTACTGAAACAAAAACAATCCGTTATCATTAATGTTTTGCCCACAAAGAGGCCGAGGGTTCTCTTCAACAAAACTATAACAGTGGAACCACCCCCCCCCCCCCTTTCAAGACCACAAAGTAAAATGGAGGTAGATGTACATGTAATGTAAACACTAATGGCTCATAAACAGAAAATCTCATTAAACAAAGTTTTAAAATGGGAAAAGTCTTCAATAGCAAAATGACAAGTTACAACTTACAGTCCCATGACTTAGTTGTTTTGCAAAATCATGGGCCTGGAACATACCAGTGATTGTCCAAAAACTAACTCTCATGTGTACAGTTACAAATTACCAGTACTGTTTCACTTTACATCATATCAACACCATTCAGAAAATACAATTAGTGAATAACATCACAGCAAAAACTGCATACACACTATTAACATTAAAACAAATACCAGTCTTTCAGTACCAATACAGATCATAATAGATGATTTTCGAAAAGAACTCTTTCCGAAAGTTGTTCATCCTTATCACAGGATAAAGCCAGTCTGAAGGGTGGACCATGCTCTGGATGTTGTGAAAAGCTTGGCCGAGGTAAAGGGGCTCTTACTCTACCAGATCACTGAAAATCCTGACTGAATTATTTCCGGAAAACATTATGGAAAGGGGCTACAGTATATATACTACAGGTCAACTTCTTAGAACACACATGCTTCAACCCTTCCAAGGTTCACTTCGTCAATCAACAAAAATGTGACAGTTTCTTTCAAGTTAATCAGGATCAGGATCGATACATTGCAGGAACCTTCTTAGGTTATCATCGCAATGTGTGAGGCCACCCATTTTTTCCCAACTAAGCTTACATCCGTAACAACTACACTTGTCACAAAAAGTCAAGGAACAACTGACATATTCACATGGAAAAAGCAAACAGCAATATCTTCATAACCCGAAAAACGAAATCAACCAAACTTGGCTAATGCACTGACAACAACTCGCAAATTGTCTAGACAGCATCATTGGCCGCATGTGATGCACGGACGCGGTGCTAGGCAGGCGGAAAGTGCAGGCCCTCCACGTCAAAAATGCGCCTAAATTCACTGGCTCAGCAGAATGAACATTGGTACTGAACATCGGAACTGATCATGGCACGTGCTAGGCGGACGTCTGGGCTGTGAAACTCACCGCACTGAAAGCCTTTATAAGCCAGCGTTTCACAGCTATGGTCCATTCCAACACCATGGTCCAGAGACGATCGCTGCCAGATGTCGACAAAGGACGAGCCCTTGCCTGGCTTCAGCGCGGCGCCACCTACCGAGCTGTTGCCCACCGACTTGGGGTGTCTCCATCGGTTGTCTGGAGGCTACAAGAACGCTGGAGAGCGACTGGACGGGTCCAGGACAGGCCAAGATCTGGGAGACCAAAAAGGACTGATGCAAGGGCTGATCGTTACATCGTCCGCCAGGCTCTGACGTCACGCACCATCACTGCAGAGCGCATCAGGGGGCAGCTAAGGGTGGCTACCAACATTCAAGTCAGCACGCAGACCATCAGGAACCGTCTCCACAACGTGCGGCTCCGTTCCAGAGTACCAGCCAAGAAGCCCAAGCTGACTCCAGTCCACAAACGAGCCCGCCGAGACTGGTCTGCTCGTCATTCGAGATGGACACGTCATCAATGGGCCACTGTTCTCTTCAGCGACGAAAGCAGGTTTAATCTGATGCATCCGGACAAGCGGCTGTCCGTATGGCGACGAGAAGGCGAACGGTTTAACCAGGACTGTGTCCAGGAGGTCCTCACATATGGTGGAGGCTCCGTGATGGTATGGGGAGGCTTCTCTGCCAACCATAAGACCCCCCTGTACCACATCCAGGGGAATCTGACCGGGGCACGCTACAGGGACGAGATCCTGGGTCCGATTGTCATCCCTTTCCTGCAACAGCTGGGACCCCAGGCCACTTTGCAGGACGACAACGCCACACCGCATCGCGCCAGGGTGGTTGGGGCCTTCCTGCAGCAGCAGGGAGTTCACAGAATGGAATGGCCAGCCTGCAGCCCAGACTTAAACCCAATCGAAAATGTCTGGGATCATCTTGACAGGCAGCTGCGAGACAATCACCCTCCCCCAAACACCCTTCAGGACCTGCTGGCATACCTCCAACATGAATGGCAAAACCTGGACCAGCAGCTCCTCAGAAGACATGTGCAGTCCATGCGTCGACGCTGCAACGAATGCTTGGCCCGGCGGGGTGCCCATACCCATTACTGACATTGTTTTGTTGACATGAGACAGTTGTGACTTTTGAAATTCAACACGCTTGCAGTGAACTGAGTTTAACTCATCATTCCGTTATTGGATACCAATGAAATTTGCCACATTCAATGTGTGGCCCAGAAGGTGTACTTTGGTGTAAACGATTAATAAATTGGTGAAATCGTTTCGGAGATATGACTTTTTGAATTTTTGTTCCTTGACTTTTTGTGACTAGTGTAGTACAAGTACTAAAGAGAAGAGTACATCCGTACTATTACCAAAGTGCAGCATGTACTACTATACCTTCTTCCTGCTTATGACAGCCTGCTGCACCCAGAGCAGTTCCAGTGCAGCATTCTGTCGCTGTTTTAAGAGTGCGTCAGTACTCAGCGTCCTCAGCTTGTCCTCTGCAGCCATGTTCTTAGGGCGGTCCTTGCCTGCTGATGCTTGCAAGTGTTGGGGTCTGCGTGTGTCTGAAATCAAACAGAATCTCTGGTGAAATTGCACAAGCAAACCTGAAAATCACAGTTCAGATTATGAGTTTGGATGCTACTGCTAGCAACATGGATACGGACACTTTCTGAGTTCACTTACTATTACTTGTTTTGCCAATGTTGCCGTCCCTCCATCCAATTCCGTGACAATGTCTTGGCTTTGGATTTGAATTTGTACCACTACCAGTACCAAGGCTAAAAAAGTGAAGCACTGAACAAGAAGTGAGGTTTCTGTTTTAATTTATCGCATCTCTTACTTTTCAAGTAAAAAATTCCATTACAATTTGTAACTTTATACAGTAGAATCCGCTTAATAAGGCCATGTTTAATAAAGCCACCCGCTTTTTGAGGCCAATTTCTGACTGCACGGATTTTTCCTTATGTTTTATGCTTATGCTTTTATTAAATCCACCCGCTTAATATAGCCACTTTTGTCCTGCACCAAGGTGACCTTATTAAGCGGAGTCTATCTGTACCAGGAAAACAAACATTTTGACAGTTTTGTACTCAATTTTAACTCATCCAATCTACCTGTCTTTTTTCTTGCATGTACGCGACAGTATTATGGTGTAATTAGTTTCATTGAACCAGTCATTCAAATGATGACCAGCATGCACAAATCTGAATTCCATTTCAAACACGTTCCAACATGTCTCTGGAACTAAGATGTGACAAAACTACTGATAGTGAAATATTGTGCGTGTCATACCCTGGTGCTGATCTTGTGCAATACTGCTGCTGCTGTCCCACACTGAGGTCTGGTCGCCATGAAAACTGTCCACCCTCTTTATCTTGACGCTGGTCTCCGACATTGGCTCAGGAGTAGCCGTCCAGCTCTCCGCAGCATGATAATGGCTGCTGCCAGCTGATTTTTCTGCTCCAGATTTATCACCAGAGACTTCAAGTTCTATTGAGGTTTTGGTGGGAGGTGCAGTTTCAGCGGTGCGATGAACTGTGTTGTCAGCCTGTTGTTGTTTAGACTGTCCATTGATACCTTCATCTTTGCGAACATCTCCCCAGCCTCTGTCACTTTCAACAGAATGTTTTCTGATGTTGTCACTACTGCCAGTGTTCAGTGTGTGGGAGAAGTCTATAGCAGTTTTAGCACCTTGGCTGCTTTCTTTGACCGGATACACATCATGTTTCACACATGACGCTTCTTCATTTTTATCACTGTCTCTTGACACCAATTTCCCCGCAGGTAAGTCCTGTCTTCGCTCTGTCTCCTCTGTCTGCACCTGTTGGTCTGCCTGCACCTGAGATGAATTCTGCCTTCCTACCACGTCTGTGTTTTTGGACACAGCTTCACCACCTGCAGAAAATCTGTCCACACAAACACTGACTTTTGAATCAGAAACAAATCTGTTGCCTTCAGGAGGAGTAGATGTCTGCTCATCTTGTTTTGCTTTTATCCAGCGTTTCCGTTTTGACGCTTTCACAACGTGAGGGTAGGGTAGCAAGGTGCCTGACCACTCCACACTGACCGTCCCTCCATCAAGTTCCGTGACAATCTCTTGGAATTCTGTCTGGGCTTCTCTCAGCTCTCTTCTCACCAGCCAACCCCTGCATACTGCCTGCAAAAATGAATCAAGTGAAATAAAATTCTCTTACAGTTACAAACAAAAATTAAATAAAAAAAACACCAAAAGGTTCAATTTTTGGAACCGTTTAAACTTTAATTCAGGACAAAACAAAACATTCACAAGTACCTCAACTCTTTAAAACTTAAAGAGAACAAACAAGAGACACGACAGGAAAAATGAAGAAAAACAAACAAACTTACTAAATATTTCAATTGAAAGGATTGATCGACAGCAAAGTGCAACATCAATTGTGCATTTTCAATGGCTACAGTTGAAAATAACTGATATCATGTTTAAAGTTAGTCCGTTTAAAACATGACCCCTCATGCTGGAGAAAACAGTGACCTGTCACTCTGAAGCCCACATGCATTCATTGTCAGAGAGGACATTTACTGATTTAGTGTAACTGTAAGTGGCGTTCAAAATCAAAGAGCATAGCAGAAGGGAGATCCTGTAACACTCAGTTTGATCTTTATCAGAATGACTGGTAAGACAAAGATTATTATACACTTCGCATAAAAAATCATTTAGGCTGTGGCTATATCCACGGGTCCGTGTCTCTAGACTCGATGCTATATCCACGTCACTGACGTCATCGTACTCAAGGGACGCTACTCTCGCCTTATATTTTGCTGCTTTCGGTTGGGCACTTCAGTTCACTGACTTCAGCCGTCAAATTTTAAAAGTAAAAACTCTCTTTTATTCTTAAATAACGAGTTAGACTCTATGAGTGGAATACAGGGTCCAAAGTTCGATCAGCAGCACTTTGAATGGTAGGAGAGGGGAGTTTATGTGATACAATGTAAACAAAGCCAGCTGCCGTCCTGCCGGTGAAAATTGCAGGAGTGCATTTTTATTGCTCTTATTAACGAAATGTTTTGGAGAAAAGAAGAGAAGAGCAACGTAAAAGAAAGGAAAGTTAATAAGAGGGGGAAAAATAAGTCTAAAAATTTATTTTAACAAAAATAAAAAGAAGACTGGGGCCAGGCTCGAACCGGAGGTCTCATGGACTGTTTGACTATTCGTTACCGTCTGAGCTACGGAGCCAACATGGCCGATAATGGAAAAATAGGAATCTATATTTTGTGCGATACTTCCTGATGACTGCTATCGATCTCGACGAACTTTACGAAAGTTGCACATGAGTGCACTCCTGTAAAGGCTTCCAGTTTAGTTTGCAGGCTGTCAAAAGAGTTGATTGTGTTGTGGTAAAAACAAAAAGAGGCTTCCCGTGCGACGATGACGTCAGTGACGTGGATATAGCCTGGGGACTAGAGACACGGACCCGTGGATATAGCCACAACCAATCATTTATGACGGGTAGCCGACTCGAAGTCGAACAGCAAAACACAAGACAGCAACAAGAAGGCACAAAAGAACAGACACAGGCTAACAGTAACTAACACTCTGCAGGACTCAGACGTTCGCAAGAAACCAGTCCTCTACGGAGGAAGAAGAAGAAGAAAAAGAACTTCAAGAAGAACTAACAGAAGCGTAAGAATATAAACAGTTATACGTATGAACTTTTAAGAGTCTGTGTGAATATTACCTGCAATCTGATGACATCGTTTACATCGATTTCACTTAGATCAAGACAAGACTCGTCCAAGTCAGCCGCCATCTTTCAACAAACTTCTCTCCATGGTCCTGATTGGTCAATTTTCTGCTTCCGTCTCATACTTTCTCGCATGTAAAATTCAGTCACATGATCATGATGTCTGCTATGAAATGGTCGTAACATCCCAAACAGACGTTTTCATCTAAAAACTTCCTAATTTTGGTGATTCATTGACATTGTCCTATTGCCAGACACTCAAGATGGCGTCTCAGCCCAGAATGGGAGACATCCAAGATTTGGAAAAGGGTAAGAATGACTTTAATCGGGATCACCGAATGCGATTGGATTGGTCTGTTTTCTTCACTTGTGCATCATTGAAAACAAATGGTGCAGAAACGCAGTTTACATTTAGAAAAGGATGGTGCTTTCCGCAGACAAGAGCTTTTATCTTTAATCAGGAAGATCAGTATGACTGGATCTGGATCTGTATGTTTACATTGCAGGGCCGATAAGGCATATGATATGCGCAACGAGAGGCAAATATATGAACCAAAAAGACCGCTAACTTGAATGTTAGTATTTTTTCTGAAACAAATCAATCCACCAGTGACTGTAGTTTCCAGAAGTCTTTCAAGTAGACTAGTATCTTGTATTATCAATGCGTGTTTTTATACATTAAGAAAAATAATAGCATGTTTTCAAATAAACCAGCAATTATATGTTAACTCCATGCCAGTTGTACTTGTAGCCTTGAAACAGTCATTATGTCATGGTAAACCCATCACTCAGTAATTGGCATTATCTCAGTATCTGTTCAACTTCAACACTGTACATGAATAATTTTTATGTATGAAGTACACATGTGACACAACAGGGGCCCGTGTTGCAACAAATATCCTGCAACAACGAGCCAACGATGTTCGAGCAAATGTTGTCAACTGGAAGTCATACCTGCAGTAAGTATAACATTGAATTGCAGAGAAACGGTCAAATGGAGGTTTGGCAATGTTTCATTCATTTGCTGGTGTTTAGCAGGCAAAGAGAAAGACGTGAACGTGCAGTCTGAAGAATATTACAATCAGAAACATAAAATTGACAATATTTTATCGAAACATTTGCTTGGGATTCAGTCTAAAATGAAAAAAATGAAACGAGAGAGAGAAAAAAAAGTTTGAATAATTAGACTTTCAAGAAATCTGCAGTGAAACTGCTGTTTTGGGTCTTTCTTCTTGCCTGCAATTATCAGCCATGTCATCTGGATGCAGTGATGTGTATTCAGTTATGTGTATGTGCCTCTTTCAGAAGTATTGAATCAGTGGAAATTTTTTGAAGAGCGAGTCCAGGCTGTTCAAGAGAGTAGTGTCAACTGGAAGTCGTATTATCAGTGAGTCGTCGTGTTCTGTTTCGGGTCCTGTGCATGGAATTTTCTGGAAGTTCCTGCAAGTTCATGCCCTCCTGCTGCATGATTGCTTTTGATTATTATGCAGTGTTTTACTTTGCTTTTTGTTTTTGAACACGAATTTGAGGGGGGGGGGGGGGAATTAGGAAGAGTATTTGTGTGATTTGTACAGGTAGGATTCTTAGAACTAACATGTGTACATGTAACTGTATTTATTCAAAAGTTTTAACAAAAAATTAATGTTGATCACATTTGGATAACCTGTTGATCATTATTGTCAAATGTTGAGTAGAAGGGAGGAGGGAGCTAAAATTGAGGCAAAAGAATAAAAGAATGTATTCTAAAAAGGTAAAGTTTAATTATTGACCTGATTGTCTTTAAATAAAAACTATCTTCTGGTCTGTATTTCAGACTCAAAAAGAGGGACATGCATGCATGTGGTGTTTGTTTGTTTGTTTGTTTTTGTGGCAAAAATGATCTCGTGTTCCTGAACATTTAGCTTGAATTTTCTCTTGACGTTTAAAAATTAAATTACATGGGTTGGATATTGTCCAAGCACTTTTTGATTTGGTTCACGCTTTTGATGAACTCTTCTTTTTTGGGGTGTGTTAATGTTATGCCATATGGGGTGTGTTATGCCAAATGGGGTGTGTTATGCCATATAAGCTTTACAGTGGTGATAGTAGAAACTCCTCAAAGGTTTAGAACCTTCTGTCCGAGACCTTTTTTTTTTTTAGTAGAAGTTCTATTTAAATTTCATTTTACACGCCAGATGGATGATGTTTTGGGCACTGTGGCAGAAACATGGTTTCAGTTGCAGACCCTTGGAACTTTTTTCCCCACCTCACAACATCACTAGCTTGTGTAAACAAGGCCAAGAAAAAAAAATAGCTGTGGTTAAGGTAAAATGGCACACTTTGAGTGAC
Source organism: Littorina saxatilis (assembly GCF_037325665.1). NCBI lineage: Eukaryota > Metazoa > Mollusca > Gastropoda > Littorinimorpha > Littorinidae > Littorina > Littorina saxatilis. The sequence continues at coordinate 10,234,828 of NC_090255.1, read as the reverse complement.
TGCAGATTTCGCAAGACAGTATAAACATCCCTTGTGAAACATTTCCAAAACACTCAATTGTACACCAAGTCCAAAGATTCTCGTCTGCTGTATATGTTTCGCTCAATGTTTTTTGGTTTGTTGTGTTTTTATTTTTGAAAGTTGGATAAAAGTAACAGGGATGGCAGCATAAAATAGGGTCGGTATGATTTATTGTTTTCCAACGCCTTTTCTGCTGAATCTTGTGAGAGGGACTTTTCTCGTTGTTGGGTTTCCCCTCGGCTTACGGTCGACTCTTGATCTGTTTAAAAATAAGTACATGTATCTTTGAGGTATGATGTTTTTCTATTCTTTAAGTTTCATTTGGATTTTTCTTGAAAGTTTAAGGCACCATGTTATGATTCATCATTTGGATTTTGTTTCTTGCATGCATGGAATATATATACCAAGCTATTGCTCATCTCTCATGATTTTAAATCTTAGACTGTGAGAAATGTGTTCTAGAACTAATTCATCAATACAGCATCTCAACAGAAAAACATCACAAATGAATATAAATTTACTGTTTGGATTTGACTTGTGTGGGTGAAGTACATGTACATGTATTTGTGGTCTGTTCTCAGTAAATGGCATGTTTGCAGCTAATACTAATGCTAGGTTTGAATATATTCCACATGATCAGAGATGTAGATAACTACAGTTCTTACTAGATGTGAATGAATATATATACAGTCTAACAAAATTATTTAGAGGTAAATGCAACCTTCCCGTGTAAATAATTTGACTCTCACCATCTCAGGTTTGGTCAGACTTCTACATGAGATACATGTAAGAACATCCTTCCACTTTTAGCATTTAAAAAACAAAATCAACAGCCTTGGTACCCCCTGCGGGTTAGGGGGAAGAATTTACCCGATGCTCCCCAGCATGTCGTAAGAGACGACTAACGGATTCTGTTTCTCCTTTTACCCTTGTTAAGTGTTTCTTGTATAGAATATAGTTAATGTTTGTAAAGATTTTAGTCAAGCAGTATGTAAGAAATGTTAAGTCCTTTGTACTGGAAACTTGCATTCTCCCAGTAAGGTCATATATTGTACTACGTTGCAAGCCCCTGGAGCAAATTTTTGATTAGTGCTTTTGTGAACAAGAAACAATGGACAAGTGGCTCTATCCCATCTCCCCCCTTTCCCAGTCGTGATATAACCTTCGTGGTTGAAAACGACGTTAAACACCAAATAATGAAAGCAAGAACAGCCTTGGTGTGCTATATGCAGAGTGTGACATTCTTGTCAATTAATTTCTGATTAAACAACATTGGCTTTTTAGGAAATGAAATCATTGAAAAGTGTTCACTCTCTTCACAGGAGGCAGTGAGGATGTTGAGTTTTGGTATATGTACAAGTGGTGGAATGTTCTTATCCCATGTAAAAACCTGACCAGATCTGAAATGGTGAGCGAAACTGTATTTACAGGAAGGTCTGTGTCTTTGACCATAGTATTTGTCATGTGTACTGGAATGGAATTTGTGCACAGCTATTGCATCTGTGTTGGTATAGGCATCCGAGGCAATTCAGTACAGCTGGTTTGTTTGAGACTTGTACAGCATAGTAATCCTGGCCGCGTCTGGTGGGTTAAGGATGGAGATTTTTCCGATCTCCCAGGTCAACTAATGACGTGCAGACCTGCTAGTGCCCTATCCCCCTTTGTGTGTACACAAGACCAAGTGCGCACAATAAGATCCTGTAATCCATGTCGGAGTTTGGTGGGTTATAGAAACACGAAAATTCCCAGCATATGCTTCCCCCCAAAGCGGCGTATGGCTGCCTGAATGATGGAGTAAAAAGTCTCATACACGTAAAAACCCATTCGCGCAAAAAACATGAGCGAACGTGGGAGTTTCAGCCCACGAATGAAGAAGAAGAAGTATATTTGTAGCACAATCCCATAACACAGATGACAATCTCTTCCATTTGCGAAGAAATTACATTGTCTGCAAATAGTTGATATCGTGTTTGCAGTTTTATCTGTGTGTACATTTGTAGCTGCATTTTTCTATAGACTTTTGGAGCCTGTACTGTGGTAGTTGAAGTCAGAATCTTGGGGGAAAGTTAAAAAAACTGGAATTTAGATTAAGATTTTCTTCATAATGGAAAAAGTTAAAAAATCAAAATTGTTTACGCAGGTTCCAAACTTGCTGTGAAGAATAAGAATAATTCCTTTAAAATGAATATGAGGAGAAATTATTTTTGTTTATTTTTATTTATAATGCATCATGGGTAAAATTTACAGCATTGAAGTAGGATTTTCTTGGAATTCTTTTTGTATTTAGTGCAGGTTTTTTGTGTGTGGTCAGCTGGACTTTTGAAGTGAACAAGGGGGGGGGGGGGGGTGTGGTCAGCTGGACTCTTGAAGTGAACTAGGGGGGGGGGGGGTGTGGTCTCAAAAAGGGGGTTCCATTGTATTGAAATGTACACGTGTGATTCATGATATTATAACATTGATGCTTGATTGTTGTGGGTAACACAGTGTTCATTTTATTCCAGAGGTCAGATGATCTCCAATGAGGTGTTCAACTTTATCTCCAACTTTGACAATGCCAAACCGGAGGAGCGATCAAACCTCATCAACGCCAACCCCATGCAGGTACCGTAAAATCCCTAGTAAACGCCCAGTATCTAGCAAACGCCCACCCCCCACTTTTGGCCAAAAGTTGTGCAGAGGGGTCACTACCAAGCAAACGCCCACCCCCTTTTTTGCTTTAAAAAAATGTGTTTTAAGACAGTCGGCCTCCTTTATCTACGATTTGTGCACACTGTTCGATGGTTCGCCGGTGTTTTCTTCTTCTTTTTTTCCTATCACAGAACGTTGATCTTTATTTGTGTAAACAAACGGTGTGTTTATTTTTCATTAAAATTGCATAAATCACATGTTGTATCACTGTTTTTTTCTCGTAAAAATGTGATGACACTTTATTTTGCAAAGGGGTGTATACCTAGCAAACGCCCACCCCCTACTTGTACCCGAAATCAGTGCGGAGGGGGGGTGGGCGTTTGCTAGGGATTTTATGGTAATAGTAAAAGAATTGAAGGGCTCAGTCTGACGGGTGCAGTGGCCAAGTGGATAAGACGCCGGCCTACCAAGCGGAAGGTCGTTGGTTTGAATCCCGGCCGTGCCTGGTGGATTAACACTTTCGCGACGGGACACTGATAAATCAGTACCAGCGCTGACACGCCCATGGACGGGACGCGCATTTTTCAGTACCAGCCATAGAGGGTACACGACTCGTGATTGCTTCCCGGTTTTTTGACTCACATGCGAAGCAAAAGTGAGTCTATGTACTCACCCGAGTCGTCCGGCCGGCCGGCCGGCCGGCCGGAAAACTTTAACGTTGGATATTTCTTGGACACTATTCAGTCTATCAGTACCAAATTTGGCAAGATGGTGTATGATGACAAGGCCCCAAAAAACATACATAGCATCTTGACCTTGCTTCAAGGTCAAGGTCGCAGGGGCCATAAATGTTGTCTAAAAAACAGCTATTTTTCACATTTTTCCCATTTTCTCTGAAGTTTTTGAGATTCAATACCTCACCTATATATGATATATAGGACAAAGTAAGCCCCATCTTTTGATACCAGTTTGGTTTACCTTGCTTCAAGGTCAAGGTCACAGGAGCTCTTCAAAGTTGGATTGTATACATATTTTGAAGTGACCTTGACCCTGAACTATGGAAGATAACTGTTTCAAACTTAAAAATTATGTGGGGCACATGTTATGCTTTCATGAGACACATTTGGTCACATATGATCAAGGTCAAGGTCACTTTGACCCTTATGAAATGTGACCAAAATAAGGTAGTGAACCACTAAAAGTGACCATATCTCATGGTAGAAAGAGCCAATAAGCACCATTGTACTTCCTATGTCTTGAATTAACAGCTTTGTGTTGCATGACCTTGGATGACCTTGGCCTTGGGTCAAGGTCACATGTATTTTGGTAGGAAAAATGTGTAAAGCAGTTCTTAGTGTATGATGTCATTGCTAGGTTTAGTTATTTGACCTTGACTCTGGAGGTCAAAGTCATGTAAAGGTCAAGGTCAAGCATGTGAGTCGTATGGGCTTTGCCCTTCTTGTGAAGCTTGCAAATAAATTGAGTTGTTTCCCTTGATACACTTGGCGTCCCCTTCTGCCATTTGCAAATCCGCCTGATTTGTGTGCGTTTTTGAGGGAAAAAAATGAATCAAAGGCGAGCCTTGTCTCGGGAGGAGATTCTCCGGATGTTGGACCTTGAGGATCCCGTAGAGCATGATTCGGACGTATCGTTTTCGCCTCACGAAAGCGATACAAGCAGTGAAAGTGAGGAAGAAACAGTCCCGTTGTTGCTAGTACGAGTCGGCAAACTACACGTGGTTGGCGGTGATACTGCTAGACGAACATGTATCTCGGAATCGTGCAGGAGCTATGGGGGCGTGGCAGCACTGATAACAATGGATGGCTGGAGCCTTCAAATCCTTTTGAAATTGTTCATAGGTGTACAGTTGGTACTTTGTTGTGAAAATGTGACTTATATTCAATATGGATTACCTAGACATCATTTGGTGAGTGTTAGATCTACAGTTTTGTTTCATTTGAGTCAGGATGCTGTGAGTGAATGCGTGATTTGCTTGTTTTTTTCTTTGTACTGTCTCCTTATTTCTGTGTACAATGTTAACAATATTTCAGCTAATTCATAGGTTTTACACCTTGTTTGGTTATAACATTATTTATGATACTTTCTGTTAAAAAATAACTTTTAAAAAAAGCAGTAGAAAATAAAACACACACAAAAAAACGTTAAAAAACACAAATTATCCCCCTTTCACCCCCCTTTCACCCCCCTTTGCTAAAACAAATCGCGTGACAAACTTATAAATAGCACGACTGAACTGGGCATCCATTTTTGAATTAGTACACAAAATTTGGTGGTGATTGGACTTAATTCAAGCTTGCTAGACAGATTTCTTTACAGTTACTGATTTTTGGGAAGTTTCTTGGTGGCAAGCTTGGGCAGGCAGGACGTAAACGCCGTGGCAGTGCTAGTCACAATAGTGTTAAGGGTGGAGATTTTTTCTGGTCTCCCAGGTCAACTTATGTGCAGACCTGATAGTGTCTTTTCCCCCTTTGTGCGTACATGCGAGCACAAGACCAAGTGCACAGAGAAAAGATCCTGTAATCCATGTCAGAGTTTGGTGGGTTATAGAAACACGAAAATACCAAGCATGCATCCCCCAAAAGTGGCGTATGGCTGCCTAAATGACGGGGTTAAAACGGTCATACACATAAAAACCCACTTGTGAAAAACCCCACAGTTTATGGGAGTTTTAATCCATGAACGCAGAAGAAGACGAGAAAAAGAAGAAGAATTCTTTTGAATCAAAAATAGGGAAACGTTAGTCAATGGAAGGTTTATTCAAAACATAATACAAAAACATTCACCTTTCCTGATTTTGAGTCTTGATTTTGGAAAATTGTTAATGTGTTGAAAAATGTTTTAGTTTTTTTGTTTTGATTGTTTTGGAAATCCAGTGCGTACTAACTGCTGTTCTCTCTGTCAACAGTTTGTGGGAATCTTCCGTAACCTGATTGACAAGATCGCCAAGGACCAGACGCTGCAGTACATCCTCACCATGCTGGACGATTCTCTGCAGGTGTGTGATGCATCCAGAGCTGCCAACGGCTACACTCTCAGCGTAGCATGCTACATGTTAAGGCAATGTGAGGCATTAAAATTACCAAAATCAAACTTGGAGAATACATGGAATAACTTAGTTTTCTGGGTAGTTATTGAAGTGACTTATAAAAAGAAATAACAAAATTGCGAATATTAAAGGACATAGACTGCCGTTGCTATGAAAACAGGCATAAACAGCGCCATATTGGATTTCTAGGAAACGGTTTTACAGCAACATCGTACATCAAAAATGCATAATATTTGGCACAAAGATACACATGACTTAAATCTACAATCATATAGAACGATTTTTTGACCAAAGACTACAGTTGAATTTAAATTAATTTTTGTAATAAGGGTTCATGTATTTCTAATATATGATGTCGCTGTAAAACCGTTTCCTAGAAATCCAATATGGCGGCTGTTTCCATGGCAACAGTGACCATTAATATTCACAATTTGTTCATTCATTTTGATAAGTCACTTCAATAACTATCAACAAAACTAGTTTATTCCATGTGTTCTCCAAGTTTAATTTTAGTGCCGCACATTGCCTTAAGAGCGATTGCTATGCCAAGTTAAAGATTGCTACACTGTAACAAATAATCACAAGCATGCAACAGTTTCCTTTTTTGTGTGAATCATGGTACTCATATCTGGTTTCCACTCCTTGTCGTGGTTACAAAATGGGTCATAAAACATTGTCTACACTTAAAAATGGCACTGCAGATACTCTCTAATGGGCAGTTTATGTTCCTGCATTCTCATGAAACTTTATTAAAAATGTCTATTCTCGTGCAAGATGGCATACATGTGGGTGTGGGAATAAATTTTTAGAAAATGCTACACTTAAACACCATTTGCTGTGCTGAAAATTCCAAGAAATTCTAAATTGTTACACTCGAGGACGGACGCAGTGGCGTGGTGGTAAAGACGTCAGCCTCCTAATCGGGAGGTCGTGAGTTCAAATCCCGGCCGCTGCCTCCTGGTGGGTTAAGAGTGGAGATTTTTCCGATCTCCCAGGTCAACTTATGTGCAGACCTGCTAGTGACTTAACCCCCTTCGTGTGCACACGCAAGCACAAGACCAAGTGCGCACGGAAATGGTCATGTAATCCATGTCAGAGTTCGGTGGGTTATAGAAACACGAAAATACCCAGCATGCCTCCCCCGAAATCGGCGTATGCTGCCTGAATGGCGGGGTAAAAACGGTCATACACGTAAAAATCAACTCGTGCTAAACACATGAGTCAACGTGGGAGTCTAAACCCATAAACGAAGAAGAAGAAGAAGAAGCAGCTACACTCGAGGCTTCACAAGAGTTTGCCGGTCTGTGTGTGTGCTGCGTCTTTGTTTGACCAACACTAGCTTAGTGTCGCCCCGATCCCCATGATAATGCTGTTGTGCAACTGCAAGTTAACATGTATGTTTAAAAACGAAAGAGATCTCACCAAGACAAGGACAGCAAAAATTCAGCCCATGGAGGCTTCTTCATGACCTCATTAAAAAAAGTAAACCAAAATGCAGAAGAAAAAGAATTAAAGCAGAGAAGCAAATAATAACAAGAAAAGAAAAAGGCTCTAGAAGCGATGTAAAAACATTTAGTCAGTCATTGTCATCGCCGAGACTACGTTCAGATAGTCTTGGCTAACCCGAAGACCAGGGCGGGTCACGCTCGTCTCCGCGAAGCATGCGACCGTAGTACTTACTGAACATATTTTCTTCCATTGCGAGCACATTTTTATAATGAACATGACATATTTATATATTTTTGAATTCAGGAGAACATGAAGAATACAATACAATTTTCTTTCAATTTGTAACTGAAAATTTGATTTTAATGACAACCAATGGTCAATAAATATGAAACAAAAGACGATATGCTCCCCCTCGGACTGACAAAAAAGCTGGTCTGTCAACAACCCATCAAACATCTTATATTAATGTGCTGCCATGTTCCCTGTAAAAATGACTGATGGAATTGACATTGCAGGAGGACCCATCCAGGGTGGATATCTTCAAAGAATACGCCAAGAAACGGAAAGAGTCTGTGTGGCAGCCATTCTTCCACCTCCTGGATAGGAGTGACATGTTCATCGTACATCAGGTAAAACAAACACACACACAGACAAACCCACACACAGACAAACACATTCATGTACGTAGGCAAGCACACACACTCACGCATGCACACACACATACACACACACATCCACACACACACACACACACACACACACACATACACATACACACACACACACACACACACACACTGCACACTGCACACTGCACACTCACATGCATGTATTCACACAGTCACACACACGCGCATTCACAAACACACACTCATGCACACACACACACACGCAAACACACAACACTGTTACGCCAAGCGACAAATTGCTACAGTCAAACAAATAATCACAAGCATGCAACAGTTCCCTCTTGCTTTGGAGTCTTGGTACTCATTTCTTCTTCTCACTTCGTATAGCGGTCAGGATCAGAAAAAGTTGTCCATGCTAAACAGTGGCACTCTCTAAAGCCCATTATGATGTTCCTGCTTTCTAATGAAGTTGTGGTGGATTTTTTAATGTATACTTTGGTCGACGTAGCGCACATAAATGCGGATGTGTGACGACATTTTAGACAATGTTACACTAAAACTTAAACACCATTTGCTTCACTGAAAATCCCCCAAAACAACAAAGTGTTACACTAGAGTGACCCGTGGCAGGTCTTTGAAACATTCAAGGGCATTCACACTTTAACAACCCATACACACCCGACACTTATTTTCGGAATTGAAGTGCTCACTGGGGCGGGGATGTAGCTCAGTCAGTAGCGCGCTGGATTTGTATCCAGTTGGCCGCTGTCAGCGTGAGTTCGTCCCCACGTTCGGCGAGAGATTTATTTCTCAGAGTCAACTTTGTGTGCAGACTCTCCTCGGTGTCCGAACACCCCCGTGTGTACATGCAAGCACAAGACCAAGTGCGCACGAAAAAGATCCTGTAATCCATGTCAGAGTTCGGTGGGTTATAGAAACACGAAAATACCCAGCATGCTTCCTCCGAAAACGGCGTATGGCTGCCTAAATGGCGGGGTAAAAAACGGTCATACACGTAAAATTCCACTCGTGCAAAAAACACGAGTGTACGTGGGAGTTTCAGCCCACGAACGCAGAAGAAGAAGAAGAAGTGCTCACTGTGTAAAAGGGTATGCAGTTCCTTGTGTTCTTCATTACCATTACAAATGTTTTTCAGTCGAGTTGCATCGTGGCCAAGATCGCGTGCTGGAGCAAGGAGCTGATGGAGAAGAAGAGTCTGCAGAGTTATCTCATCTGGCTCAAGGAGAGACTCAAAGAGCCAGTAAGTGACGGCCGCAGTGGCGTGGTGGTAAGACGTTAGTTGGCCTCCTAATCGGGAGGTCATCAGTTCGAATCCCGGTCGCTGCCGCCTGGTGGGTTAAGAGTGGAGATTTTTCCGATCTCCCAGGTCAACTTATGTGCAGACCTGCTAGTGACTTAACCCCCTTCGTGTGTACACGCAAGCACAAGACCAAGTGTGCACGGAAAAGATCCTGTAATCCATGTCAGAGTTTGGTGGGTTATAGAAACACTAAAATACCCAGCATGCCTCCCCGAAATCGGCGTATGCTGCCTGAATGGCGGGGTAAAAAGTCATACACGTACAAATCCACTCGTGCTAAATACATGAGTGAATGTGGGAGTCTAAGCCCATGAACGAAGAAGAAGAAGAAGAACCATTAAGTTTAATGTTTTTAATCGTCTGTTTTTCCTGATGTCTCAGAGAGGAAGTAGGAGATTTGATTCAGGCTTGACCACAGTGTGAGCTTTGGAAAATCACTCTTTCAGGATTATCAGCAGTTTGGAAGAGTAAGTGCCCCTTTACCTCGGACAAGCTTGTCACAACATCGGGAGTATGTTCCATGCTTCCAGATCACTGAAAATCCTGACTGAATTATTTCCGGAAAATGTCCATTGTGCAAGTCAAATGTGTGTGGGCACAGGGGTCGAAGCTGGACACGAAGAGGAAACAAGCTTACAGAGAGGATTTATGACACTGACATTTTCTGATCAATTAATAGCCTGGGGGAACAAAAGGCCAATGTGGTATTGTGTATTGTTTTGTTTTGTTCAATGTTTCTGATTGTTTATTTTTATTTTGTTGTTGTTATTGTTGTTGCTTTTAATAGTTTGTCGAAAGGAATTTAAAATTTTTATCGTTACTTTGAGGCCTTCAGAAAACTTTCATGCAAGAGTAGTTATTCACATTGATTTAGTTCTGATGAACTTCTTATTAATGTCTGCAGGTAGGCTTACAACAGTGAGTAAATGATAAGTTAACATCTGTTTATCTTTTTGGAAATGTGGCGGGGAAATAGCTCAGTCCGTAACGGTACTGGCTTCAAGCAACAGTTGTCGCTACCGTCGTGGGTTCAATCTCCTGAATTGGCGAGGGATTTATTTCCCAGGGTCAACTTTGTGCAGACTCTCCTTGACGTCCGAACACCCTCGTGTGCATGCAGCGCACGATAAAGAAACGAAGTTCATAGAGAAAGTCACAGGGCTTGGAAACATGAATACACATATGCAGGAGAGAAAAAAAAGGTATCGCCGTACTGTATGGCAGCTTGCTTTCCCCAGTGAGAAAGCAGCCCCAATTTTCATGAGTGTAACCTCACAGGATAATATAAAATCTTATCCTTATCCTTATGTATTTATATCTGCTTGCAGGTGAACGAGTACCACAGCACAGTGGCACGGTGTCTACAGATGATGCTGAGGGTGGATGCCTATCGAGTTGTCTTTGTCGATGTGGATGGTATCAGTGTGTAAGTGGAGATATTTGTTCTGTCTACTAGCAGGGATGGTCAAATCTCAATATTATTTTAACTCGCCAGCCAGGCGAGTAACTTCCAAAAAAGTCACTAGCCCGCCCGAAATTTCACTGGCCCGGTGCATGCTACAGTTTCTGTAGGCTGCAGTGTTTTTATGGCTTTAAAACTTGGTATTACAACCAAAAGAAAGGTGTTGCACTTGACCAGAATTTTCTATGGCCAACCGGGCAAGTTGCCAGACGGTTTCTACTAGCCCGGCGGATTTTCTACTCGCCCCTGGTTATCAGGTGGCTGATTTGGCCAACCTTACTACTAGGGCTATATCTTGTGTTTAACCCTTGTGCTTGCCTGTAAGACGTCAGCTGACGTGCTGGGTAACTTACTTTAACGGGGAGTAAACCTTTCAATAAACAAAAAAAGATGAACAGCAACAACAAACAATGTGTGTGTGGTGTATTTCATTGTACATCCAGAGCTTACTGTAAGTTGTCAATTCAGGTAAATATGTAATGCTTTGTATACAAATATTTTCTGGCAGCGACCAGGTTATCAGACAATACTTTGTTTTTAGAAAAAAAATCATGGAGCATTTGCACACTCGTAGCAGCAAATCCAATAAGTCATCATCTTTTATACCGGGTCCACCATCGATAGTGAAATGGCTATGAGAAGGCCATTTGATGGTTGAAAGTGCTATAACAGAACGCTTTATATTGTGATCGTTATATCAGTTTGAAAGATCAAGCTTTTGCAACGAAGTAATGTTATGTTTTCAACAAAGTGTATGTGTAAAAGGCTTTCATTTGTCACAACTCGTTTGACAGAACGTGTGCCTGCGAAAGATCAGCTTCTTCTGTGCACTTCTTTGTGATTGTTTATTTGATGTTGTGTTTTGTGTTGTTTTTGTTGTTGTTGTATTTGTTGTCGTAGTTTGTATTGTTGTTTGTTGTTGTTGTTGTTGTTGCTTTTAATAGTTTGTCGAAAGTAAAACACAATTGTTTTAAAGCGTTACTTGGAGGCATTTAGAACCCTTTCGTTCAAGAGTGACTTGTTTTGGTGTGATATCGCAATGACAAAGTTTTCCTTGCAGGATAACCTCTGTTCTGCTGGGGCATGAGAAGATTGGTTTCCAGATTGTGTACCAGCTGTGCTTCTGTCTGTGGTGCCTCAGCTTCAACAGCGCACTGGTGGAGAAAATGAACAAGTCAGTATCCCCATACTGGGCCACAGTGGAACCTCCTTGTTAAGACCGAAATATCAGAAAATAAGGCCTTAAAAAGGAGGGAGTCTTAACTCATTCGCTGCGTGTCGGAACTGGAATTCCGACACCTGTGTTTAGCGTTGGCTGCGTGCCGGTACTTGAGTTCCGACGGATATCACGAATTTTTAACGGTGTAAACGGTCCTGCTGACCAAGGGAAACAACCCCTGCAATGAACTTCTATCTGTCTACAGTGGTACCATTCACTGTAAACAGTTCCTTCCCTTAAATTGTTGGGATTAATAAAAATTTTGTTGACAGTGTGCGACCCACGTGTTTTGACTTTTCCAAGATGGCGGATCGTTCTGCTGAGACGTAGTAACTTGAAAAGAGTGCTAGAACGTGTTATTCAGTACGGTTCTGATCTTGACCTCAGTGATGATGATAGTGGAGATGATATTTTAGATTCTGGTGACGATTTTGTGCCAATGGACGATCATTTGGGTGATGATTCGGGCAATGCAAGTGTCGATCATGACATTGTGTATGATGAACCCATGACGTAGAAAGTTTTTTTGTTTTGCTTCAAATTGGATATTTTGCCTGGATATGAAGACAACAAAAGGTATGTACTTTCAAATGTTTCATATATTTTCTAAACGAGTAAGTTCCAAACTTTGCAAAAACATAAGGTATGTAAGGTGATCTTGTGTTGTTGATTTTTAATAATTTTTTCAAAATGGCTCTAAATCGCGCGTTGGCAGGGAACACAGGGGAAATTTAGACACGCAGCGAATGAGTTAAAAGGGGGGTACATTTGCAGAGGTAATGGATGGAGAGACTGAGTCCTAGTCTTATATCGGGGGGGGGGGGGGGGGGGGGGGGGTTAATATGTGCGCGATATAAATTGCATTAAAAAAAAATTTTAAATTAAAATCCCTGCGCTTAGAACTGTACCCACGGAATACGCGCGATATAAGCCTCATATTGATTGAAACTGAATTATTTTAGTTTCACCAGAATATTCTTCTACGGTGGAAACCCCCCTTTTAAGATCTCTAAAAGACACTATAAAATCTGAGAAAACAGTGTCTTCAAAGGGAAGGAGTCATAAAGTTACTGTCCTTGACACTTCAATCTGCACGAAGCTCCCAGGGCTCTCAGTCATCTATCCATTTGAAGTTATACAAAGTTTCATTGACCATCTTGCAAGGTGTCGAAAACTGCAATTTTGTTATGAAATTCATTTTCATCTTTGTTTGTTTGGCAGGAAAGCTGTAACTTTGTAAGATAGTTGTGTAAAGCTTTTTACTGTTTATATCATAATCTGCAACAAAAGACAAATTGTTGCTTTAGCAATGCTGTGACCTGCACTGCATCTTTAACTCATTGTCTCCCAGGTACTGATATATCTGTACCCACTCTTATGGCTCTATCTGACCAGGTACGGATATTTCCGCTCAGACTGTTAGCTTCAGTCGCTTCCTGTAACGTCGATCTAACGCCTGCCTTCAGTGTGTTGATACACAGTTTCTACACAGTTACTACAATTCTTAGTGACCTACTGCAGCACAGCTGGTCTCGGCTAAATAAAACTTGGTCAACATAGGTGGGGTACAAAGTGTTAAATAAGGGGGGGGGGGGGGGGGGGTAGGGCCAGATGAAGGTACAGTGGTTTCTCCAGATTCTTAAAATTAGTCAAATTCACCAGAATCTCCACGAAACAGTCAGATAAATAGTATCCCTTTGTGTGTGTTTCAGAATGAACCTGATCCCCGTGCTGGCCGACATTGTGAGCAGCACACAGAGGGAGAAGGTCACGCGCATCATCCTGGCTGTCTTCAGGGTGAGTACTTCTATATATCGACGTCATGTTTGAGGTTGTAATGTTTGTGCGGGTGTTATAATGCAATATGTAGCCGTATGAGGGTTCCAGTGTGTGAGTTGTACATGGCCGGGTGCTAGAGTGCTGCATGAATGAGTAAGTGCATGCTGGGTGAATTGTGGGTTGCGTACGTCCGAGGGGCACATGTAGCCTGTGTGTCTGAAGTAGTGGGTATGTTGCGTAAGGGTGTGCTGATATTGAACTTCAGTTGTGTTTTGTAAATGTCTATGTATCAGTGTATCATGTCTTGCCACACACATGCCAAATTTCCTTGTATTGATGAGGACAATAAAACTTCTTGTATCTTGTATCATCACGAAATTTTGGCGGAACTCATTTTAGACTGCTTTTCAGCAGAAGACCAAAACAGATTATTTTTATTTTTAAATAGTGTTTATATTTGTACCTGTTATGGATAGAAAGATAAAAGAAAGTTAAATCATGTATTGTCCATCCTATTTTTTTTTTTTGACTCACATGCGAAGCAAAAGTGAGTCTATGTACTCACCCGAGTCGTCCGTCCGTCCGTCCGTCCGTCCGTCCGTCCGTCCGTCCGGACGTCCGGACGTCCGTCCGGAAAACTTTAACGTTGGATATTTCTTGGACACTATTCAGTCTATCAGTACCAAATTTGGCAAGATGGTGTATGATGACAAGGCCCCAAAAAACATACATAGCATCTTGACCTTGCTTCAAGGTCAAGGTCGCAGGGGCCATACATGTTGTCTAAAAAACAGCTATTTTTCCCATTTTTCCCATTTTCTCTGAAGTTTTTGAGATTGAATACCTCACCTACATATGATATATAGGGCAAAGTAAGCCCCATCTTTTAATACCAGTTTGGTTTACCTTGCTTCAAGGTCAAGGTCACAGGAGCTCTTCAAAGTTGGATTGTATACATATTTTGAAGTGACCTTGACCCTGAACTATGGAAGATAACTGTTTCAAACTTAAAAATTATGTGGGGCACATGTTATGCTTTCATCATGAGACACATTTGGTCACATATGATCAAGGTCAAGGTCACTTTGACCCTTGTGAAATGTGACCAAAATAAGGTAGTGAACCACTAAAAGTGACCATATCTCATGGTAGAAAGAGCCAATAAGCACCATTGTACTTCCTATGTCTTGAATTAACAGCTTTGTGTTGCATGACCTTGGATGACCTTGACCGTGGGTCAAGGTCACATGTATTTTGGTAGGAAAAATGTGTAAAGCAGTTCTTAGTGTATGATGTCATTGCTAGGTTTAGTTACCCTAAAGGTCGAGGTCAAGCATGTGAGTCGTATGGGCTTTGCCCTTCTTGTTTTGTTTTTTTTCGACCTCAGTTGCATGCAGGCTGTTTCAACCCTTCCTTGTTTTCTTCTCTTTTCTCTTTCCTCTTTCCTTTTTTTTTATTTTTTCTTCTTGTAAATAGGCGGTGAGCATCCTTCTTCATTGGTCTTTTTTCTTCTTTTTAACTCCAGCATAGAGGTATATATATTACACTCACGAGACATGGACATTTTCTCTTTACAATGGAAATATTTCTTATATTTACAAATCAAATTTTCTACTTAATATTTGAAACTCAAAAATTACAAACACTGATCCCCGACAAGTTGTCCATCCTATTTTCGAGAGTATTTCTCATGGAGAATGATTTATTTAGTCTAAAGCTCAAAAACATCAAAATTGCCAAGAATCGAGATATGCCAACATTTTAGGATGACAACGATATCATGTATTCAGACCTTGGAACCCTATGATTTTGCCATATTTTGTACTCTTGGCTGTCTCAAATATGATCAGTGCGGTTGGTAAAAAATATAGGACCAAAAAAGTTCCTAGACTACTTTTTTTCACAAGTCCATCTCCAAGCCGATCCAGTCTTTTAACATATATCTGGTTTTCAATTCTCATGGCAGGTCATTCGATGCGAAATCTCGATTAACCCAGCACCATTTTGAATTTTGTAAGAAGTATCGAGACAAGAGCAGGGGAATAAGACAAAGTGCAAAAATCACTTTCATTTGCTTCTTTCAATCATGCCGAAATGACGGTGCAATGGAACGGGTGTGCAGCATGCTTGAATATTTTTAATGCTGTATTGAGTACACTCTTTTATCTAAAAACTAGCAGTCAGGCCCGGCTTCGCCCGGGTGTTTCTGCTCTCCCCTCTCTCAGAAACCTCTCGAATCTTATTCCAATGTGGATAAGAAAAATGACAGTGTGAGCTCATACATTTGGATGTATAGGCAAGGCAAGTTTCTATTTGGTTCAACGTGTTCTTCGTGATTTGTTTACCCCTTCTGAGTTCTCACACCCACTGTAGTTACCGTCTGATCAAAGCACGCATACCTCATGAGTGAGCGCGTCATACCTTTTTGAACAGGGGAGAGAAATCTGTAAATTCTCGTGATCTTTCACTGAGGCGATCGTTTCGTAAACATTATTTGCGATGATCTGGAAGGCAGGGAGGGGGAGCAGGGGGCAGGGTTAGTGTGTGTGTGTGTGTGTGGGGGGGGGGGGGGGGGGCGGCGGGGTGATAGCGGGCGGGGGGTGTCACGTTTCAATATATCACTTAAGGTGATTATGAACCGGTTAATTACTACTAATTAACTAACCACACCACGATCCACTCTCGCAGTCATACAATTAAATAGAGTCAACAAAAGTATAAGTTTCAGACGCCTGTTTATGTATAAACTCACCACCTCCCTCGAGCCTTCACTCAAAATATGTTCCTTTTACGTTCTCAACACGTAAAAAACCCGTGATCACTGACAAAATGCCAGTAGTATATAGAAAATTATAGTAACACGCTGATCCCGTGTAAATACAGTCAAATGAGAATGTTCTGTTCAAAAGCTCTAGTTCATGCAGGGGTCACACACCCCACGTTGTCACTACTCCAATGAAATCACAGATAAGAAAAGACAACGGTGGTCAACGGGGTGCGTAAGACACGGTGCACTTAGCTTTCTTTCTGTATGCTGGTTAGCCGGTATGCTGGTTAGCCGGGTTGCTGGTTAGCCGGTTCGCTGGTTAGCCGGTCTGCTGGTTAGCCGGTTTGCTGGTTAGCCGGTTTGCTGGTTTCCTCAGGTCCCAGCTCCAACGTCTGCAGCTAGCAGTGTCCCGCCAAAGGCAGCCGTGCAGCAGTCACAGGAAAACGAAACGAAACGAACGAAGGCTGCAAACAGAAAGCATCGGTGCACTAAACATGTCAGCTACCCCTCACCCACCACCTTAAAACATGTCATCTTTAAATATCTCATCGAGCACGTGGGCCTGCACAAAACGGACTTTTTACAACAACAAAACAGTCATTTTCCGTCCTTCTCTCCCTATCTGCAAAAACCATATACAGATT
This sequence comes from Littorina saxatilis, assembly GCF_037325665.1. Lineage (NCBI taxonomy): Eukaryota > Metazoa > Mollusca > Gastropoda > Littorinimorpha > Littorinidae > Littorina > Littorina saxatilis. The sequence goes on along the minus strand of NC_090255.1, from coordinate 10,217,842 downwards.
AGTATTTTAGCGTCACAGAGAGTAAATTATGCGCTAACCTGGAAAGAACAACAGAGAGTATTTCATTCCACAACACAGACTCATCAACAGCGTTAAATAATGATTTATTACCTCAAAAGCCTATGATTGTACTCTCAATGGAAGCAAAGTCCGCCTCCTCCCTGGAACAGCCTCTGTTCGTCAACAGTGACCGAAAACCTCCAGAACCCCTTGTCGAATCCTTATGCGAAAGCCATCGCCGACGAAGGAATGTTGACGACTTGTCCTCAGCAAAATATGTGGCAGTGTGAAGGAAATAACCGGTGGAAGCTCCCCTAGAGTGCCGAATACAATATTCGGTGAAAAACCATCATACTCTAGAAACTGTGTATTAGATCCTTCCCCTTCTGCCGCTGGGTGTCAAGTGCGCCGCCCTTGTGTCTCTCTCAGACAACCTAGCCAATAACACGTGACTGACCTTGTCACAAAACCAGTCCAGCTATACACAATTCTGCCTCCCCAAGCAGAAAAAAGACACGAGAAACTCAATCCCTGAAAATCCCGTGTGCGCTGTCAGCGAAAAACCGTCAGCCCTATGACAGCAGAAACCTCCACTGTAAAACTCGTGCGCAGCAAACCCTCCGTGTTCATTGAGCACTGTCAGCAAACTCTGCTGTAGCCCAATATCACGCACAGGCGCTTTCTATCATACATTGACCCAGAACAGGCACTCCACTGAGTGACACTTTCTTGGTCTCTGTCACCCGATCGTGACACACCTCCCCTCTTCAAGACGAAACCTCGGTTTCGCTCACAGTCATGTTCTCCTCTACAGCCCGAGAGAGAAAGTCAGCTCCAACATTGTTGGCGCCCGGAATGACGCGTACCGTGAATTGGTACGGTTGGAGAATCAACGCCCAGCGCATAAGTCTGGCGTTTGCCAACCTTGCAACCTGAAGATATTGCAGAGGTTGATGGTCTGTTTCCAGACAGAAAGGTCGTCCTCAAGAACGAGCAACCCCTCGTTTCACCCCTGATAACTGCAACCTTCTCTGTCTTCTTGTCTTTGTTCTTCTGGTCTTTGTTCTTCTGGTCTTTGTTCTTCTCCCCGTAGGCTGTCCTCTCTATGTAGGCGCGCAGCAGGTTGGCGTGGTACAGGCGTGCTTTCCCGTGCATCATGATCCTGTAGTCGTTCTGGCCCACCCTCGCTGTCACCTCAAAAGGTCCTTGCCACTGCAGTTGTAGCTTGTTGTGTTTGACAGGTAGAAGTAGCAACACCCGTTCTCCAATCTTGAAGCTGCGCGGCCGTGCCTTGCGGTCGAATCCTCGCGCGTAACGCTGTGCTGCTCTTCCCAGGTTCTCTTGAGCCAGTTTGCAGGTCTCTTCAATCCTGTTCCTGAGTTCTACGATGTAGGTCGCTGTCGTCTGCACCTCCTCGTCAGCTTCTTCGTCCGTCCAAGCCTGACGCAGGATAGCCATGGGACCGCGTACCTGTCTGCCGTACAACAACTCAAATGGGGAAAAGCCCAAGCTCTCCTGAGGAACCTCGCGGTATGCAAAAAGCAATGCTGGGATGTACCTGTCCCACGTGCGTGGTTTCTCCTGAGCTAGTTTCCTCAGCATGGTCTTCAAGGTGCCATTGAACCTTTCCACCAGTCCGTTGCACTGAGCATGGTAAGGAGTGGTGAAGTGCTGCTCCAGTGATAGCAGTCGTGCTGCCTCCGCCATCACTCCTCCCGTGAACTGCGTGCCTCTGTCGGTGAGTACCTCTGATGGAATTCCCAGCCGGGACCACATAGTAACCAGAGTCTCAGCTACTCGCGTGGCTTCAATCGATTTCAGAGGGATCGCCTCTGGGTATCGAGTAGCGTAGTCCACCATGGTCAAAATGTATCTGTTTCCGTCCTCAGACGCAGGCAAGATGGGCCCGATGATGTCCACTGCCACCCGACGAAAGGGTTCGTCGATGAGCGGCATCTTCTCTAAGGGGACCTTCCTCACCCTTCCTTTGGCAACCACCTTCTGGCACTTATCGCAGGACGCACAGAAACGTCGGACATCCGTGCAGATGCCTGGCCAGTAAAAGTGGCGCCAGACACGATCCGTGGTCTTCTTGGTGCCAAGATGACCTCCCAGAATCGAGTCGTGTGCCGTTGCCATGACACCCTCGCGAAACTCGCGAGGCACGACAACCTGTTTGAATGTACCTTCTTGGTTGCTGAACTCACGGTAGAGCAACTTCTTGTCCCTGAGGAACCTTGACCTCCCATGCTTCCCGCTCAGCTTCACCTTCCCCGACTTCGCGTGCTCCCGAGGAGTCGCTAATGTCGGATCAGATGCCTGAGCCTTCGCGAGAAGCGCGGGGGTCACGTTCCCCAGGGCAGCTCGTGCAGCAGGTAGGGGTTTGAGAGGTTTGTCCTCTCGCTCCGCCTGTGCCCGCGTGAGCACTGAAATGACGTCGGGAGACCGATAAACGGGAACCTCCCTGGTGACGCCGTCCACAAACTGAACCCGGTTTCCGATGAGCAGGTCGCATGGAGGATCGTCCATGACGACGGCCACAATGGTCCCCGTGAACAACGGTGTTACGACCTTGATCACTGCCGTGTTCAAGTCGTAAGCGTGAGATGCCTCGGCCATTCTCACCCTGATGCTGTCTCCTGTGTAGGCCATAGCTGGAACTAGACTCGCCCGAACCACTATCATGTCTGCCCCTGTGTCCCGCAGACCTTCGCCCTTCACTCCGTTAACGTAGACGTTGCAGTGGGGCTGGAAATGTTTCCTGGAGCACGGAACGCAGAGTTGTGGAATGGTGCATGAGCTCGTGACGTCCCTTAGCTCCTCACTGCCAACAAAGTGTACGCCCTTCTGGTCAGCCTGTCTCTTGTGGCAGTCCTTCTTCACGTGGCCCCGCTTGTTGCAGTAGTAACACTGGATGTCAGTTCTGGAACTTGATCCTTTGTGTCCCTGATCGTCCTTCCCGTCCTTGGGTCCTGAAGAACCCGAATTTCCCGATTTTCCCGGCCGTGAGCCTGAAGATTTGCCGGAGATCGCCTGGGCGTCCTCGTGTACTCTGATCCAGTCGGCTGCCTCCTGAGTAGTCTTTGGCTGGTGCTCCTGCACGAAGGTCACCACCTCAGGTCGCAGGCTGGACATCAGTTGTTCCATGACAATGAGGTCGGCAAGGTCGTCGACGGTCCAGTTCTTCTCGGCCATCTCCACCCAGCGCCGCAGGTAGAGATTAAGGCGTGCCACAAACTGATGGCTCAGCTCGCCGCTCAGTCTCTTGCTGTTACGCAGACGTCGTCTGTAGGCTTCCGCAGTCAGGTTGAAGCGCTGGAGTAACGCCTTCTTTAGTGCCTGATAGTCTCTCGCCTCGTCGTCATCCAAAGCGTTGTAGAGCTGCAAAGCGCGTCCTTTCAGGCAGGTGCTAAGGCGGCTAGCCCACGTGGCCTCTTCCCACTTCTGGTCAGATGCAATGCGCTCAAACCGGCGTAAAAAGTCGTCGAGCTCGTCCTTGTCATCGTCGAACGTCGGCAGTCTCGTACGGTCGGCAACAAACGTCGGCGCGCTAGCCTGAGTAAGCGTACCTTTCTCGGCCTGTAGCCTAGCCAGTTCTAGCTGGAGATCGCGATCCGCCTGCTCTTTCTCTTTCCGTTCCTGTCTGTCACGTTCGGCCTGTCGTTCGGCCTGTCGTTCCTGTCTCTCAAGCTCGTCTTTCTTATCCTGACGGTCACGTTCGGCCTGTCGTTCTCTTTCTTGTCTTGCAAGTTCGTCTTTCTTTTCTTGTCTGTCAAGTTCGTCTTTCTTTTCCTGTCTGTCTCGTTCTGCCTGTCGTTCGGCCTGTCGTTCTCTTTCTTGTCTGTCAAGTTCGTCCTTCTTGTCCTGTCTGTCACGTTCGGCCTGTCGTTCTTGTCTGTCAAGCTCTTCTTTTCTCGTCTGTCGCTCTATGTCTTCCCTACGTTCCAGCTCCTTGCGCTTAAGCAAACTACGCGCTCTAACGCGTGCGTCTCGCTCTGTCTGTTCCTCACTACCAGGAGTCTCAAAAGTTAATCTCTTCGTAGGAGATCCCCCTGTAGCCATGGTTAGTTTAGCAAAGCTTTATCACAAAAGTAAGTCTAACGCAGCTATAGCTAGAACACGCGGTGATGAAAGCGATGGATACAAAAATCCAGTAACCAGAAAATGCAGAAGAAAAATCCAAACGGTGTAGAACAAATCGCGTAGCCTACTTTATGGCTGCTTTTTGCGGTGAAACAAAGTGTTTCCCACAGCCGTGGCCTACTTTATCGGCTGCTTTTTGCGGTGAAACAGAGTGTCTCCCACAGCCTTGGTTAGGACAGAAGTCCTCGGACCCTTCTCCCCCAAAATTCCAACAAAGTCAAAATATGGAGAAAAATCCAAGTAAAACAAGACGGTAGAAATGTAACCTGTTACAGAATACGAAACAACAATGTAGAGAAAACTGAGTAAAACGAATAACGAATCCGCTAACCCCGCTCAGCTCTCTGCAACGGAAAACTCTGAACGTACAACAACAAAGATTCACAAACAAAGGAAAGGGAGGTAATCACAGTTAGCGCATACAATAACTCACAAATTACAATTTACATTTCCTGCAAGATGTGAATCGCTTAAGGTGTGGTATATGATCAAAACTATACAAAAAAGGGTAGCACCAAGCAGAAAATAGGTCGAGCACTGACGAGATTATCTGCTCTTAGTTATCCTTAATTGGTGGGTTTTTATCAGTTGGAAATTAACTGAGTAAATCCCGGCTTGGCCCCCATGTGTCACGTTTCAATATATCACTTAAGGTGATTATGAACCGGTTAATTACTACTAATTAACTAACCACACCACGATCCACTCTCGCAGTCATACAATTAAATAGAGTCAACAAAAGTATAAGTTTCAGACGCCTGTTTATGTATAAACTCGCCACCTCCCTCGAGCCTTCACTCAAAATATGTTCCTTTTACGTTCTCAACACGTAAAAAACCCGTGATCACTGACAAAATGCCAGTAGTATATAGAAAATTATAGTAACACGCTGATCCCGTGTAAATACAGTCAAATGAGAATGTTCTGTTCAAAAGCTCTAGTTCATGCAGGGGTCACACACCCCACGTTGTCACTACTCCAATGAAATCACAGATAAGAAAAGACAACGGTGGTCAACGGGGTGCGTAAGACACGGTGCACTTAGCTTTCTTTCTGTATGCTGGTTAGCCGGTATGCTGGTTAGCCGGGTTGCTGGTTAGCCGGTTCGCTGGTTAGCCGGTCTGCTGGTTAGCCGGTTTGCTGGTTAGCCGGTTTGCTGGTTTCCTCAGGTCCCAGCTCCAACGTCTGCAGCTAGCAGTGTCCCGCCAAAGGCAGCCGTGCAGCAGTCACAGGAAAACGAAACGAAACGAACGAAGGCTGCAAACAGAAAGCATCGGTGCACTAAACATGTCAGCTACCCCTCACCCACCACCTTAAAACATGTCATCTTTAAATATCTCATCGAGCACGTGGGCCTGCACAAAACGGACTTTTTACAACAACAAAACAGTCATTTTCCGTCCTTCTCTCCCTATCTGCAAAAACCATATACAGATTAGTATTTTAGCGTCACAGAGAGTAAATTATGCGCTAACCTGGAAAGAACAACAGAGAGTATTTCATTCCACAACACAGACTCATCAACAGCGTTAAATAATGATTTATTACCTCAAAAGCCTATGATTGTACTCTCAATGGAAGCAAAGTCCGCCTCCTCCCTGGAACAGCCTCTGTTCGTCAACAGTGACCGAAAACCTCCAGAACCCCTTGTCGAATCCTTATGCGAAAGCCATCGCCGACGAAGGAATGTTGACGACTTGTCCTCAGCAAAATATGTGGCAGTGTGAAGGAAATAACCGGTGGAAGCTCCCCTAGAGTGCCGAATACAATATTCGGTGAAAAACCATCATACTCTAGAAACTGTGTATTAGATCCTTCCCCTTCTGCCGCTGGGTGTCAAGTGCGCCGCCCTTGTGTCTCTCTCAGACAACCTAGCCAATAACACGTGACTGACCTTGTCACAAAACCAGTCCAGCTATACACAATTCTGCCTCCCCAAGCAGAAAAAAGACACGAGAAACTCAATCCCTGAAAATCCCGTGTGCGCTGTCAGCGAAAAACCGTCAGCCCTATGACAGCAGAAACCTCCACTGTAAAACTCGTGCGCAGCAAACCCTCCGTGTTCATGGAGCACTGTCAGCAAACTCTGCTGTAGCCCAATATCACGCACAGGCGCTTTCTATCATACATTGACCCAGAACAGGCACTCCACTGAGTGACACTTTCTTGGTCTCTGTCACCCGATCGTGACAGGGGGTAACCCTTGAGAATGACATGGTATACTGGTTTGATGAGAGTTACCTCCCTTCCGTGGGTGACAAAGCATGACTTACCTCCCTTGCACTATATAGACTGTATTGATAGATGGGGAGGGTAATTATCCGAGGAAGGAAACAATGTCTGGAGAAACTAAAACCCAGGTGCACATTTGTGGGTCCAGGGCAGTGTGCGTGCAAAATATCTTGTGCTTATCTTTTGCCATCTCTGAGGTATGGCGACCACAGACAGACAGACACACACACACACACACAGACAGACAGACAGACACTCTCTTTTATTTATATGTATAGATACACAAAAAACATTTTGACAATACTACATGACAGGCGCAGTGGCATAGTGGAGGAAGAAGGAAAATCCATTATTCAATGGACATATTATTCTATGTCCACAGAACATGCTGGAGAAACCAGAGGACCGTACTGTCATCACGGAGTAGGCTCTGTCCATGGTGCGGTGCAAGGTGTTCTATTGTCTTTCTGCAAGGTGTTCTATTGTCTCTCTCTCTGTCCACAGAACATGCTAGAGAAGCCAGAAGACCGTACGGTCATCACGGAGTACGATCTGTCCATGGTGCGATGCAAGGTGTATTGTCTCTCTCTCTCTGTCCACAGAACATGCTAGAGAAGCCAGAAGACCGTACGGTCATCACGGAGTACGATCTGTCCATGGTGCGATGCAAGGTGTATTGTCTCTCTCTCTCTGTCCACAGAACATGCTTGAGAAGCCAGAAGACCGTACGGTCATCACGGAGTACGATCTGTCCATGGTGCGATGCAAGGTGTTGTATTGTCTCTCTCTCTCTGTCCACAGAACATGCTGGAGAAGCCAGAGGACCGGACCGTCATCACGGAGTACGCTCTGTCCATGGTGCGCTGCAAGGTGGTCAAGCAGCTGGAGCTGCTGGAGGCCAGGAAGTGGGAGGACCCCGACCTGGAGGAGGACATCAAGTGGATCTCCACCAGGCTGGAGAGCTCCGTGCAGGATCTCAGGTAAATTGGGAGGGCTTACAGGTAAATTGGGAGGGCATACAGGTAAATATGGATGGCATACATGTAAATCGGGAGGACATACAGATAATTTGGAGGGCATACAGGTAAATTGAGAGGGCATACAGGTAAATTGGGAGGGAATACAGGTAAATTGAGAGGGCATACAGGTAGATTGGGAGGGCAAATAGGTAAATTGGGAGGGAATACAGGTAAATTGAGAGGGCATACAGGGGTCAAGGACAGTAGTAGGACAGGCTAAGTGTGAGCTGGGGAGGGAGGGTATTAAGACTGTCCTTTCTTGAGCTCGAAGTTTACTGTGCTTTTTTTTTATACAAAAAACTGAGTCCCAAAACTTCAAGCAGCGAGCTTTGTGAAGTAGACTTTGCGAAGTCATCTTCACCCAATTAATATGCTTTTGGGAGGGTTTTGATCCTAAATCTCCCCCGAAAGCGGCATATGGCTGCCTGAATGGCGGGGTTAAAACAGTCATACATGTAAAAACCCTCTCGTGCACAAACATGAATGAACGTGGGAGTGTCAGCCCATGAATGATGAAGAAGAAGAAAAGGATCCTAAATCCACACAGTTTCTAACATATAGTATCTGAGGTTTGCATTAACCCCTTCACTGCCACAGTGGTAGTAACTTATCCGAACGGTCTATGGGAAAGAACTGTGTTTAGAACCCCTACAAGTACTTGGACAGTGGTTACCTCCCATTTAGTTTTCAGAAATGTCCTGAAATGTTGTTGACACAAATCCCACGTATGAGATACGGTTATGGGCGTACGATAAACAGAAAATGACCACGTATTACATACGGGGTGGGCAGTGAAGGGGTTAATCTGAAGTCTTGTACTTGATTGTGTTTCAGCTCCTTTGACGAGTATGTGAGTGAGGTGAGGTCAGGCAACCTGGAGTGGAGCCCTGTGCACAGGACGGACCGCTTCTGGAGAGAGAACGCCAGTCGTCTCAACGACAAGAACTACGAGCTGCTCAAGTGAGTAGAGGAAAGCATTCCATTGCTACAGAGATTTTTTTTCAAAATCATTGTACTGTACTTTTGGGACTATAAGGAGCAACTTTTTTTCTCAACTATTGTGTGGATTTTTCTCATTTTAACATTAGAAGTGGAGATTGCGTATTTTACAACGAAGCGCCATATAGTCCTGATACTTCATTTAATGAAACCGTAGATTTTAACATTTTGTACATCGGTTCTACATGAATTGAGCATGTTTTGTATAGCTGAAAAAGATCTGATGTCAACTTTATTGTTGTTGTTGTATTGAGATCGATAGATTTAAACTTTGGCAAGAACTACATGCACAGAAGCAGGAAAAGTTTGTGTCTCTGTGTGTATAAGAGTTCCTGTGTCCTTGGTAGTGTGTCTGTGAGTGCATGCATGCTTGTGTGTTATTCTAGGATTTTAGTGTCCTGTTGCAGACGAGGAGAGAGAGAGAGAGAGGGGGGGGGGGGGGGAAGAGCCTTCGGATGATTGTCTGATCGGTGAATGTTGTGTTTTCAGGATTTTAGTGCGCCTGTTGGAGACGAGCAGAGATCCCTTGGTTCTGGCGGTGGCGGCTCATGACATTGGGGAGTATGTGCGCCACTACCCCAGAGGCAAACAGTAAGTTCAAGCCCCTTTACTTTATTTTGCTGAATATGCCTGTAGCATGTGTGTGTGTTACAACTGCAGAAGAACTAAATTAGCACATTTAAGTAAGATCAGGGCTTGTTGAAATAGCAGACCTGTTTCCCCTACTATTTTGGGGTTCTTTATTAAGATTTGTGAAGATTTTGGGCCAAAAATACTTCAATTGTGTCCAGGCTGCTATTTTTAAATGTACTTCAAATTAGGTTGTTTTTGATTATATTGCCATATATGGTAACCACTGGATTACTATTTTGGTCATCAGATTACTTTTTTTTCCCTTGACCATTACTTTATCAATTTTTGGGGGGTGGTAAACAAGTATTTAATGTTGATTCTCAAGAGCTGGAGAGTGTTTGCGAAAAATGTAGCTAATGCTGAAGAATGTTTGCTACCTTTCTTGCATAATTTGTATAATGTAATGGTGGTAGAGTGGAAGCAAGGAGGGAGTCATAAAGGGGGTTTCCACTGTATATAGCAGGACAGGGTCAAGGTCATAGCCAGTGCATGGGTGTTACTCTTCCGGCTTTTGCCGGATTTCCGGTTTTTGAAAAAATCTGAAGCCGGAAATTCCGGTTTTCCGGGTTTTCAAATAAAAAAAAAAAGCTTTGTTTCGCTAAGTTGAAATAACGAGCAGCGGTTCCGATCCGACTTTTGACACCGGTTCGCGTGCTTTCTCGGTTCGCTCCCTTGGATTTGCCGCCATCTTGCTTATTATGATTTGGTTTCGTCGGTGTCCAGAAACTTTCTTTCAAACTTGAGCATTTTGGACCCCTGCCTTTCAGGTTTTTTGATTTTTCCCAGTAACACCCATGCCAGTGTCATAATTTTTTATGGCTTTGTTAATGTAGGTGTGTGTGTGGAGCAATTTGAAACATTCCTGTCATGACATCTCTCACCTAAAGGTGCAAGGAGTCATTCTGATTACATCGCTCAACGGCTATTGCCAATTATCTCTCTGACCGGACGCGAAAGTCCTACGCGAATCTATCAAAACAAGTTATCTCCCATATGTTGTTTGCGAGCCGTGTTCGCGAGACGAAAATAATTGCAGATTGGCCGACTTCGACAGTGATCTCCGTTCTGTTCTTCACAGTTATGATAAAGACATCGTTCTAAGGTCAAAACAAGTCGAAATTTTGGGACTGCTGCCGGAAGGAGACCGTAATATATGGTTGCATCACTACAGAAAAAATCGTCTGCTTCAGCGAACGCCGAAACCAAACGGTTGATTATCACGTGACACTTTTGCCATATTTAGAGTTGTTTGCACAGTAAATACAGCCGCGAAAAAATAGCTCCCTTGAAACTGTCTTACAAATCAATTCCTTTGTAATTTAAAAATTACACAACACCATGAAAAATCATTATCGACGATCGCGAATCTGTCATGTATTGTGCTGCGTTGCGGGCCCCTGGAGCGATTTTTTGATTGGTGCTTTTGTGAACAAGAAACAATTGACAAGTGGCTCTATCCCATCTCCCCCCTTTCCCCTATCCCATCTCCCCCCTTCCCCCGTCGCGATATAACCTTGAATGGTTGAAAACGACGTTAAACACCAAATAAAGAAAGATCGCGAATCTGCTTATATATATCAATATTACATTACAAAAAGCTCTAAATATTTTGTTAAAAAATCGGTTTCCTTGCCAGACAAGGAAACTCAAGGCATCCTGTCAGGGAGAGAATGAGCCGAACTCATTTTGAGCTGAGGTCAGGATGGCAAGGAGTATGCAGACTATTCTGTCTGGCATTGTTGATGATTGCATTTTAAGCTACTGTGCTTATGCTTATGTTCGCAGCCTGATAGAACAGCTGGGAGCCAAGCAGCTAGTGATGCAGTACCTCACTCACACCGACCCCAACGTGAGATACGAAGCTCTCCTGGCCGTGCAGAAGCTCATGGTACACAACTGGTAGGTCACACTTCTTGTCTCGTCTTCTTTTTACAGGCACTCTCCTTCCCATGTAATCAGTTCTGCTCCCAAGGAAAGGTGACTTTTCAAGCTAGCTTGGTAAACTGTTCTGCTCCAAAGGAAAGGCGACTTTTCAAGCTAGCTTGGTAAGCAGTTCTGCTCCCAAGGAAAGGCGACTTTTCAAGCTAGCTTGGTAAGCAGTTCTGCTCCCAAGGAAAGGCGACTTTTCAAGCTAGCTTGGTAAGCAGTTCTGCTCCCAAGGAAAGGCGACTTTTCAAGCTAGCTTGGTAAGCAGTTCTGCCCCCAAGCAAAGGCGACTTTTCAAGCTAGCTTGGTAAACCGTTCTGCTCTCAAGGAAAGGCGACGTTTCAAGCTAGCTTGGTAAACCGTTCTGCTCCCAAGGAAAGGTGACTTTTCAAGCTAGCTTGGTAAACCGTTCTGCTCCCAAGGAAAGGCGACTTTTCAAGCTAGCTTGGTAAACTGTTCTGCTCCAAAGGAAAGGCGACTTTTCAAGCTAGCTTGGTAAACAGGTCCCAAGGAAAGGCGATTTTTCAAGCTAGCTTGGTAAACTGTTCTGCTCCCAAGGAAAGGCGACTTTTCAAGCTAGCTTGGTAAGCAGTTCTGCTCCCAAGGAAAGGCGACTTTTCAAGCTTGCTTGGTAAGCAGTTCTGCCCCCAAGGAAAGGCGACTTTTCAAGCTAGCTTGGTAAGCAGTTCTGCTCCCAAGGAAAGGCGACTTTTCAAGCTTGCTTGGTAAGCAGTTCTGCCCCCCAAGGAAAGGCGACTTTTCAAGCTAGCTTGGTAAACCGTTCTGCTCCCAAGGAAAGGCGACTTTTCAAGCTAGCTTGGTAAACCGTTCTGCTCTCAAGGAAAGGCGACGTTTCAAGCTAGCTTGGTAAATCGTTCTGCTCCCAAGGAAAGGCGACTTTTCAAGCTAGCTTGGTAAGCAGTTCTGCTCCCAAGGAAAGGCGACTTTTCAAGCTAGCTTGGTAAATCGTTCTGCTCCCAAGGAAAGGCGACTTTTCAAGCTAGCTTGGTAAACAGTTCTGCTCCCAAGGAAAGGCGACTTTTCAAGCTAGCTTGGTAAGCAGTTCTGCTCCCAAGGAAAGGCGACTTTTCAAGCTAGCTTGGTAAATCGTTCTGCTCCCAAGGAAAGGCGACTTTTCAAGCTAGCTTGGTAAACAGTTCTGCTCCCAAGGAAAGGCGACTTTTCAAGCTAGCTTGGTAAGCAGTTCTGCCCCCAAGGAATGGCGACTTTTCAAGCTAGTTTGGTAAATCGTTCTGCTCCCAAGGAAAGGCGACTTTTCAAGCTAGCTTGGTAAACTGTTCTGCTCCCAAGGAAAGGCGACGTTTCAAGCTAGCTTGGTAAGCAGTTCTGCTCCCAAGGAAAGGCGACTTTTCAAGCTAGCTTGGTAAATCGTTCTGCTCCCAAGGAAAGGCGACTTTTCAAGCTAGCTTGGTAAGCAGTTCTGCTCCCAAGGAAAGGCGACTTTTCAAGCTAGCTTGGTAAATCGTTCTGCTCCCAAGGAAAGGCGACTTTTCAAGCTAGCTTGGTAAACAGTTCTGCTCCCAAGGAAAGGCGACTTTTCAAGCTAGCTTGGTAAGCAGTTCTGCTCCCAAGGAAAGGCGACTTTTCAAGCTAGCTTGGTAAGCAGTTCTGCTCCCAAGGAAAGGCGACTTTTCAAGCTAGCTTGGTAAATCGTTCTGCTCCCAAGGAAAGGCGACTTTTCAAGCTAGCTTGGTAAGCAGTTCTGCCCACCATCTCATATCTGCCCAGGCTTTTACATGAGATGAGGCCATCCCTCCACTTGGTCACATACCATCCCTCCACTTGGTCACATACCATCCCTCCACTTGGTCACATACCATCCCTCCACTTGGTCACATACCATCCCTCCACTTGGTCACATACCATCCCTCCACTTGGTCACATACCATCCCTCCACTTGGTCACATACCATCCCTCCACTTGGTCACATACCATCCCTCCACTTGGTCACATACCATCCCTCCACTTGGTCACATACCATCCCTCCACTTGGTCACATACCATCCCTCCACTTGGTCACATACCATCCCTCCACTTGGTCACATACCATCCCTCCACTTGGTCACATACCATCCCTCCACTTGGTCACATACCATCCCTCCACTTGGTCACATACCATCCCTCCACTTGGTCACATACCATCCCTCCACTTGGTCACATACCATCCCTCCACTTGGTCACATACCATCCCTCCACTTGGTCACATACCATCCCTCCACTTGGTCACATACCATCCCTCCACTTGGTCACATACCATCCCTCCACTTGGTCACATACCATCCCTCCACTTGGTCACATACCATCCCTCCACTTGGTCACATACCATCCCTCCACTTGGTCACATACCAAAAAGGGACAGCCTGGGTTCTCTTTGTGCACAGCGGGAATTATTTGATGAATTAATTGCGTAAAGAACACTATAGTGGCTTTTTTCAGAAATCAATGCATGACAAAATTTCAACTCGCCACAGCAAGCAGTCAGGGTGAATTTTTGAATGTAACCATTTCATTTCATTTCATTTTCATTACTTTATTGTCCCATCGCTGGGAAATTCGGGTCGCTTCCTCCCAGTGGAAAGCTAGCAGCAACGGAGTCGCGCTACCCAGGTGTCTGCGTGTTTAGGTGTATTCAGCCACCTGCACTTATGGCAGAATGACCAAGGTCTTTTACGTGCCATTGTGATGACACGGGGGTGGGACATGGCTTCCGTCTCTGGGTCTGCACATTAAGTTGACCCGTGTCCGTCCCGGCCCGGATTCGAACCAGCGACCTTTCGATCACAAGTCCAGTGCTCTACCAACTGAGCTACCGGGCCCCCCCAAGTGGAGGGATGGGTTTTTCCGAAGTAAGAGCCTGGCTAGATCAGAGATGCCGGTCCGAACTGTTTTCACATGAAAGAGTTTGCCTCATATCGGTAGCTAGCTTGAAAAGTCTGCTGTCCTTGTGCTGCATCAGTGATTTCTTCATCCAGTTGGTGTTTGATTCACCTGAGTTGTCGGTGAGTCTTAGTAATGAGCAGTGTCTGTCTGTATGGACGGTCGTCTGTCCGTGGACAAAAAACTTAACGTTGAGGTTATCTCAGATGTTTTTGAAGCTAGACCTTTGAAATTTTGCATACTCATAGGGTTGGATGATCGCCTGACATGATCCCGAAGGCGAGTTTTGTAAGCATTTGCTTTTCTAGTTCATTGAAGGCTAATTCACTTAACACTTTACGGCTGCGCTCCTTGACATTGTCTTTTTTCTTCAATTCTTTGTGTTCGTTTCTTTTACTCCTTTTTCTCTTATGTTTGCATTACTTACTCACTTTCTTTGTTTTTGATTTTCTCTTAACCAGTTGTTAGGTAGATATCAGCAGCATGCCAGTAAAGGGTCTTAATTCAGTCAAGATTGATTTAGAATGTAACAGATTCTGTTTGTCTCTGTTTCTGTTTGTCTCTGTCTGTCTGTCTGTCTGTCTGTCTCTCCCTCTCTCTCTCTCCCTCTCTCGCTCTCTCTCTCTCTCTCTCTCTCTCTCTCTCTCTCTCTCTCTCTCTCTCTCTCTCTCTCTCTCTCTCTCTCTCTCTCTCTCTCTCTCTCTCTCTCTCTCTCTCTCTCTCTCTCTCTCTCTCTCTCTCGCTCGGGCTTCAATGGACCATAATAACCTGGACGTTTCAAATGGAAGCCTATCAATACGTAAATGCAACTTTGAAATAAACTTTTTCATTCAAATTGTGGTAGGAGAGACTCTTTTGACATCAAAGAATAACTTGTGTGGTAAGTGCGTACCAATGTTGAAAATGAGCGCATGAGTTCCTGATCTTCCTACGTTAAGCACAAATTGATGTCACCACGGTTTATGTTCATCCCTTCAATGTTTTGTTAATGGAAAATAAAGAGAGTGTGACAGGGTGACGCAGTAGCCTCCCTTTCACAGCAGCTGCTTAGCACTGACGGAGTTGTCTCCCAGCCTTGAGCGTGAGCTATTTATAGTAGTGAGACAGCTCAATCCTGTCAGATACAGTGGAGCCCCCCCGCGGGTTAGGGGGAACAATTTACCCGATGCTCCCCAGCATGTCGTAAGAGGCGACTAACGGATTCTGTTTCTCCTTTTACCCTTGTTAAGTGTTTCTTGTATAGAATATAGTCAATGTTTGTAAAGATTTTAGTCAAGCAGTATGTAAGAAATGTTAAGTCCTTTGTACTGGAAACTTGCATTCTCCCAGTAAGGTAATATATTGTACTACGTTGCAAGCCCCCGGAGCAAATTTTTGATTAGTGCTTTTGTGAACAAGAAACAATTAACAAGTGGCTCCCCCCTTTCCCGGTCACGATATAACCTTGAACGGTTGAAAACGACGTTAAACACCAAATAAAGAAAGAAAGATACAGTGGAACCCCCCCTTTTAAGACCTCCGCAAATCTGAAAAAAATCAGGTCTTAAAAAGGAGGGAGTCTTGAAATGGGGGTACATATACAGAGGTTATGAGGGGGTCTTAAATTGGGGGGTTCAATCAATCAATCAATCAATATGAGGCTTATATCGCGCGTATTCCGTGGGTACAGTTCTAAGCGCAGGGATTTATTTTTTAATTTTTTAATTTTTATATCGCGCACATTATTCAAGGCACAGGGATTTATTTATGGCGTGTGAGATGGAATTTGTTTTGCACAATACATCACGCATTCACATCGACCAGCAGATCGCAGCCATTTCGGCGCATATCCTACTTTTCATGGCCTATTATTCCAAGTCACACGGGTATTTTGGTGGACATTTTTATCTATGCCTATACAATTTTGCCAGGAAAGACCCTTTTGTCAATCGTGGGATCTTTAACGTGCACACCCCAATGTAGTGTACACGAAGGGACCTCGGTTTTTCGTCTCATCCGAAAGACTAGCACTTGAACCCACCACCTAGGTTAGGAAAGGGGGGGGGGGGGGGGGGGGGAAATTGCTAACGCCTTGACCCAGGGTCGAACTCGCAACCTCTCGCTTCCGAGCGCAAGTGCGTTACCACTCGGCCACCCAGTTCCACTGTTTAGAGAGCTGTTTGTGATGGATGTGGCTGCTGTTGTCTCCTGGGATGCTCGGCCACCCAGTTCCACTGTTTAGAGAGCTGTTTGTGATAGGATGTGGCTGCTGTTGTCTCCTGGGATGCTCGGCCACCCAGTTCTACTGTTTTGAGAGCTGTTTGTGATAGGGTGTGGCTGCTGTGGTCTCCTGGGATGCTCTTACCAACCTTTGCAATCATTAGGCCCCCCCAAAAAATAGGTGTGGTTACGGTAACATAGCCAAAAAAAATAGGGTAGGTAGGTAGGCAATCACTTTTGTTTTTTTTTTAACTTTTTTTTCTAATGTGTACCTACTTGACAGGGAAATAAGTGTGCGACACGGGCGCTTTCGCTTTCATTGCGTTTTTTGCACTCGTTTGTTTTTTGTTGTTGTTTTTTTGACAAATGTAATAAAAAGTTATAGAATCGGCCCCTAAAAATAGGGTAGGTTGGGTTACCGTAACCACACCTTTTTTTTTTTTAGGCCTTAAGCATTTTTTATTGGGCTATTCATTTCGCCCAATCCAAACTCCTTCCTGTTTGACTGGCTAATTGTCTCCAAAGGGGATTCAAGTTTTTCACACACAAGAAGATTACTGCATGTATTTTTTTTTTTTTTTTACATGGAGCAGAGCATGGCATGAAAAGGATTGCTCGTAACGTCTTTGCCTTGAATATTGGAAATTTTACATTTTGAAAGGATTTTTGTTTCTTGTTTTGAAATCTGTTTACTCTTTATTTCATCGAAAAGACCATAGTTATGGTTTTCCCTTACTGCTTTTGCTGTGATCGTTTCATTTGTTGGTTCAGACTCAAAAATAGTCCACTCATGAAATGACAAAATCTCTACGCTATACCCTCCGAGATCCTTTGTTCTGAAATTGATAAAGCAGTAAATAGAAACCTGATACCTATTTGGCTTGACAAGAACACATTTAGAAGGATGAACAAAATTAAGAAAATGTTTTTGCCATGTTTTTGTCTTGAGAGAAAAAAAGAAAACTGAACATGAACAGAGACACATGCACTAAATGTTAGGACACCTGTGTTGTACTTTCTGGGCTGAAACTGAGTAGTATGTGTGGGGAAATAGGCAAGTCATGCCTTTACTTTCAACTGCAGTTTTGCCTGTTTGGGGGGTGATTTCTTTATGAAGCAGGCCTTGAAGTCCTTCTCCTCTTGGGGGATTTCCTCCATTGAAGGCCAGTTTTCCTGCCCCCAAAACGCCCATATCTTTCTTTCACTCAAAGTTATGCCCAAAATATACCAGATTGCATAGATTTAGTTCTACTTTTACTCTTTTTCGTTAAAGCAGACCTAACAAAATCTGAGAAAATTAGGTCTTAAAAAGGAGGGAGCTTTAAACTGGGGGTAATTTTACAGAGGTTTTAAACAAAACATTCGACAAAACAGAATCTTGAATCGGGGTGTCTTGGGGGGGGGGGGGGGGGGGTTGATTTCCACCGTAATCAGCACACCAATATTTTCTCCTCTTTCATCCTGTACCCTTTCTAGCCCTGATGAAGTAAATGTTACCCAGTTTGAACTTGCCTTTTCTCGTGTCATTGATGTAGGTTGAAGCCAACTGGATGACCATCGACATACTTCAAGGTTAACAATGAACATTTTCAAGATCGCTTGAGACATCTGAGCAGAAGTTCTTACCTGTGTGAATGAATTGACTGCCCTATGAGGGGCGCAGTGGTCTAGTGGATAAGACGCCGGGCTCCTGTGCGGAAGGTTCATGAGTGTTCAAATCTCTGCTGTGCCTGGCGGGTTTAGGGTGGAGATTTTTTTCAGATCTCCCAGGTCAACTTATGTGCAGACCTGCTAGAGCCTTTTCCTCTTTGTGTGTACATGCAAACACAAGACCAAGTACACACTGAAAAGATTCTGTAATCCATGTCAGAGTTGGATGGGTTATAGAAACACGAAAATATCACGCATGCATTCTCTGTAATGGGCGTATGGGTGCCTAAAATGGTGGTGTAAAAACGGTCATGCACGTAAAAACCCACTCGTGCAAAAATCTAGAGTTTATGTTGGAGTTTCATCCCACGAACACAGAAGAAGAAGAACTGCCCTACAGTGTCAGAATCAGTCACTGTCCTCCTTCAAGATCAACCTCAAGACCCACCTTTTCAAACATCTCTACAATTAGTTCTGTCCTTAACAATAGTCCATATGAGCAGCTAACCTGGTGTTTGTGTGTTTGTGTGTTAGTGCGTGTGTGTGGGTGTTTTTGTGTGTGCACACATTAGTCTGTGTGCTGGTCGGATTGTCTGTTTGACTGTGCATGCAGAGGTGCAGAGTTAAAAGATTTGCTTCGTAGTATTTTGTTTGTTTGTATGTATATGGATGTTTTTTCCCCATGGTTTTTATTTGGGAATTGATGAATGCAAATTGTACTCGTTTGCATATATCATGTTTTCCCCCCAAGCCATTGTAAAGCGCTTGCTGTTGTAAAGAAAACCTTATATACATTTTCGATGATGATGATGATGACAGAAATGATGATGATGACGGCGACAACGATGATGACAAAGAAGATGATGATGATGACAATGATGATAACGATAACCATGATGATGTGTTTTCAGGGAGTACCTGGGCAAGAAACTGACCGATGATGGCCAGCAGCCCAGGTCTCTAGGACTGGTGTCTTCGTAAACACACACACACACCACTTGGCGTCATTCTTCTGTGTATGAGAGAAGTGGAACGAACCCCATTTTTAAAACCTTGAAAAAATTTGAAAAAATCAGGTCTTATAAAAGAAGAGAGTCTAAAAATTAGAGTAAATTTACAGAGGTAATAAACAGAGTCTGAGAAAAATGTTTTTTAAGGGAAGATAGTCTTGAATTTGTAAAAATAAATTGGGGGGGGGTCTTAAAATGGGGTTCCATTGTATACAGGGTCATGCGTTTGAGTAGATGAACTGATGGGTTTGTAGTGTCTTGTGTTGAAACCTTGCATCTAATCAGATAAGAAGTTCATGACAGTACACATGCAGTGGAATCCCCATTTTAACCCTTACACTGGTGCAATTCTGTAACACATGTTACATAGCCACTGGTGAATTAACAATAACAGAGAGAAAAATAACAAAAAACGGTCATATAGGTTTTCGCAGCCATGGGAGGTAATCGGAACCGGACAAACAGACTGAGCCAGTAGCGCAACATATGTCGTGACAACCAGGTGACATGACAACCAGGTGACAGTATACGTAAAGTAGCGCGACATATGCCTAAGGGTTAAGACCTACACAAATCTGAAAAATCTGGTCTTAAAAAGGATGTTGAGGGAGTCTGAAACATGGAGGTAAATCTACAGATGTTGTGAACAGAAACATTGGAAAAAAAACCAAAGACTAAAAAGGGGGGAAGGTCTTAAATTGAGGGGTCTTAAAAAGGGGTTCCACTGTTCCATTGATATTTATCTTATATTCATGGTATTGAAATAGTACATGTATATTATAGGACATTTTCTGTGGTAAAAGTGATGAAATAATTTCTGAATGCTTGTTTTGCCCAAGTGATTTCTGAATAAGTGTTTGCCTGAGTAGAAGGACTTTGCGTGTGTGTTCTAAAATAAAAGACTTTGAACATCTTGACATTCAAGGATTCATCAAATTCTGTTCAAGAAACGTTCTTTTCTTTCTGCAAGGGGATGTAGAGATTCCTTGCCGTAGCCATTTTTGGCAACAATATTCCACCTTCAAGGTGTCAAAATGTCCATGTGCGAGAATTCAGGCACTGAATGTCTCTCATACTGGAAATTAACACCAAGTCAGTTACATTTCCTTTCACTTTATGCAATAAGTTACAGTAAAGACATTTTCTTTGAAAATGTCCAGAAGGGTTTCATTGTGTAATGGAGGTATGAGTTGCTTGTTGAGCTTGACTGTGGATCAGAATGCAATTGTCGGATCAAATCTGTGATTTTAGTCTGGAAGTTTGAAGCAGTGGGATGTACATGTATGTGAAGTTTTCTTTGACCGTGATGTTAGCATATTGACGATGCATAAGTCATTGTGATAAAAGTAGTGCGGCCTGGCCGAGGTAGTGTGGCTGTATCTTGAAACGTTTCTAAATGTGTCAACCAGAACAGTGTACTATGTGTGATTTTCTTTCGTCACTGATGTATATATTGGCGTAAAATTAGCATCTCCATTCATCATGTATGTGTGTAGCAAAATAGTGTCAGAAGACATCTGTAGGACATTGAAGTCGGCACATTCTGCATATTGCTAGAAGTCAGTACCTTACGAAAACTCCTGTTTTGGAATATATGTATTAAGCACATGGAACAACCCTTTCATTTGGTTTTCATTTCAAGAAGGTACGTGTACTTTCCGTTTTTGTGTGTGTTATTTTTCCATGTATGATTTGTATGTTGCACAATGGGGAAACAAATGTGTACATTCCAGAGTTTGCTGTGAAAAGTGTGTTAAAAATGAGTGGAGCTTTATGTATATATAGCGCACATCAGAGTCAGTAGAGGAGAGGTAGTGGACTATTTGGTAGGGTGAAAATCCAAGAACGTATAGAAGAGCGTTAGAGCTAGTGGATTTTTGTGTGACTCCTCTCCAATCGTAGTTCCATGCAATATTAATTATACAAGTATTCTGTAGAAAAGAAAATGATTTTTCTTCTCAGACCTAGCTCTTTGGTATGTATTCACAGTATTTAGTGTGATAGTCCACATAATTTGTTTGTCTTTAAAATTCTTTGTAGATGTCACATACTGTGAAGCTTTGGAGTGTAAATGTCAGGCATAATTAAACATATGAATATAACGAATGTTGGTGTGTGTGTGTGTGTGTGTGTGCGTGTGAATATGTTTGTGTGTGTGCGTGCATATGTGTGTGTTTGTGTAAAACAGTATCTGTCACATGGAAGTGTTTCATTTGGTATGATTTTAAATTGAAAGCATGGGGAAAAACAAAACGGAGGGAAAAAAACCATACAGTATCATCACAGTTGGGAGCTCCACCCTGGAGCCTAAGGGATGGGAAACAACAGTAAACAACCAACCAACCAACCAACCAACCAATTATTTCATTTTCATTACTTTATTGTCCCATCGCTGGGAAATTCGGGTCGCTTCCTCCCAGTGGAAAGCTAACGGCAACAGGGTCGCGCTCCCCAGGTGTCTGCGTGTGGTAACACGGGGGTAGACCATGAATACCGTCTCTGAGTCTGCGCATAAACTTCCGTCTAGGCCCGAATTCAGACCTGCGACCATAGGATCACAAGTCCAGTGCTCTACCAACTGAGCTACCGGGCCCCCCACTTGATAAATTACCTGCACATACAGTGTGTGATACACCTTTTCTGACAAAGTTTGTTTGTTATGTCCATAACAACTACAGTTTTATCACAGTCTTTCTGGTTTGAACAGTATTTTATTCAGTTACATGTTTACAAAACCATGGAATTTATTATATCATAAAGGAGCAAAACAAGATCAATTTATAAATGTGCTTTTAAAGACAAAGGAATAAAGTGGCGGACGATATTCATTGTAAATTCATAACATTCAAACCAATCAAAACAAGTACAAGAAGAATTACGAGAACAAAAACAACGACACAGAAACACGAAAAACAGTCTTTCTGATGCTTTATTTTCCCAAGGGATATCAGAAATGTCTTGTTCCGTAAAATTAGTTCCCTGGAAGACCGATCAGCCATCCAAACAGCGCAATGTATTCCCATTGTGACATTGGTGGTGGGGTCTGCAAGCAAACAAACAAATTACCTGAACTCAGTGGGACAAGCACACACATACTCACCCACATGCACGCACACACGCACGCACATGTACACACACACAAACGCACACACACACACACACTGTCTCTCCCAACCTCTAGCAGTCACTCCTTTTACCCACTCGCTCACGCACGCACGCACGCGCGCGCGCACACAAACACACACACTGTCTCTCTTTTTCTCTCTATTCGCCCCCAACCTCTAGCAGTCACTCCTTTCACCCACTCGCTCACGCACGCACACACATACACACACACACACACACACATTGTCTCTCCCAACCTCTAGCAGTCACTCCTTTCACCCACTCGCTCACGCACGCACACACATACACACACACACACACACACAGTCACACACACACACACACACAGTCACACACACACACACTCATTTTTCGTTCCCGTCATCTTAAATTATTGCCTTGCGCTTGTTGTCTCGATAAGTGTAGTTCCCCTGTATCTGTGGGTGTGTTCGATGGCTTATTTTGCACACACACCAAGGGCCCGGTCTATGTCGACCAACAGCGGGTGCATTCCATGTAGGGGCACTTCCTGTTTTACCTGTTCACAGGGAATACACACTGGTGCAATAAATAACGTTTTTAACCAAAGTTTGTGATCTACAAACGTTAAAATCGTTATTTTTGAGGGTGTGTCAAAGAGTCACATGACCTCTAACGAGACTCGAGAAAACCTACAGGAAATGCACATAATTTTATAGGGATCGCACCCGTTTTGATCGACACAGACCGCCTTCTGCCACACGGCAAGTACTTACAGGGTTAACAACACAGGTAGTCTTGGGAGGCAGTTTGAAGAAGTCATCGTTCGCGTAAGTACTCTGGTTGACGTACAGTCGGTTGATCACGTTGGTTCCCGCTGAACAAAATAATGTTTTGTAATTATTTACCTTTCATCATTATCCTTACTTGCTGGTTCAAACAAGATTGTATTCAAGTAAATGATAATACTGCGGTAATGGGAATGAAAAGAAGAAACACGAACTTTAAGCAAAAGTTTATATTACGTGACCCAAATGTATATAACATTATACGGATGGGAGGACGTAGCAGCAAGTCTTCTTCTTCTGCGTTCGTGGGCTGAAACTCCCACGTACACTCGTGGGGGTTTTTTTTTTGCACGAGTGGAATTTTACGTGTATGACCGTTTTTTACCCCGCCATTTAGGCAGCCATACGCCGTTTTTGGAGGAAGCATGCTGGGTATTTTCGTGTTTCTATAACCCACCGAACTCTGACATGGATTACAGGATCTTTTACGTGCGCACTTGGTCTTGTGCTTGCGTGTACACACGGGGGTGTTCGGACACCGATGAGAGTCTGCACACAAAGTTGACTCTGAGAAATGAATCTCTCGTCGAACGTGGGGACGAACTCACGCTGACAGCGGCCAACTGGATACAAATCCAGCGCGCTACCGACTGAGCTACATCCCCGCCCCGTAGCAGCTAGTACTTCGATCGTAACTTGTCTCTAATAGGGATACAAAAACAATTCAGGAGAGCTTAAAAGAATTATGACTTTAACGTTTCATAATTATCAGAAATATGGACCAAGTGTGTTACAGCTCGTAATGACTTCCAGAGATATTTGTGTGGCACTTGGGCAGTGAGCATGCACAAAGACTCGTGACGTTTAGGTTACATTCCTCAACAAAATAATATATCTTTCTGCTCAATGTTGGTCATTTTCACGCATGGATTGTCATAAATGCTTTTTCAAGAGAAAGATGACCCATTAGTGATCATTACTGAAACGTATTAACTTCAATAGCCTTGGAACGAGCATACAAAAATGAATAAAGAAGGACAAATAAGAGAAAACCTTAGTTTACCCCCCTCCCCCTCCCCGGCCTCAACAACAACACAAAAAAGTCTACAGCGTGCGTTCTATGCTCTGTATAAGAATCTTAATTGTAAATGACAGGGAAAGGTTCACTTTCTCAACGACAAAGGCATCAAAAACAACTTCTCACCTTTGTTACTGGTGTCATAAACGACCTCGCCGACCAGCGCACACTCGTCCTGTGTGACCATGACCTTGGCCTTGACTGACCCCTGCGTGTAGGTGAAGGCCACAGCGTTCATGGGGTGGTAGTACTGCTGCTCCTGGTGCCCCATGTAGAACCCTTCGCTCTTCGTCGCGTTGTCTAGTTCATTAACAAATAAATAATACCTTTATACACATATACTTTCATTTCCTTGTGATTTTCGGAAATAATTCCGTTGGGTTTTGTATGTGTTGTGGCCGGAGAGTGACCTTTTCTTGCAAACCGGCCTCTGCCAAACATTGGAGGGGCACGTGACAGTAGCCGCCTTAACGTTTGCAAACGGTCAAATATGACGTCATCAAATAGCCCTATTAAAAATCGGAGAAAAAGCGCCCTTAGAAAATGCATTCGCGAATGTATGTATCAATTTTCAAGAAAATCCGTCGGGTAGTTTCTGAGAAATGCTTGTCACACAATACATACACACATACATACACACACACATGCATCAGGAGACATACCTCGCTCTAGATCTCCGCCCTCGTTAAAACTTTCAGTCATTACTTGACAGTATGTACAAAATGGAGGAAGCAAGGCTCACCAGGCATACACGCCTCTCTCCAGGTCGCCTTGAGGGGGTACTGGGTGCACTTGGGGTTCGCGTCGTTTCCAGTGATGACGTATTGCAACCCCTGCCACATGCAAATTGTCACACGTGTCTCATGCAAAGTGGACGTGTTACATGAAAACTGATTGGACGTGTCAAACCAAATTGATTGGACGTGTCAAACCAAATTGGACGTGTCAAACCAAATTGGACGTGTCAAATCAAATTGGACGAGGTCACATGCAAATTGAACGTGTTAACTGTTATACGCAAATCTGACGAGTCACACTACATATTGGTTAGTCGCAGACACAATGATGCACTTGTACCCACGCGCACACTGACGCAGAGTCGTACACACGCACATACTCGCACATACCCGCGCACGCACACACACACACACATCCACACACACACACACACACACACACACGTACACACATGTATAAGCAAGCACTTAAACATCCACATCCACAAACATACCGATCTACCCTCGTCCCCCCTACCCCCCCCCCAGCCACCCCAACACACACACACACAGGCTTACCTTTCCAAAGTCCAGCAGGTTACGTGTGAAGGGTGGTGTGTTGCTGTAAAAGGACTGGATGCCCACACGTTTATGCACTGCGTCGTAAGCGCTGATGTAAATTTGCTGCCAGACATGTATGTAGATTCAACAAGACTTCAGAGAAGAAACATTCACAGACACACACACGCAGACACACATGCACGCAGGATCCATTCACGCGCACACGCGCACTCACGGCCACATACGCACATTGACAAACACACACCCGGCACACACACACACCTGGCACACACACACACACACACACAAACACACACACAAACACACACACTTATATACGGTATACGCGCGCGCACGAAAAGCCTATATTTAGTGAAACATACCTATACAAAAAAAGTGATGATTTGGGAATAACGATACATTTAAAACTAAGTTTTTTCTACCGATGATTTTGTGTAAAGAACTGATTTAACAAGTTTAATTTAATATGCAGCTATCTTCGTTCGGAATATTTTTAAATTGCAAGAATTTACAATTCAAGTCAAGTCAATATTTATTAAAAAAAACAAAAAAAAACACCCACCTTGGGTTACATGAATTCTAAAAAAAAATTTTTTTAAAAATTGCAATAAACACGACAAAAAAGATTTGTAATAATGAGAAACAACACTTCAAAGAAACGCTGTGTAACCAAATGCTCACCATCTGACCTTAAGCTTACAGCGGTCGAAACCTGATACAAGCCTTTGCATTTGGATAACGCCAACCCTCCCTTGGACACATACCAAAACTGGACATCCTGGGTTCTTGATGGCCCATAGTGCGACGTTTTGGTGAATCGATTTCTTAAAGGACACTAGCGTGAATGATTTATACAGAAGTAATTCACCCCAAAATTTCCACGGACTGCACAGAAACAGGGGCGGATCAGTTGCTGTGTAAGGGGGGGGGGCACTTTGAATCGAAAGTGAATGTGATGGGCGCGAAGCGCCCGAATTTGCTAGGGGGGTCCGGGGGCATGCCCCCCCGAAAATTTTTTTTGCCCAAAGAAGCAAAATGGTGCCATCTGGTGCCATTTGAACTTAGAAATGGTCATAGAATCAGCATAGAAAAATCTTTTTTTTTTTTTTTTTTTCGGGGGGGGGGGGCACGTGCCCCCTGTGCCCCCCCCCCCCCCCCCCCTCGTCCGCCCCTGAGAAAGCATCAGGTTGTAATTTTTGTTTAGGGATGGGCAAAGCTATATCCCCCGCAAAAGACTGTCCAGATCTCAGATGGTGAGCATTTAAACTCATATTGTACATAAAGCTTGAAGAGGAATAAGTTCTGACCACACTAGTGTCAGGCATTCCAGGGGCCACGGTAGAGCGCAGTACCCGCACGGCACCGTAGAACGTCTTGGGCACACAGCACGCGTCACATACCGCTACTGCTGTCAGTAGCAGCACCGTCAGTCTGTTGAATAAGCAATGAATGAATGAGTCAAACAGTCGATCGATCAATCAATCCAACAACACACCCATCCATCCATCCACCCGCCCGTCCATCTATCTACCCTACATTTCACCCAACTACCCCCCCCCCCCCCACCATCCATCCATTCATTCATCCATCCATCCATCCATCCATCAATATATTCATCCATCCATCCATCCATCATATCCATCCATCCATCGATCCATCAATCAATCAATCAATTAATCAATAGTGAATGTGTTGCACATGCGCACGCGGATTAACGAACAGTTTTGTTATTTAAAGCAAAAGGGATAATGAGAATACCCAAGATAAACAATGCATGCAAAGTGTCTGAAGTGACTCGACTCGGATTTATCTATTTCATCTTGAGTGAAATGAACTAGGTATGATTTTCAAGTTGACCTCGAGTCAGGATCCCAATCATTATCTAACAGAGAACTTTCTGCGATAGTATGCTTTTTTGAAGAGTGGTCAAAGCATGTCATAATTATACGCTGTTTTCATACCTGAAAAGCAATAAAGTGTCGGATTTCCGAAAGGCAGCCATTTTCTTTCCGATGTCGGTGTCCAAGATAGAGACAGAAATACAGCTATAAAAACATCGAGGTTGGTTGGCCCGGTTTTGATTGAATTTAACTCAAGTTTTAAAGTAGGTCACGTTACAGATAAGACGTTGTCTACAAGGATTGTTTGTTATTTTTGGTACCGTGAAGACGGTTTGGTTACACTATATATTAGTCGCAAACAAGACTATGCTACTTGGAGTATAATGCCGTTGACCGGCTAGGCCACTTTTTTCGTTTTACACAGAAACGTATTCACGCACGCACGCCCGAACACACATACACACACATACACAGGCACACACACACACACACACACTGACACACACACACACACACTGACACACACACACACACACACACACACGTCAGGGGCGGATCAGTTCATTTTATGGGGGGGGGTTTCCAAAAGTATATTGTGAAGATATGGGTGTGAAGGCGCGAAGCGCCGAGCCGACGGCGCGAAGCGCCTAGCTTGCTAGGGGGGTCCGGGGGCATGCCCCCCCGGAAAATTTTGAAAAAAAGGATGCAAAATGGTGCAAGCTGGTGCATTCTGAGGATGATCATTACCAGTTCCAGGCAGCAGATTTTGTCACTGATTAATACCCACAAAATTGAAACTCAACCCAAAAAAACACACAAAAATATTTTTATTTTTTGGCTGGGGGGGGGGGTTTCCGGAAACCCCAGAAACCCCCCCCTCGTCCGCCCCTGCACATACACACACACACATACACACACACATCTTTGCACTTTATGAAGTTTTATTTTCACACGAATACTGATAACTGCGGATAATTCAGCCGGAATCATTGTTGTTGCAGTCCAAGCATCCAGCCCAGGAAAGCAACACGTTGCCACTGTGTCATCGGTAGTGGATTCTGTAAAATAAAACAAGTCGCGTAAGGCGAAAATACAATATTTAGTCAAGTAGCTGTCGAACTCACAGAATGAAACTGAACGCAATGCCATTTTACTCGTAGCATCGTCAGGCCACCGCTCATGGCAAAGGCAGTGAAATTGACAAGAAGAGCGGGGTAGTAGTTGCGCTAAGAAGGATAGCACGCTTTTCTGTACCTCTCTTTGTTTTAACTTTCTGAGCGTGTTTTTAATCCAAACATATCATATCTATATGTTTTTGGAATCAGGAACCGACAAGGAATAAGATGAAAGTGTTTTTAAATTGATTTGGACAATTTAATTTTGATAATAATTTTTATATATTTAATTTTCAGAGCTTGTTTTTAATCCGAATATAACATATTTATATGTTTTTGGAATCAGCAAATGATGGAGAATAAGATAAACGTAAATTTGGATCGTTTTATAAATTTTTATTTTTTTTTACAATTTTCCGATTTTTAATGACCAAAGTCATTAATTAATTTTTAAGCCACCAAGCTGAAATGCAATACCGAACCCCGAGCTTCGTCGAAGATTACTTGACCAAAATTTGAACCAATTTGGTTGAAAAATGAGGGCGTGACAGTGCCGCCTCAACTTTCACGAAAAGCCGGATATGACGTCATCAAAGACATTTATCAAAAAAATGAAAAAAACGTATGGGGATTTCATACCCAGGAACTCTCATGTCAAATTTCATAAAGATCGGTCCAGTAGTTTAGTCTGAATCGCTCTACACACACACACACACAGACACACACACACACACACGCACATACACCACGACCCTCGTTTCGATTCCCCCTCGATGTTAAAATATTTAGTCAAAACTTGACTAAATAAAAAACCCAATACGAATGAAATCTCTTTTTTTTTCTCCCTCATTTGTTTCTTTATATCGTAATTACTTTACTTAATAAATACAGTAAAAGAGAGAGAGAGAGAGAGAGAGAGAGAGAGAGAGAGAGAGAGAGAGAGAGAGAGAGAGAGAGATTGGATTGGATTGGATTTACTCATTTAGGCCATAGCCCCTTATGAGGGGGGTGAACATATATACAATGACATAATGACATTTGCACACAAATCAAATTAAATAAATCATAGAGAGAGACAGAAACACAGAGAGAGAGAGAGACAGAGAGAGAGACAGAGAGAGAGAGAGAGTGAGAGACAGACAGAGAGAGAGAGACAGAGACAGAGAGACAGATACAGAGAGTGACAGAGAGAGACAGAGACAGAGAAAGAGGGACAGAGACTGAGACAGAGTGATAGAGAGACAGAGACAGACAGATTCAGACAGACGAACAGACAGAGAGACAGATAAAAAGAAACATACATGCATCCCCTCAAATCGGCGTATGGCTGCCTATATGGCGGGGGTAAAAGCGGTCATACACGTAAAAAGTGCACTTCTGAGTTTCAGCCCATGAGCGAAGAAGAAGCAGAAGTCACGCGGCATTGTACGTGCATAGACTTACCGGATTGGGAACACATGTGACGTTTACTGGCGGTTGAAAGAACCCGTCATTCGCGTCCGTGGTCTGGTTCACATACAGACGGTTGATCACCCTGGCTCCCGCTGAGAAACGTCACAATAATAACAAATAAACAAAAAACAATAATTCTGATTAAAATTCACAATAAAAATCTAATTACAATTAAATACAAGAGAATGCTTAATAAAAAAAATAAAATACAATAGAACAGATTGAGACATCAAATATAATGACTCAGCCAAGAAAAAATGTGAATTTAAACCAGGTTTTTTCTTTGGTTTATTAAATAAAGTTAAGTATTCATCCGCGTGTAATTCTATCCAAATTTCGTATGCCAGGACGCCACTGTTTGTCACACTTTTTGGCTTGAAGAGACCGTTCAGTGTTCGATTGACTATCAGTGATTCTGTCGAACGAAGA
The DNA here is from genome assembly GCF_037325665.1 of Littorina saxatilis. NCBI lineage: Eukaryota > Metazoa > Mollusca > Gastropoda > Littorinimorpha > Littorinidae > Littorina > Littorina saxatilis. Next base: position 10,188,048 of record NC_090255.1, on the reverse strand, counting down.
CCATCCGATCAAAACTTTCTGATTTGAATTTTGCGAAGCTGAATAATGATCTTCATTTTGCTTTTCAACAACCACAAAAGTGACTACAATATTTATTTTCAAGTTTTAATTTGGATTATTTTAACAATTTCTTTATCCTTGTTACCTATCGACATCCACACAGGCACTTACATAGTAGAACAAATTAACGATCTTATATCACTAAAGATCTTACCCGGATCGCCAGTATCATAGATGACCTCGCCAACCGGAAAGCACGTGTCCTGTGTGACCATGACCTTGGCCTTGGTTGACCCTTGTGTGTAGGTGAAGGCCACGGCATCCAACTGGCGGTAGTATTGTTCGGTTTTGTGACCCATGTAAAATCCTTCGCTTTTCGTCGCGTTTTCTGAGGGTAATGTGAAAATAATAACAATAGATGAATATATAAATCAACGGTGTGTGTTGGAGAGAAAAGACTGGCTTAGTATATAACTTCATGTCCACCGTGTCAGGAGATAATAACTTGAGCCTGAAAAATAAACTTTAAGTAAATTCAACTCAACTCAACTCAACTGAACTCGACTCGACTCGACTCAACTCGACTGGAGAACACGAAACAAAGCACGGATATAAGACAAAGTGGTGCTGACAAGAATACAGATAGAACCAATGTCCTGGCTCTGTGCTGAAATCATGAAATTATGAATATGCCAGTTTGATGCAGGCACAAGCTCCTCTCAGGAAAAATAAATGGGTTAACCAGTTTCTACTCATAAAACAGTGAGACTAACCGGGTACACAGGCCTCCCTCCACGGAACGTTAAGCGGGTACTTGGCGCACTTGGTGTGGCTGTTACCTGGACCATACCACTCGCCCGTCGTCACCAGGTGAATACCCTGTGAGCACGTTTAACACGAAGAATAACATCGTACTTTCCAATACCAACCGACAGCAGATCAAATAATCAATATCTAAGTTTCTTAGCTGAATTGCAATCCCTTAGTCCGGATCGGGTCAAACAAAGTTCGATCAAAATTTCAATTTTTTGGATTAAAAAATGTGGTCGTTACAGTGCCGCGTCGACTTTTTTTTTAAAGCGGGATATTTCTGGGTTTCTTCCATGTGAGTCCAGCTTGGATGATGTGCTTAATTTATGATTGAATTTAATTTTACTTTGTTACCTTTATTTTCTTTTATGTACAACGTGTATTTAATTTGATTATACGTAGTTTAAATGTTTAAAGCTATCAATAAATATACGTTTTTATCAATCATGTTCTGACATGAGGCCAAAAAAAAAAATTGTCTGTTTAGGGTAACATGACCAAAAAAAGTAGGGTCGGTAGGTAGGTAGGTTTTTTTTTTTTTTTTTTTTTTTTTTTTTTTTTTTTTGGTGTGTAAATGCTATGTTGGCTGAACATTCACTTCTTATATTTGATGAATACATGTTTCAAAACTAACGTATAAATA
>NC_090255.1:10156595-10181595 GCF_037325665.1 Littorina saxatilis | reverse complement strand
TTCCTTGGAAAATCTGAGACTACGTCATGATCAGGTAAAATCGTTATCATGTGGTGTTTTTTTTCTCACCTGATGCTGCACACATTCTGCAGAGGAAAAGCTGAATCGCGATATTTAGATATTCTTTATACAGATGATAGATCAATGAATGTAACGCAATCTGCTGTCAAAAATAAGTGTGTGAGAGAGAGAAGTTTTGTTTTCTGAAACTGAAAGAGAGGAGGACTTCTCGTGTCAGCTTGAATGTTTTACATACTTCAAGCTTGTTTTTTTCAGTTTGTTTAGGGACAAAACACACTGCTATCAAGCTGGGCTTGTTTTGTTATCCAGCAGCAGCACTATTTGTAAAGACAACATGCACAGCTAAATCAGTTATTTTGTTAACCAGCTTTACCAAGTTTTGTATTCAAATGAAGTGATAGAGGCTACGGTCTGGGGGCTACTTGAGTTGACATGCATTAATTTGTGAAGTACATCCTGCATTAACTATGCTTTTGCAGGTGCAGCAGTGGTGTTGGTATCCCTGGTTGTCGGGGCGACAGCCATGTATGGACCAGGAGATGATGTTGTGGAGCTTACACCAGCAAACTTCCATTCGAAAGTGATCCAGTCCGATGAACTATGGCTTGTGGAGTTCTATGCACCATGGTAAATATTTCTTCAAATGTGTTTGATAATGACAAAAACTGAATGGCAGTGATTTTAAGAATGATTCATGCGAAAACCTGAAACGGAAATAGCTAAGCGCTAACAGTGGAACCCCCTTTTGAGACCTTAAAAAATATGAGTCATGAAAAGGAGAGAGTCTTAAAATGGGGGTTAACATTTACAGAGGCTGTGAACAGAAAATTTGAGAAAACAGGGTCTTGACTCATTGTCTCCCAGGTACGGATATATCCGTACCCACACATATGGCTCTATCTGACCAGGTACGGATATATCACTAATGACTTATCAGCGCTGACTGTTAGCTTCAGTCGCTTCCTGTAACGTGGATCTAATTCCTGCATTCCATTTCCAGCGTGTTGATACACAGTTTCTACACAGTTACTACTATTCTGAGTGACCTGCTGCAGCACAGCTGGTCTCGACAAAAAACACTTGGTCTACATAGTTGGGGTAGAAAGTGTTAAAAGGGATTTTTTTTTAAAAATTGGGGGTCTTAAAAGTTAAATTAAGTTAAAACTATAGATGGGGGGTTCCACTGTACTAATTTATTATATATACATGTATGTATATATAGTTTGTATGTTTATGAGAGTGAACACTGAACATTTTGCATTGAGTTCTTCATGGAGTTGCTGAGAAACTTCATGTATGAAACAGTCCCTCTGACACTAAGTGGATGTGTACCTGCATGCGACGTGGCAGCTAATTTACAGACACTAAACTAATCTGAAATTTGCAGGTGTGGCCATTGCCAATCTCTGACACCGGAGTGGAAAAAAGCTGCGTCCGCATTGAAGGTAAGGTTTGAGCAAAGTTGCAGGAGTTTAGTACAGTTACCACAGTTTTCACTGTGTTAAAACTTATAGTATACAGATGGCATAGTCTCCAATTAACCCTGTGGAAGGGATGTCAGTGGGATTGTGAACCTTGCACAGTGCTAAATCAGGTTATTGCCGAAAAAAAGGCCGTCAGGTTGTTCTGTCAGTATCACTATCACACAGACAGTGCTCTTAAAAATCTTTGGTTACCAATTTCAATTTGCAGCAGCTTTCTTTTGATTGTTGTACACAGTAAACTGAGATGTTGGCGTGTTTAATTATCAATTAAATTTACGGTCATTAAAAATAAATGTGATAGTGTGATCAGGACCATGCATTACTGAAAATTGTGTTTGTCATGCGAAGCATCATCATTTAAAAAATATGCAAACTCGCTTAATTTTACAGCTACGCACAATACAGACTTGAGGTGACACATTTGTCAACTGTCTGTTTGTAAACAGAGGTGCTCATCATTTGTTAGCAGAGGGAGTGGCATTTTGTCAGTGAAGAGATTGATGGTTTGTCTGTTGGGGGCCTGAAAGTGAAACTTTTTTGTCAGTAAAGAGAGGTAACTTTTTCACTATTTGTTAACACAGAATTGAAAGTTTGTCACACACACAATTATGGAGGATAGTTTGTCAACGGAAGAGGTCAAAAAAACAAAATTGCAAGTAGAGGAGGGACGGATTGTCAACAAAGGATTTTAAACTGGGTGGTAAATTGTCATTAGAGGAAATGAGGGTTTGAAAACAAAGGAGTCATAATAATACATTTCACATTCATTTTGGCAAAAGCATAGCAGATTCTTGTCTATTCCAGATGAAAAAAATGATTAGGCCAAGAAAACAATTCTCCGTTTCCGATTCCCCAACCGCTTTTTTTGTGTGCTCCCAACCATAGTAGGAAATGAGGGTTTGAAAACAAAGGAGTCATAATAATACATTTCACACCAAAAGGAAGGGATGGTTTATCAACAAAGGGATTGACAATGAATGGTAAATTGTTCTCAGCTGGATTGAGAGTTCAGCATTAACTCATTCGCTGCGCGTCTAAATTTCCCCTGTGTTCCCTGCCAACGTGCGATTTAGAGCCATTTTGAAAAAATTATTAAAAATCAACAACACAAGATAACCTTACATACCTTATGTTTTTGCAAAGTTTGGAACTTACTCTTTTAGAAAATATATGAAACATTTGAAAGTACATACCTTTTGTTGTCTTCATATCCAGGCAAAATATCCAATTTGAAGCAAAACAAAAAAACTTTCTACGTCATGGGTTCATCATACACAATGTCATGATCGACACTTGCATTGCCCGAATCATCACCCAAATGATCGTCCATTGGCACAAAATCGTCACCAGAATCTAAAATATCATCTCCACTATCATCATCACTGAGGTCAAGATCAGAACCGTACTGAATAACACGTTCTAGCACTCTTTTCAAGTTACTACGTCTCAGCAGAACGATCCGCCATCTTGGAAAAGTCAAAACACGTGGGTCGCACACCGTCAACAAAATTTTTATTAATCCCAACAATTTAAGGGAAGGAACTGTTTACAGTGAATGGTACCACTGTAGACAGATAGAAGTTCATTGCAGGGGTTGTTTCCCTTGGTCAGCAGGACCGTTTACACCGTTAAAAATTCGTGATATCCGTCGGAACTCAAGTACCGGCACGCAGCCAACGCTAAACACAGGTGTCGGAATTCCAGTTCCGACACGCAGCGAATGAGTTAAAGGAGTCCTGCTACAGTGGAATCCCCTTTTCAATCCTTCCAAAATGTAAGAAAATCCAGCCTTTAAAGACAGGGAGTGTTGATGAAATGGAGGTAAATTTACAACAACTTGTGCACACACAAATCTGAGACAAGGAGGTCTTGAATCAGGGGGTCTTTCCACTGTGTGTTACATTGTAGTGTGTCATGTTGAGATGGAACATTGTAGTGTGTCATGTTGAGATGGAACATTGGAGTGTGTCATGTTGAGATGGAACATTGTAGTGTGTCATGTTGAGATGGAACATTGGAGTGTGTCATGTTGAGATGGAACATTGGAGTGTGTCATGTTGAGATGGAACATTGTAGTGTGTCATGTTGAGATGGAACATTGTGTGGTTGCAGGGCATTGTGAAAGTGGGTGCGGTGGACGCTGACGCGCACGGTGGACTGGGCTCACAATACGGGGTCAAGGGTTTCCCCACCATCAAGTTCTTCGGCGACGACAAGTACAAGCCACTGGACTACCAGAGTCAGTATACTAGTCAAGAGCGTTTGTTCATGCTGGAAAAAAAGGATTGAAGGAAAGTTATTGATGCTGAAGATTAAGTCATTCGGTTTGGAAATCTGAAAAGTTGATTTTACAGGGCTTCTACTTCATTTTCACCAATACACTGTGACAAGTACATAACCATACCCACTGGCTCTTTCAAATAATTTCACTCTCACTTTGGTATATATACACCTGCTCCACCTAGTTTTAAACACAACAATTTTGTACACGGATGCATGCCAGGTAGCATTAATTTTGGCAATTAAGCATAGCAGATTCTTGTCTATTCCAGATACAAAAAATTAGGCCAAGAAAACAATTTTCTGTTTCCGATTCCCCAACCGCTTTTTTGTGGGCTCCCAACCATAGTAGAACTTGTTTCCCCCCCCCCCCCCCCCCCCAAAAAAATTTTTTTTTTTTTTTTTTTAAAACAACAAAACTCAATTTTGAAGGCTTTACAAGGAAAGTTACTCTTCTCTAACATTCATGGGAAACAGCTTGCATAATTTTGAAAAAATTAAGTCACATGCGCCTGTGTTAATAAAAAATAAAACCTTCAATCCCCTCCACAAAAACAAAACCACCTACCGACCCTAATTAGTAATTTCTTTGGTCTTGTCATCGGTTCTTCTTTTTCAGCGTTACAGAATTTTCTGGTTACGTGTGAGCTCGTTTGCCCATTTGGGTTCCCCAAACTATACTCTGAGAGCATAGTCAGCTTCACTCCGCTTTCGTTGAGGCATGCAGGGTATTTTTGTGTTTCCATTACCCACCGAACTCCGACATGGATTACAGGATCTTTTCCGTGCGCACTTGGTCTTGTGCTTGCGTGTACACACGAAGGGGGTTAAGTCACTAGCAGGTCTGCATATAAGTTGACCTGGGAAATCGAAAAAAATCTCCACTCTTCTTCTTCTTCTTGGCGTTCGCAATCTCCACTCTTAACCTACCAGTCGGCAGCGACCGGGATTCAAACTCACGACCTCCCGATTAGGAGGCCGACGTCTTACCACTGCGCCCGTCATGTCATCGGTTAAAAAAGAAAGGGTCAATGGTGGTTTGTTTTGCCCCTATGAAATTTAGCATGGCAAGAATCAGGGTGGCATATTGGTGTTTGTGATTTCAGGCCAGCGTACAGCCAGCGGCGTTGTGGACTACGCCACATCTCAGGCCAAGAGCATCGCCAGCGCTCGGCTGTCAGGCAAGAAGAGTGGAGGTGGTGGCAGCAAGAGCGGAGGTGGTGGTGGTGGTGGCGGCGGCGGCAAGGTAAGAATCCTTTGCACTTTCTACCATTTTCAGTCTATTTGTTTCAAGAGATCCGAAATAGAGAGACTGCTAACGTTCCTACATTCATGTATTGCTTGATAACATTGCACTGGCTGCATAGAAGGCCAGTCAGTGTGTGATGCTGGCACATGGAAGGTTCAGATCTTGTGTGTGTAGCAGACTGGGGAATTCTCCTCAGATCCACACATTTCAGAGGAAACTTCAATGGTATTCCGAGGAAGAAAAATTAATCTCTGATAAGGAAAAATCCTGATAATAAAAAACCAAGAACACGTTCACCTTGGATGAATAGGTCACTTTATTGCACTGTGCTGATACCCTCTAGAAATGCCCACAATTAATTTTGACGGTGGGGGTGGGGGGGTCGTCACTACCCTGGGCCCTGGAGCGTTGCCCCTGCACACCAGCAGGGCCTTGGCAGCCCCTAGACCCCAGCATATTCCTTGCCTATTGCAGAGTTTTTCCAAGACAGTATTCTGTATTTAGCTCTAACAAATTTTTACATTTGTGTTTCTACAGGCTGACCCCAGGGATGTAATTGAGGGGACAGACAGCAACTTCGAGGATGAGGTGTTGAACTACGACGGCATGGTCATGGTGGAGTTCTACGCCCCTTGGTGCGGCCACTGCAAGAACCTCGCCCCCCACTGGGCCCAGGCTGCCACCGAGCTCAAGGGCAAGGTCAAAATGGTTGCCGTCGATGCTACCGTCCACACCGTCATGTCTAACAGATATGGGGTGAGCTCATCTTTTGCTGGAAAGTTGAAGATCGCATAACTGGGTTTTCATGTTTTCAAAGTATTTAGGACCACAATCATGTTCAAAGAACAAAAGGAGACACGCAACCAAAATCAAGCAACAGCAACAACAAATGCATATGAGAATCAGAAGGCAGAAGAAAAAAAAATCACAAACAAACACCTCCCCTCCCCTACTAAGAAACCTACTAGCACAAGTGCAACTGCATGTAGAACTGCACACAAGCGTGAACTCATCAGTTATTTTGGACAACCTGGCATGTCGCAACGCAGAGCTGCACATTTTATAAGCATACATCTATATCTGGCAAGGGTTCTTGGATGATTCCTCCCACTTCTTGTCATGCCTTGGCAAAGGCGTAGAACCGAAATGCAATAACTTGGAGTGAATAGAGTAATTATACACTAATGATAAGGTATATAATCAAATGAGGTTACCCTCATGGAAATTTGGGCTACGTTCTCCCTGGGGAAAGCGAGCTGCCATACAGTATGACGCTACCCAAGTTTTCTTTTTTCTGCATGCATGTTTTCGTGTTTCCAAGCCCTGAGACTTTTGCTGTGAACTTTGGATCTTTTATCGTGCGCATGTGTGCACACAGTGGTTGTTCGGACACCGAGGAGAATATGCACAAAGTTGACTTGGGAAAATAAATCCCTCGCTGAACGTGAGGATTGAACGAATGTGACAGACTGGTTTCAAAGCCAGGCCGCTACCATCTGAGCTATCTCCCCACCTAATTTTGAATTGAGTGCACCAGAGCGAAAGTAAGCTAAATGTCTGTGCTTGGGGCGGGGAAATAGCTCAGTCGGTAGCGGCGCTGGCTTCAAAACCAGTTGTCGCTATCGGCGTGGATTTGATACCCACGTTCAGCAAAAGTCTCAGGGACACATGAATACACACATGCAGGAAGAAAAATAAAAATAAATAGGAAACGCTGTATACTGTATGGCAGCTCGCTTTCCCCAGGGAGAAAGCAGCCCAAATTTCAATGAGGGTAACACCACAGGACTATTTGAATCTTATTTATTTATTTATTATTTATTTTAAACCATGACAGGTGCGAGGCTTCCCCACCATCAAGGTGTTCCCTGCAGGCAAGAAGGACGGGGAGGCAGAGGACTATGACGGGGGTCGCACAGCCAATGACATTGTGTCCTGGGCCATGGAGAAAGGGGCCGCCAACGTCGCGCCACCAGAAGTGTATGAGGTAAGAATTGTTGCCCTCAGGGCTTGGTAAAGGTGTGCAAATCATGAGGAATCTAAGCGTTTAGCAGCAGGGCTAACACCTTTTCGCTTCTCGCCGGAAATCCAGTTTTGGAACTTTGTTCTTTGTCCCTACAAGATAATAAAAAACAAGTCGCGAAATTACTACATTTAGTCAAGCTGTCGAACTCACGGAATGAAACTGAACGCACTGTATTTTTTTCACCAAGACAGTACAGCTTCGTCAATCCCCGCGAGAAGGAAATCGCTCACCTCCCACATGCAAAACGCAGTGATATGCACACGCCAGAAAAGCGCGGTAGCGTATTGTGCTGAGTAGGAAAGCGCGCTTTTCTGTATTCGTGTAAACTTTCTGAATTTGTTTTGAATACAACCTATCATATCTATATGTTTTTGGAATCGGGAAACGACCCTGGCCTTTCAGGTTTTTCACTTTTTTTTGGTGTTAGCCCTGTAGCAGTTGGGATCAATGGTTGCGCTACGTGTTAGCTACTTTGAGGGCTTGGTGAAGTGTGAAAGTTGTGAGGAATTTAAATGTATGCAGTGTTGCTCCCAGCCTCAGAGAACATTAGTTGCGTTGAACCTGGATTGAAAACATGTATAATTATGTTGAAATGTCCTGAAGTTGCCAAGAGGCATCAGCTAACACATTAATCATGCCAGTGTCACAGCAAAAAGAAAAACCTTGACATTGCCTGTTGCAGGTGACGAGCAGTGATGTGCTGAAGGAGAACTGTGAGGGCCACCAGCTGTGCATCATCTCCGTGCTGCCACAGATCTACGACTGTCAGTCGGAATGCCGCAACAACTACATCACTATCCTCAGACGCATGGGCGAGAAATTCAAGAAACATGAGTGGGGGTAAGCTGATATAATGACAGTGTGTTTCTCCAAGTTACGCCTATGCCAAATAACTTTAGTTTTAGTATTGAACTTTTTAAGTCTGAGTTGGATTTTAGTGCAAGAGACATGTTGCAAATCAAAGGACCTACTGATTAAGAAAAAGGGTGTGTTAGGAAGGTCGGGGGGGGGGGGGGGGGGGGGGGGGGGGGGGGTTAGATAACTACTTTTAACATTACATGCTTCCTTTTACCTTTAGAATGAGTGAAAAACAGGGTTGTGGTGTGTGTGTGTTGAGATGAAATCAGGTTGTCTGAAAAAGGGGTAGGGGGGGGTCCACCGTTTTATGATGTCAGGAATGATTCTCTTGAATGAAAATGTAGTTGTGCTGACTGCTGATTATATTCAGTTGATGTTTGATCACTCACAGTATTCACCTGTACTGTTTGCAGATGGCTGTGGGCAGAGGCCGGGTCTCAGCCAGCACTGGAAGAATCCATTGAAGTCGGAGGCTTCGGCTACCCAGTGAGTTGACTTCTTTATCTTATTTCTACACTTGGTTGTTATCAGACACAGCTTATTTATCAAAAAACACACTCTTGATTAAAAATCTTTTATATCTTTTACACCCGCGCGCACACACACACACTCAGTTTAACGACGTTTTGAACAATCGGGAAAGATTTTGCATGATTGCACACACAAAAGCAATGCATACTTAGAGGATTATGAAGAATCAGGACAGATACGAGTACGCCATTGATTTTTATTTCAAATCTATAATACTGCGGATCTAATTTGAAGAAAGCAGAAGATTTGGATTTATATTGAATAAGGGCACTCTTCATCTCAGTCTGCTCTTTTTGTGTTTCTTCATAACGTTCAAATAGTGTATGCATCTAAACTGAGTGATCTGACATTTTGTTTGATGTGTGACAAGGCTCTGGCTGCCCTGAACACCAGAAAGATGAAATACTCCCTGATGAGGGGACAGTTCAGCGAAAAAGGCATCAACGAATTTTTGAGGTGAGTGGTTCATATCAATGTGTGCATGTGATTTTCTGGCGTTGGACATACTTACTTAGCAAAACCTGTGAATGTCCTCCAGAAAATGCAATGAAATCGATACATTGTCAATATGAGAAATGTTGACTTTTCTCTCTCACCTCCACAGCTTACACAAATATTTATATTATATGAAGTCTTATATCGCGCGCGTATCTCCAGACTCGGACTCAAGGCGCAGGGATCTATTTATGCCGTGTGAGATGGAATTTTTCACACAATACATCACGCATTCACATCGACCAGCAGATCGCAGCCATTTTGGCGCATATCCTACTTTTCACGGCCTATTATTCCAAGTCACACGGGTATTTTGGTGGACATTTTTTATCTATGCCTATACAATTTTGCCAGGAAAGACCCTTTTGTCAATCGTGGGATCTTTAACGTGCACACCCCAATGTAGTGTACACAAAGGGACCTCGGTTTTTCGTCTCATCCGAAAGACTAGCACTTGAACCCACCACCTAGGTTAGGAAAGGGGGGAGAAAATTGCTAACGCCCTGACCCAGGGTCGAACTCGCAACCTCTCGCTTCCGAGCGCAAGTGCGTTACCACGGGGGTGTTTACGCCTGGGTGCACTCAACTCTCAGTGTAGCCAGAGTCCATTCGATGAAACGCAGTGGTGCATACAGGTGAAAGTCGCAGCAACAGCCATAAAACAGCAACCGTACAGCAAAGATGTAGCCCGTCTCCAGCAACCAGGTAGCAACCAGGTAGCAACAAGGCAGCAACTGGGTAGCAACAAGGTAGCAACAAGGTAGCAAACCTCCAGCAAGCTGAAACAGAGTAGTTGGTGCAGTGACCATGGCAACAATCCCCCCTTTTTCCACCTTTAAACATATCTAACTTCCCCCTTCAGCGAGCATGTAGTATCCTTTCACCCAATTACGAATGTTAATAGACTCCACTTTGAACAACAAATGGTACTTCAGAGTTTTGGGAAAGGCTTGAACCTCTCTATTGGTATGCAACAGAAAGGAATTCAAACCTGTGAGCTATGGTTGCCTTTTTAGCCTTTTCTCTTCATCCATGCACACAGGCCCGAAGAGAAAGGCGACCTCAATTACACTAAGGCCGGCCTGTAGTACAGTACAGTCACATGCAGTCAATCTTGCTTGTGGTTTTTCAGGGATCTGTCCTACGGCAAAGGGTCCACCTCTCCACTGCGACACGCTACGCTGCCGACCGTAGAGAAACGGGAACCATGGGATGGCAAGGACGCCGAGGTAAGAAATACACCAGAATACTGGTTCCTCTGCGTTTTCACAGGGCCCATTCTGAAAACGATTAACTTATATATCCACACTATGTGTATACCCCAACATTTTCTCCTCAGCATGTTTTCCTCCTTTTTCAGAAACCTTTCTCTGCTAAATATAAAGTCAAAAAGGATTATTTTACTGTTTCATTAATGATTCCCACTCCTCACACACACACTCACACACGCACAACAACATATGGGTTATTTGTATTTGTCACGTTTTAATGTCAAATGAATGACCTAAAACGGTCAATTACTGCTAACTGACTAACCACACCACGATCCACTCTCGCAGTCACACAAAAAAGTTAGAAACAACTAAAGTATAAAGGCAGAGTAAGCCTCCCGTAAACCATACGGTCAGGCTTTTACACACAGTACAAACACCCTTTCATTTAAACACTCACCGATTGAGAACATCCTAGGTGCCCTCCGTAAAGAGCGAACAATTTTCAAAGAATTTATTTTTGCGTGGTTTATCTTACCCCTGAGCCATCGTGAACCCGTGTGATCCAGTTTCCCTTTTTCACAATGTAGTCGTCAGTTAGTCATTTGAATGCGACTCGATGTGAGCTTATCTACAATAGCACGTTTTTATTCTTGTCTTCATGAAAAAAGAATTCTTTTATGATTAAAGAATGTTTGTGTAACAAGCTGTCAATTTATTATTTAGATTTTAAAAGTTAGGTCTAGCGCAAAAACGCACCACGGTCCAAAAACATTCTGATAATCATCGATCCACGGCTATCGTCAGTTTAAGGGAAGTAACTCATTTTTGACCTGAGTTCAGGATGGGTCCAAAAAGTGTTCGAGACAATCTGCAAAATTAATTCTTTAAAAATTGCTTGCTCTTTACGTAGGGCACCTAGGATGTTCCCGTTTGGTGAGCGTTCAAATGGAAGGGTGTTTGTACTGTGTGTAAAAGCCTGACAGTATCTGTGATGGTTTACGGGAGGCTTACTGTCCGGGCGTGAATTCCGGTATTCATAACAGCCGTCCAGCACCAAAACGAGGCGCCATTGCTGTTGGGGAAGTCCACGAAAATAAATTCTTTGAAAATTTCTCACGCTCGACAGAAAGCAGCCAGGATGTTCCCGTTCGGTGAGCGTTCAAATGGAAGTATGCTTGTACTATATGTAGACGCTCGGGGAGCTCTGTGATGGTTTACGGGAGGCTTATTGTGCCTTTAAGTTCTAGACGTCTGTTTATGTACACTAACTCTCCACCTCCTTCTTCACGTGAAGCCAAAAGTGTTTTACGACCCAAGTCGTAAAGCAAAAATAACTGACAAAAGCCATTGAAAGTTTATGAAATAATAACACGCTGAACCGTGTAAAGTTTGAAAACACTTAGCTGCTCTGTAAAAAGTCTTAGCCTGTACAGGCGTTAACACTCCACGTTGTCCCAACTCAAAGTTCTTCACAAAGGGTTAGAAAGATGACAAGGTGGGGGGGGCGGTTTACGCATGGGTGCACTCAACTCTCAGTGTAGCCAGAGTCCATTCGATGAAGCGCAGTGGTGCATACAGGTGAAAGTCGCAGCAACACCAGCAACAGCCGTAGAACAGCAACAGTACAGCAAAGATGTAGCCCGTCTCCAGCAACCAGGTAGCAACAAAACAGCAACCGGGTAGCAACAAGGTAGCAAACCTCCAGCAAGCTGAAACGGAGTAGTTGGTGCAGTGACCATGGCAACAATCCCCCCTTTTTGACTCACATGCGAAGCAAAAGTGAGTCTATGTACTCACCCGAGTCGTCCGGAAAACTTTAACGTTGGATATTTCTTGGACACTATTCAGTCTATCAGTACCAAATTTGGCAAGATGGTGTATGATGACAAGGCCCCAAAAAACATACATAGCATCTTGACCTTGCTTCAAGGTCAAGGTCGCAGGGGCCATAAATGTTGTCTAAAAAACAGCTATTTTTCACATTTTTCACATTTTCTCTGAAGTTTTTGAGATTGAATACCTCACCAATATATGATATATAGGGCAAAGTAAGCCCCATCTTTTGATACCAGTTTGGTTTACCTTGCTTCAAGGTCAAGGTCACAGGAGCTCTTCAAAGTTGGATTGTATACATATTTTGAAGTGACCTTGACCCTGAACTATGGAAGATAACTGTTTCAAACTTAAAAATTATGTGGGGCACATGTTATGCTTTCATCATGAGACACATTTGGTCACATATGATCAAGGTCAAGGTCACTTTGACCCTTATGAAATGTGACCAAAGTAAGGTAGTGAACCACTAAAAGTGACCATATCTCATGGTAGAAAGAGCCAATACGCACCATTGTACTTCCTATGTCTTGAATTAACAGCTTTGTGTTGCATGACCTTGGATGACCTTGACCTTGGGTCAAGGTCACATGTATTTTGGTAGGAAAAATGTGTAAAGCAGTTCTTAGTGTATGATGTCATTGCTAGGTTTAGTTATTTGACCTTGACCCTGAAGGTCATGTAAAGGTCAAGGTCAAGCATGTGAGTCGTATGGGCTTTGCCCTTCTTGTTCCACCTTTTAACATATCTAACTTCCCCCTTCAGCGAGCACGTGGTACCTGCAAGAATAGACTTTTAATAACAACTCAAGACATTTTCTCTCCCTCTCCATATCTGCAAAAACCATATACAGATTACAATTTAGCGTTATAATGAGCAAGTTATACGCTATCATGGAGAAACAAAACAGAGTTTACATTTCACAGACATTGACCGGTCACCAGCGTAAAGTAACGGCTAATTACCTCAACAGCTCGTAAAACGTAGCTCTCCCAAGCAAACCGCTTGAATATTTGGCTCCCGCTCGTCAGCGAAAATGTGTAGCCAAATCCCTCCGCCCTAAGCCTTCTGTGTATTGCACTAACATCAGAAGCCCGTTGGTAGACCTAAACCAGTCTGTCAACGCGTTGGAATCCTCCAAATCTTAGTCAACGGAAACAAACCAGACCTCCGTCTGCAAAAGCATGTGTAGAAAAAGAACGCAAGACGGGAAAAAGAAAAACCATGTGATCTCCCTGACCAATCAGCAATCGCCTGTCCTACAACAAGTGATCTCCCTGACCAATCACTTGTCGCCTACCATATACACGTATAGCATGCTAGGAACACGTGTTTTAATAGTGAACGAAAAATCACCTCATTTTCCCGCACGGATTACACGCCGGCAAAATCCTCGTGCATTTCGCGCTCGTCCACAAAACTTTTCCACAATGCGGCAACCAGCACAGGCGCATTACATTGCAATTTGGGAAAGGCGCCCCACAAAGAGTTCCTTTCCCACTCGTGTCACTGAAACCGTGACAGTATTTGACTGGCCTTTTCCTTAGTGGGTAGGGTCAATTCTTAGTATCACTTTCTGTGGTTGCATGTACATTGTATGTGTGTGTGTACGTGTGCTCATTTGTGTGCTTGTGTGTTTCTGTCAATCTCTCTGGCTGTCTAATGATCCAAAATTGTAAGTATGAGTGTATAAGTGTTTCTGCCTGTCTCTCTGACTGTGTCTAATGAAACAGCTGTCTGATGAAATGTTGTTCTGTTTGTTTCAGCTGCCAGTAGAGGAGGACATCGACTTGAGCGATGTGGACTTGGATGACTTGGATGACGACAGGAAGGATGAATTGTGATGAATGTGTGAAATTAATTATTTAAACATTATTCACCAGCTCTTTAATTTCTCTTCTTTGGACTCATCATCAACTTTGTCAGGGTGCTGTGATTGAAAGAACTTACACCAAGTGTATACTTGTGAGAGATGCGTGTGAGTGGTTTTGACTGAAACAAAAAATATCTGAACAAGTTCTGTTTGAATGATTGCAAGTGAGGTTTGAGTGTCTTGTTGAAAATGTTTATTTTTTCAAGTGAGTGTTGGTTTTCTGGCATTGAGTATTTGGACCATACTGGTTTAACATTGTTGTGTTGTCGTGTTTGTGCTGGAGATCCATAATAAAGTATGTCTGTTTCATCATGTGGCATTTTGTTGTGTGTGTGTGTGTGTGTGTGTGTGTGTATGTGTGATATTGAAGGTCTGATTCAAGCCAGTATCTATGTACACATCGTTTTGTATTAAGATGACACAGACACAGCACCTCTTCTTTCTCCAACATGTATCTCCTGCTCCCACTAATACCACCACCAACACTACCACAGAAAAAAACATCACAAAAACAGAAAAGCACAATGAAGCACACAAAAACCAGATCGAATAACTCCTTATAGAGCTTATTCCAAATATATTTACATATTCAGTTATGAAATGACATCAAACATTCTAGGAGCAGTTGATTGGAAAAGAGACCAGAACCGATCAGCAAAATACATACACATCATGAAATAAATGAGTTTATTATTGAATAAGTTCATGAGATACACCACACCGATTTCATAAAGCATTGGGTTTAAAATAAAAACTTGAAACACGAAGTTGGGGGTGAGGGGTGTCTACCATTTCTTTCTGCCGGGCAAAACCACATACGTATATAGGCTACATCTATAAATGAACTGCTGTGATTGACTTGCCCGCACTGGCTCGTTTTCACTCTCTTACTTGGTAAAACAAACACATCGTTAATGCATTGCCGTTACTTTATTTTGTTCACACTTTCCTTTAGAAAGTCACACGCACTCGGGTGTCGTCATGTTAGTGCAAACGTTGTTTGCATAACAAATGGGAGTGTGACTTCGTGAACTGTTCAATAAAATCGATATTTGATCGTCGATTTCTTTGATGAGTCTGTGTGTGTGTATCTCTCTCTCTCTCTCTCTCTCTCTCTCTCTCTCTCTCTCTCTCTCTCTCTCTCTCTCTCTCTCTCTCTCTCTCTCTCTCTTTGAGAATCGTACCCTAAATGACTTTCTTTGCTTATGATCATAGGCAAAGACGCACAATTCGGTCATGACGCAGATCAAGACCAGTAGTTTCTCGTTCTGTTGACATAACAGTCTCAGTTTTACTTTGACTGCTCATAGTTGACGTTTCATATCATCGAAAGTCACGTGACTATCATTATTCAAATCTATTCGATATTTTCCAAACGATTTCTGTAATTGTGAGTTTTTTCACAACACGGTTTAAAACGGTAAACGAGATCAAGTTTAAAACGGTAAACGAGTTAAAAAAAATGCTAACTATTAGCTGTTTGTTTTATCATCTCTGTCTTGTTTGAAACTTTACGTGTTTTTTACGTGAAGATAGAAAATATTTTTTTAAGAAAATGTAATCAGTTTTGTGAATTTGTCCCGCTTTCATCTTCAAGGGATTGGACTTGTTCACATTAGGAGCGACAAGAATAAACTCTTCCTATCAAGTAATAGTGCTAGGTGTTTAAATATCTCTTTCGCCTTTCTAATTTGTTTTACTTGTAACTCAGATATTTGAATGTAACTGGTTTCTTTTTATATTCAGCTTTTTGCAGAGATGAAAGAGTATCGAAGACTGTACAAAATTAAGAGTGAATTTTAAAACTGCAGTACAGGGAAAGCGGCTGAGGCAGATCTTGAGGAAAGACACCATGTGGCAAGTTGTGAGTGTCCTCCTTGGAGTATTCGTGTTTTGTTCCCTGCAAAACCTCAGTTCCGCCGGGGTAAGTAAAAACATTTTCTCTGCATACATTTTTTCGAGCATTTAGTTTTTTATGCCTTTTGTTAACAATTAGCCTATATAGACATATTTAAGTGATGATGCTATCACTTGTTCGCCATGTTGTAATCGTAAATGTGTTTTGCTTAGCATTTTTAATTTTGGAACGTGTCCAGAAGCATGTTGCTCGTTATCGTTCTATCTGTTGCTTTTGTGTAAAGCGATTGTTTACAAACGTAAATAAAACATTCTTAAACCAACAGTTCTATAGAAGGCTTAATTTCCTCTTCTCGCAGTTTTCTATTTGTGATATTTTGACCCTTTTCAGACTTCTATGACGAGTTGGAGAATGAAACAGAAGAATTATGTTTCTCCAAAAGCAACAATAAAAAAAGCCCAAACCAAACACATCCATTCATTCAAACACACCAACTTGTTTCCCAAATGAAAATCAGTCAAAATTGCATGACTCTCATCAAGAATCTTTTTTTTAATTAAAAAAAAGTCATTTCTAGCATTACTGACTCCCAAAAAGTTCTATAAACTAGCATGAGTTTTTGCACATCTTCTTCTGATGTACATAATAATTATAGTATAATTCAGTGACCTAGTTTGAGTGCGGTATTCTGGCATTTCACGTGCAGGTATTCACTTACTCTTGGTGCGCAACCATGTCGTCTATATTTAGAGCGCTTACGTCCCTTTGTTTCCTAAATAGTACATCCCTTGGTTATTATTCCACTTTTTCACTCTTTTTCCCCTCGTACATCGCGTGCAGGTACTGACGGACTTAAGGACTTGAACCCTGACCGGCCCTGCACACAACTACTACGGCTATACATGGGAGCGGACTATGCAGCAACTTTCATCTTTCATTTTGTCATTTGTGGCTAAACTTCATTTGGTTTCATTCGTACTTTCATTGTTTTTAAAAAAGAAATCGTACATGACGTGCAGGCACTGTCCGACGTAAACCCTGACCCTGCACACAACTATACGCCTATTTATCGTAGTGGACTGTGAAGCAACTTTCATCTTTCATTTTGTCACATAGGCTAAAGCTCACTTGGTTATCGTTCCATTTTCATGTGTGTGTTTTTTTTTTAGTTTTTTTTAAATCGTACATCACGTGCAGGTGCTGTACGAAGCGAACCCTGACCCTGCACAAAACTACGTCTATATATCCGAGTGGAGTGTTCAGAAGACACCCCTGGTGGATATTCTCTGCACAGATAACACAACAGAGACCACCGAATGCGTATGTGACGTCACAGCGACGTCTCCCGTGGGTGGTCCTTTCGCTGTGGAGCAAAACGGACTCTATAGCCAGCAGCGTACGTTTTCCTGTTTGCATATTTACGCGTGTGTGTGTGTGTGTGTGTGTGTGTGTGTGTGTGTGTGTGTGTGTGTGTGTGTGCGTATGTAGGTATGTGTGTGTGTGTGTGTGTGTGTGTGTGTGTGTGTGTGTGTCACTGTGTGTGCCTGTGTCACTGTGTGTGTGTGTGTGTGTGTGTGTGTGCGTGTGTAGGTATGTGTGTGTGTGTGTATGTATGTGTGTGTGTGTGTGTGTGTGTGTGTGTGTGTATGTGTGTGTGTGTGTATGTGTGTGTGTGTGTGTGTGTGTGTGTGTGTGTGTGTGTGTGTGTGTGTGTGTGTGTAAGTATGTGTGTGTGACAGATAGACCACGAAACAAGTAGATATATTAAAAACCAAAACCAACATCAGTTTTTGTTCCATGACATTGACAGATACATCAACAGGGCCTCAAGTGTACTACACAGGCACGGGCTTTTCCAGCACCGGTCCCACCACCTACTATCTCCGTGTGACGTGCAGAGACCCCGTTTATCCGACCAAAGATGGAGTCACCACTGACGTCATCGTCAACGTCAGAAAGAACATTGCTCCAACCTTCGTCAAGTACCCTGCTGGTGAGTTATCATTTAGGGCCTGAGTATGTTATGGTTTTAAAAATATAATTTTATTTATATTGTATTCACATGTGACAACCCAATAATATAAATAAGAAACAAGTCGCGTAAGGCGAAAATACAATATTTAGTCAAGTAGCTGCCATTTTTCAGCAAGACCGTATACTCGTAGCATCGTCAGTCCACCGCTCATGGCAAAGGCAGTGAAATTGACAAGAAGAGCGGGGTAGTAGTTGCGCTAAGAAGGATAGCACGCTTTTCTGTACCTCTCTTTGTTTTAACTTTCTGAGCGTGTTTTTAATCCAAACATATCATATCTATATGTTTTTGGAATCAGGAACCGACAAGGAATAAGATGAAAGTGTTTTTAAATTGATTTGGACAATTTAATTTTGATAATAATTTTTATATATTTAATTTTCAGAGCTTGTTTTTAATCCGAATATAACATATTTATATGTTTTTGGAATCAGCAAATGATGGAGAATAAGATAAACGTAAATTTGGATCGTTTTATAAATTTTTATTTTTTTTTACAATTTTCAGATTTTTAATGACCAACGTCATTAATTAATTTTTAAGCCACCAAGCTGAAATGCAATACCGAAGTTCGGGCTTCGTCGAAGATTACTTGACCAAAATTTCAACCAATTTGGTTGAAAAATGAGGGCGTGACAGTGCCGCCTCAACTTTCACGAAAAGCCGGATATGACGTCATCAAAGACATTTATCAAACAAATGAAAAAAACGTATGGGGATTTCATACCCAGGAACTCTCATGTCAAATTTCATAAAGATCGGTCCAGTAGTTTAGTCTGAATCGCTCTACACACACACACAGACAGACAGACACACACACACACACACATACACCACGACCCTCGTCTCGATTCCCCCCTCTACGTTAAAATATTTAGTCAAAACTTGACTAAATATAAAAAACCCACAACAAGCTAATCTTCTATAAAAGGCGCTCACACAGTCTTCCTTATCTGAAAAACGTATTATCATGAGATTAGTTAGTCCCTCTCAACGGCGGGGGCTGGATGAACAAAAAAACACCCGTTTGTTCATGCCATTACCATCAGTAACAAAGAATTTGTCTTGTCTTGTCTTGTCTTGTCTTCTACATAGGGTAAGGTCATTACTGCACTTGGACACATACCAACAATCATCATCCTACCGCAACACGGTGGCCTAGTGGTAAGACGTCCGCCCAGTGAGCGGGAGGTCGTGGGTTGGCCTAGTGGTAAGACGTCCGCCCAGTGAGCGGGAGGTCGTGGGTTGGCCTCGTGGTAAGACGTCCGCCCAGTGAGCGGGAGGTCGTGGGTTGGCCTAGTGGTAAGACGTCCGCCCAGTGAGCGGGAGGTCGTGGGTTGGCCTAGTGGTAAGACGTCCGCCCAGTGAGCGGGAGGTCGTGGGTTGGCCTTGTGGTAAGCGTCCGCCCAGTGAGCGGGAGGTCGTGGGTTGGCCTCGTGGTAAGGCGTCCGCCCAGTGAGCGGGAGGTCGTGGGTTGGCCTCGTGGTAAGGCGTCCGCCCAGTGTGCGGGAGGTCGTGGGTTGGCCTCGTGGTAAGGCGTCCGCCCAGTGAGCGGTAGGTCGTGGGTTGGCCTCGTGGTAAGGCGTCCGCCCAGTGAGCGGGAGGTCGTGGGTTGGCCTAGTGGTAAGGCGTCCGCCCAGTGAGCGGGAGGTCGTGGGTTGGCCTAGTGGTAAGACGTCCGCCCAGTGAGCGGGAGGTCGTGGGTTGGCCTAGTGGTAAGGCGTCCGCCCAGTGAGCGGGAGGTCGTGGGTTGGCCTAGTGGTAAGACGTCCGCCCAGTGAGCGGGAGGTCGTGGGTTGGCCTAGTGGTAAGACGTCCGCCCAGTGAGCGGGAGGTCGTGGGTTGGCCTAGTGGTAAGACGTCCGCCCAGTGAGCGGGAGGTCGTGGGTTGGCATCGTGGTAAGGCGTCCGCCCAGTGAGCGGGAGGTCGTGGGTTGGCCTAGTGGTAAGGCGTCCGCCCAGTGAGCGGGAGGTCGTGGGTTGGCCTAGTGGTAAGACGTCCGCCCAGTGAGCGGGAGGTCGTGGGTTGGCCTCGTGGTAAGACGTCCGCCCAGTGAGCGGGAGGTCGTGGGTTGGCCTAGTGGTAAGACGTCCGCCCAGTGAGCGGGAGGTCGTGGGTTCGAACCCCGGCCGGGTCATACCTAAGACTTTAAAATTGGCAATCTAGTGGCTGCTCCGCCTGGCGTCTGGCATTATGGGGTTAGTGCTAGGACTGGTCGGTCCGGTGTCAGAATAATGTGACTGGGTGAGACACGAAGCCTGTGCTGCGACTTCTGTCTTGTGTGTGGCGCACGTTAAATGTCAAAGCATCACCGCCCTGATATCACCCTTCGTGGTGGACTGGGCGTTAAGCAAACAAACAAACAAACAAACAAATCCTCATCCTGACTGCTTTGTGTTGAGAGTGGGACATTTTAGATGAACTAGTTTGGCAGATTGACACCAAAGTGTCAGTTACAAACGAAAGTCATCAAACAAAATCCCACTCTTCACACAAAGCATGCAGGCTGTTGAATTCTAGTATATGTCCAAGTTGAGGAATGATCTTATCCCTTTGTAAAAAAAATAGATTGATACAAAAATAAAATAAAACCGTAAATGAAAAAGAAAAAACCCCAAAACAAACAAAAACATACTGCAGAATGTAAACCTTCAATATTGGAGCTTTGTTAAGTTTCTATCAGTGACATTACATCTTCAAGGCATACAGATAGTTCGTATTGTTGAAGCATTGCAGCATTAATGTTGCTCTTTGGCTTTGCTCTACATTACCAAGTTCTACAAGACCGCCGTTGAACTTCAGTAAGCTGTATCAATGTCAATTTGATCTTCAGATAAAGCGGATTCCGTGGATGCCCTTGATTCTTCTGTGGGTGACGTAGTGTACAAAGTCAGTGCTACGGATTCTGACTCCGGCAACGCAGTCAGTTACTACCAGAATGGCGTCAATAATTATTACAACAATGGCGTCAACTATTACCCAAATGGCGTCAATTACAACAATGGCGTCTATTACAACACTGACGACCAAGCTGTCACTTATGGGATAACGTCGCAGGACCCGGATGACGGCTTCTTTGAAATAAACGAAGGTACTGCGTGTTTAACGAGAGAGAGAGATAGAGAGAAAGAGAGAGAGAGAGAGAGAGAGAGAGAGAGAGAGAGAGAGAGAGAGAGAGAGAGAGAGAGAGAGAGAGAGAGAGAGGATAGAGAGAGAGAGACAGAGAGAGAGAGAGAGAGAGAAAGAGAGAGAGAGAGAGAAAGAGAGAGAGAGAGAGAGAGAAAGAGAGAGAGAGAGAGAGAAAGAGAGAGAGAGAGAGAGAGAGAGAGGGCGCTCAAAGGGCAATACAATCATTGGGGGGAAAGAACAATACCAATACCAATATCAATATCAATATCAATACCAATATCAACATCAATACCAAAACCAATACATGTATCAAACCAAAACCATACCAATACCAATACTAATACCAATACCATTACAATTGCAATACCTGCTTTTCTCCGTAGCTACGGGGGAGGTGAAGGTCGCCAAGAGCTTGCAGTCCGCGACCAGGTCATCCTACACGCTGACCCTGTCTGCCTGTGACGTCAGTGACTGCGGGAAGGAGATGACCGTTACCGTTCCCATCACCAGTAAGTTGGTAATAAGTATTTTTAGTTGTGCGTACACACTGAATTTTATTGTGGTATGTTGTTACTAGTTATGTCGTATGTTGTTGGATGTTGCGATAAATTTGTACATCACACATTAATTTCTCATTTGAGATAATGACGTTTTCTATGTCTATGTCTATGTCTATGTCTATGTATATGGAACCCCTTTTAACCCCCCCCCCCCTGATTCAAGGCTTCCTCCCGTTTAAGACCTTAGCTGTTATCTCAGATGTTGTGCTCATTAACACTGTAGAATTACCCCAATTTTCAAGACTCCCTCCTTTTTCAAGACCCTGTGTTCTCAGATTGTTGAAGGTTTGAAAGGGAGGTTTCGCTGTATCTTGCCAAGCGCTTGCAGTCTGTCATCTCTTACACACTGATTATATCTACCTGTGACGTCAAGAACTGCATTTGTTGTGTGTGTGTGTGTGTGTGTGTGTGTGTGTGTGTGTGTGTGTGTGTGTGTGTGTGTGTGTGTGTCTGTGTCTGTGTCTGTGTCAATGTGTGTGTGTGTGTGTATGTGAGTGTGTGTGGGGGGGGGTGTGTGTGACCATTACCGTTCCCATCACCATTACGTTTGGTTTTAAGGAATACGGAGGTTCTGCTTTTTGTAGATTGCACGCGAGAAATAATGAAATCAGCCCTGTCTCTCTCTTCCCGTTCATTTTCAAGTGGCCTAGTGGATAAGACATTGGCCTCCTAATCGGAAGGTCGTGAGTTCAAATTCCGGCCACGGCCGCCTGGTGGGTTAAGGATGGAGATGTTTTCGATCTCTCAGGTCAACTTATGTGCAGGCCTGCTATTGTCTTATCCCCATTCGTATGTGCACGCAAGCACAAGACATAGTACGCACGGAAAAGATCATGTTATCCACGTCAGAGGATTAGGTTATAGAAACACAAAAATACCCAGCATCCTTCACCCGTAAGCGGCCTATGGCAGCCTGAATGGCAGGGTAAAAACGGTCATACACGTAAAACCCCACTCGTGGGAAAACATGAGTGAACGTGGGAGTTTCACCCCATGAACGAAGAAGAAGAAGAAGATTTTCAAGTAGTAAAAAGTACATATAAACGTACCTAACCTGGTTACTGGAGTGTTTTCTTTTTCTTTAGATTTTCAAGTATGTGTGTGACTTTGTTGTTTGCCTCCAGACCTGAACACGGCCCCGGTGTTTGAAAATGATCTGACGGCTACCATCGACTTGTACGAGGAACAGCAGGGCGGTCAAACGATCGTCGTTCTCACGGTCACGGATCCGGACACAGATAAAGATCAAACTGTCAGCGTAGTATGTTCTGTCGCTCCGTCCAGCGAGGCGTACAAGTTTGTCTATTACGATGCCAGTGAGTGGCTGTCTCTCTGTCTCTCCGTGTATGTCTGTCTGTCTGTCTCAGTCTCTGTCACAGTCTGCCCGTACGTCTCTGTATGTCTGTTTGTCTGTCTGTCTGTCTGTCTGTCTGTCTGTATGTCTGTCTGTCTTGTCTGTATGTCAGTTTGTCTGTCTCTCTGTGTCTCTGTCCCTGTCTCTCACTGTCTCTGTCCCTCTGTCTGTCCGTCTGTCTGTCTCTCCCTCTAAGGTACCTATTTAACTTTGACCTAACTTAAGTAAAATAAGTGACGTAACCGGTAATGACATGTTGCAGCCAGGGAAATCAAACTAGCGTCAACGACCGCGGGTAACACACTGTTGGACTATGAGGGGCTCTACAAAACGTACACCATCACCTGTCTCGCGTCAGACGGTTACGTCACCACTGAGGTGGGTAGAAAGATCTAGATGTGTCACTTTTCAGCACGTGTACGGGAACGTGTACGGGGAACGTAATTAAATCTCGTTTTTGCGTCACGCGTTTGCCAAGATCTGCAGTCTTGATGGGAGAAAAACAACGTATATATGCATTTGGAGCATTGGAGAAAAAAAGTGAGTCACGGGTGACGCAATATCTACCCGTACGCGTACAGGTCTTTGCTACACGTTCGATCATCTAGAACACTGTAGGATAGCAGGGTTGACGTCAGACGGATACGTCACGACTGAGGTCAGTATAGCATGGTGACGTCAGACGGATACGTCACGACAGGTGAGTATAGCGGGGTTGACGTCAGACGGATACGTCACGACTGAGGTCAGTATAGCATGGTGACGTCAGACGGATACGTCACGACTGAGGTCAGTATAGCAGGGTTGACGTCAAACGGATAGTCACGACTGAGGTCAGTATAGCATGGTGACGTCAGACGGATACGTCACGTCTGATGTGAGTATAGTATAGTTGATGAAGTTTCCTTTCTCAGTTCTGGATTTAATGAGGTCAGAAAGCAATGCATAACAATTAATGACTGTCAACGGGTTCGTCCCCCTTTACTTTCAGGTATTAATTTAAAATTGGGGGGTACATTTACTGAGGTTTTGAACAGAAAATCTAAGAAAACGTGGTCTTTAACGAAATGGAATTCTAAATCAGAGGGGGTGGGGGGGGGGGGGGGGGGTGTCTTATCTAGGAGACGTCACTGTATTTCCTTGTGTGTTTCAGGGCGTGCTGACGGTGAACGTGAAGAACGTGTGGGAGGCCCCAGTGTTTCCACAGACCATGTACTACTGCAACCTGGAGGAATCGGCTGTATGTCATTGTCACCTTGCTTATTTGTGTTTGCACGAGGCTAACAACCTATTCAGAATTACTACTAAAACACTATGCGCGCAACATCATAAAAAAAAAGCAAAAAGCAAAGAGATTGCCAACGTTCCAAAATTCAGAATAAAAAAACAAGAAAGGTAAGTTGTTGGAACGATTGTTATTGACAAAAAAATACGTTACAGTCACAAAAAATATCGACCAAACGGTCTTTTTTTGTCATTAACACACGTTCGAACAACTTACCTTACTTGTTTTTTAATTGTGCAACATGATGAAATCAGGGTAAACAACCACACTAACTGTGCACCAAATCAATAACCTGACCTTTCAGCGACTGAAAACAGGGTAAACAACCACACTAACTGTGCACCAAATCAATAACCTGACCTTTCAGCGACTGAAAACAGGGTAAACAACCACACTAACTGTGCACCAAATCAATAACCTGACCTTTCAGCGACTGAAAACAGGGTAAACAACCACACTAACTGTGCACCAAATCAATAACCTGACCTTTCAGCGACTGGGATGTTTGCGAAGATCGAGACGCTAAGCTCTGCGTGTGCAGGGATGACCAAATCGTCCGCCCGATCGCCAGGGGCGAGTAAAAAATTCGCCGGGCTCGTAGAAACCGCCTGGCAACTCGCCTGGCTGGCCAGTGAAAATTCTGGTCAAATGCAACACCTTTGGTTGTAACATCGAGTTTTTAAGCCATATAAACGCTGCAGATCCACTGTGGTATGAACCGGGCTAGCAACATTTTTGCCGGGCTAGTGACTTTCTTGAAGTTACTCGCCCGGCTGGCGAGTAAATGTTTTAGATTTGGCCACCCCTGGTGTGCTGCTTTCCACTCGGTTGTCATGGTTCCAGCACACTTTTTCATTTTTCATTTTCATTTTCATTTTCATTACTTCATTGTCCCATCGCTGGGAAATTCGGGTCGC
>NC_090255.1:10086595-10151595 GCF_037325665.1 Littorina saxatilis | reverse complement strand
GGAGCATCGGGTAAATTCTTCCCCCTAACCCGCGCCGGGGGTAGATCTGAGATAGTGAGCCGAATCTTTTACATGGGAAGAGACGAATTCTGAAAATAACTCTGTCGGGTTTGTATGGGGTGTGAAAGAGTGAATGAATACCCTTGCTTTTACTAGGACAAACAACTTACGAGCCAATCACAAGCGAGGACCGGAGTCAGTGTGTCGGAAACACGCAGACAAGGAGTAGCATGTGTGGATTTATTTGTCGGCCTAGTTAAAACAAGGGTATTCACTCTTTCACAATCCATACAAGCCCGACAGAGTTAGTTCGGAATATATCGTCTATTGTGCCTTTAAACTTGCAGACCGCTATATCCATGTCTCCAATTTCTGTTTTCAGAAGACCGATATGACGGCGGAAGATACGACGATGGAAGATACGGAGGGGGACGTTCTGCTGTGGTCTCTCCTAGTGGAATCCGAGCGCTGCCTCCCTCCCGCTCCTACTTTTGAGTTGTGTCGTCTTGTGCTACTATCCCCCTCCCCTTCCACCCCCCCCTCCCCTCCATCTTCACCATCCCGCCACCATCAACCACTTTTTGTGTGCGTGTGTTTCTTCTTTATCAGTCATTCTCTCCGCACCTACATTCCAGCTTCTTCTTGGCTTTCTTGTTACTGTGGTTGTGTGTGTATATGGTTTAGTTATGTCATGGGTGGTCTTTCTCCCGTATGCAGTGTAATTATCGGTGCACGTGCAGGTCAATTTAAAGATTCTTGTTTTTTTCTTCCACAATTTGATGCAACAGCAAATGCCTAAATAAGACAATGAACTTTTTGGTTCAGCTCTTCTTTTTTCTTCCTTCTTTCTTTCTTTCTCTCCTTTCTTTTTTCTTTCTTCTTTTTCTCTTTCTTTTTTTGGGTTCTTTTTAAACATAATCTTTACGAAACAAAGGCCATTAAAATAACACTGAACTGACTTGAAGTGCTTCAACGATCATCTGTAAAATGTGTTTTTTAGATTCTTGATTTTTGAAACATTGGCAATGTAAGCCTACATGTTTCTGATTTTTTTGTCAACTTTCTTGACTGTATCTTGTTCCATGCCTTATTCATCTTTTCTTTTCTGCTGTTGCTCTATATGAGGCTTAGTATTCCTGTGGTGTATATTTTGCATGTACACATTAAAATGTTCTTCAAGTGAAGGTCAATTAATTGCATTGTTTTGCATTATTTAATTGCTGAATCAAAACTCCTTAAAGTACATTTTACTGAGAATGGTTTATATTATTATCATACTGTACGCTTTTTGTTTGTTTGTTTGTTGTTACATTTTTAGTTGTTTTTGTTTTTTAAGAGCAGACAATAAATGCAAAATTGGAAGGTGGTTTTTTTTTTACTAGTTCTGTGTCTGTTGTTTGAGTGTGACTATTGGGGCGGGGATGTAGCTCTGTCGGTAGGGCGGGGATGTAGCTCTGTCAGTAGGGCGGGGATGTAGCTCTGTCGGTAGGGCGGGGATGTAGCTCTGTCGGTAGGGCGGGGATGTAGCTCTGTCGGTAGGGCGGGGATGTAGCTCTGTCGGTAGGGCGGGGATGTAGCTCTGTCGGTAGGGCGGGGATGTAGCTCTGTCGGTAGGGCGGGGATGTAGCTCTGTCGGTAGGGCGGGGATGTAGCTCTGTCGGTAGGGCGGGGATGTAGCTCTGTCGGTAGGGCGGGGATGTAGCTCTGTCGGTAGGGCGGGGATGTAGCTCTGTCGGTAGGGCGGGGATGTAGCTCTGTCGGTAGGGCGGGGATGTAGCTTTGTCGGTAGCGCGCTGGATTTGTATCCAGTTGGCCGCTGTCAGCGTGAGTTCGTCCCCACGTTCGGCGAGAGATTTATTTCTCAGAGTCAACTTTGTGTGCAGACTCTCCTTGGTGTCAGAACACCCCCGTGTGTACACGCAAGCACAAGACCAAGTGTGCACGAAAAAGATCCTGTAATCCATGTCAGAGTTCGGTGGGTTATAGAAACACGAAAATACCCAGCATGCTTCCTCCGAAAGCGGCGTATGGCTGCCTAAATGGCGGGGTAAAAAACGGTCATACACGTAAAATTCAACTCGTGCAAAAAACACGGGTGTATGTGGGAGTTTCAGCCCACGAACGCAGAAGAAGAAGAAGAAGAAGAAGAAGAAGAAGAGTGTGACTATTGTAATTTATTATATAAGTGAGGCAAAAACCTTGCACACACAAAAATTCTCACAAAGCTACGACAGCAAAAACAACAACAAACAAACAAAATACCCGCAATTAAACAAACAAACAAATAAACAGCAGCAGCAACAACAACAACAACTATGTTTCATACACTCAGTTTCAACGGTTTCTTTTCCGTCCGCGCATGCTCTCTGCGCATACACGGGCTTCAATACAATGCAGGCAAACCAAGACCAAGAATTGTCGTCTGGAACACACACAAATCTGCTGTGCTGAATTGGAGACAAGCACATACTGATAAGAATCACGGTCAAAGTAACAGGTATCTGCTCTTTCAAGTTCGCATTATGATTTCTACCTCGTTATACCGCAGTGTAACTGTTCCTCTACTTTTGTTGTTTCTCAAGGTGTAGTAATCTTTGAAATTATCTCAGAATATAAAAGAGAAAACTAATTCAGAGACAAGTGCGAAAATACGATTTTTAGACTAGCAGAACAAGTGTCTCGTTAGGTCCAAGAACATTTACGTGGTCTTTTTAATCTGTGACCATGGGGTATATTTAGTGAGTTTGGCTAGAACTTTTGCAAGTAAGACTAACACTAAATCACTACAAGTCGGTTATACAGTAGTACCTGTGATGTAAAGCCCTTCTGGTGAGAGGACACTTTCCATTAGAAGGTAACCTTCTGTCTCTTTGGCTTATATAACTAATTACCAAATATACCTGTCATGACAGGCCACCCGCAATGTAGGGACACCTTTGGCTGGTCCCTAGGGTGTCCTTTCATCGCAGGTACCACTGTAGTTGCAGTATTACAGATGTTTGTCCTGACAGGATATCAGTCATGTAGGAACCCTTTGTGCTCAATGCTGAGGGCCCCAAAGGGGGGGTATCATCACGATCACGGGAAGGGAAATTTTAGCTTTCACGATCACAGTTACCTTGATTTTTGTTTTCACGATCACGAACACCAGTGGCAAATCACGGTCACGGTAAAAGTTGCAGGTACAGAAAGCACGTGTCAAAGTAAACACAACCACACAGTTATTCGCTCCTCTGGATCTATTTTTATTCAACACAAAGTGACAACTGTTGCACTTTTTTATGATTTTTTTTAATTCTCTTTCATGCACACATAGAAATACATGTCATGATTTGTAATCAGTAACAAGAATGTTGTTTTCATTGTTATTTTTCTCTCGCGCTCTCTCTCTCATACAGACACTCACAGGAATATACACTCCAGGGGCGGAGCCGTTAAGCCAGAGAGGGGGGGGGTTACACCCTGGGGTCCAGGGGTAGACCTTGTGGGGTACATGGGCAAGGCCCCGTTGGGGGGGTCTGGGGGGCTTAGCCCCCCAGAAGCTGAAGAGTTTTAGCTATTTTATGAACAATTTATGGCTTATCCTTGATTTTAAACATGATCAACTGGTGTCAGCAGCCACTCATTATTTCTTTTAAAGTTAGTATTAATTTTTTTGTTGACAGCCGGGGGGGGAGGGGAGTGGGGGTTCCGGAACCCCTGTAATCCGCCCCTGCACTCATACACATTCAACTCCCACACCCTCACTCACACACATGAATATATATACTTGCACAATTTCACATTTCCAGAGCTAAATCTTTTAAACCCATTTTCTCAAAAACTATTGGGTGGATTGAAATTAAAGTACATGTATGTGTGATGGTAGAGTCTATAATAACAAAATCCCCAACGAACATGACTTTGATCGACTTTGACATGAGGATCAAGTGACCCAAACTGGCACGTCTCCCCGCCATAGTTCCTGAATTTAACCCATTTTTGATAAGTTTACAGGCGCTAAAATAAATCCAAGCTTAATGCAAAGAAGCGACAATTAGAATCTATGCCAAGCGTGTCCACGTTGCTGGGATGAAAAACACATTTCTAGTTTCGGTTTCCGCTACACGCAGACTCGATCACTGTTCAGGGGTTGCGCAACCCCCCCCCCCCCCCCCCCCCCGCCCCCCGGCTTAAGCATGTACCTCCCAAACACTTTTTTTCTTTATTTTTGTGGGGGAGGGAGGGGGGGGTTGCATCTGGATCATCAGTGAAATCCGAGGAGAAATCGCACCTCTCACCCCCTTTCGAAAGACATTTTTCTTCAACGATTTTTGTGATGAAAAGTATGAGTCCTTACAATCTCAATTCTTCTTCATTGCCTATACAGCTTGCTGTCGAATTTACCTTTTTCGTTCAAGGAGAGGCTTCCTTTCCCTCCAGAAACATCAAAAAACGTTTAGCTTCAAGGGGGCTTCGCCACCTTGCAACCCCCACCAAGGGGGCTTCGCCCCCTGGACCCCCACCAAGGGGCTTTGCCCCCTGGACCCCCATCTGTAACCCCCCCTAGTACTTACCTAGTCCGGCCCTGAATAGATCAACATACCTTGACATTTCGTCTTCGGAAAGACGGACCCGTAGCCGGACCTTTCCACCAAGGAAGGCATTCTCGCCGCCTGCTTTGGTCTGGCTTGAATCCACAAAATATAACAGAAGTTCGATGACAGTACCGCTGATCTTCGAATTCGAATTTGACTGAATGCACTCAAAACTTTAGCACGAAGCCCTTCCATTGGATGAAGTTTGGCAGACTTTTGCAATTCGCCTTCTGATTGGATGTTTTTTTGTGTGTGATTGGTTCTCTTAAAGGGAAGCAATCGCTGTCAAAATCATATTTCTGAATGTGTTGTTGCTTCCCTTCAATCGGGATTGGCTC
Organism: Littorina saxatilis; assembly: GCF_037325665.1. Taxonomy (NCBI): domain Eukaryota; kingdom Metazoa; phylum Mollusca; class Gastropoda; order Littorinimorpha; family Littorinidae; genus Littorina; species Littorina saxatilis. The sequence continues at coordinate 10,146,680 of NC_090255.1, read as the reverse complement.
CTTGACGAATAGAGGATCATAGAGTGATACAGCTGTGAAAAATGTACGTTGAAAATAAAATGCTTTGCAATAATGCCCATCACGATCACGAAAACAAATGACGATCACGATCACGAGACTTGATTTTTTTGTCATCACGGATCACGAGCAAAGTCCCATCACGATCACAGAAATGGAAATTTCGGCAATCACGGTCACAGAAAGGTCAAAAAACGCCAATCACGATCACGATTTTAAACCCTTTGGGGCCCTCAATGCTGGTTTCAGGGGTTCTTTTCGCATGGCGGGTACCGCTGTACTAATACGTACTCACCACTGCTCTCTCTCTCTCCCCTAGACAGTGAGTGTGTGTTAGTGTGTTAGTTTGTCACGGTTAGTGTGTGTTAGTGTTAGTGTGTGTTAGTGTGTGTGTGTGTGTGTGTGTGTGTGTGTGTGTGTTAGTGTGTGTGTGTATTTGTGTGTGTATGTGTGTGTGTGTGTGTGTGTTTGTATGTGTGTGTGTTAGTGTGTGTGTGTGTGTGTGTGTGTGTGTGTGTGTGTGTGTACGCATGCGTCCATGCGTGTGTTCGTGCGTATTCGATGAAGGCAAAATGATCCGGTATTGTGCATCAACACATCGTACAACTAAATTACCACCTATTCACTTGACAGTCTCCAAAGTTTGACAGAATGGCACGTGACATGAGTATCGTCGTGGCGGTGGTGATGATGATGGTGATGACAACAACCACGACGCTGGGTCTGAAGTGTCAGAAAACTGGACTGTGTTCGTGCAAAGCGGAGAACGGGACCATAGATCTGTCGCCCCTTGCCGTCAATGGCTCAGCGAGGTGACCACATTTTCATCTATCATGTTCCTTCTTAAAACTTCCTCTGTTATTATGATAAGGACATTCAGTCTAGTAGCATACTGTAAACCCCCCCACCCCCCGCCCCACCCCACCCCGAAAAACTCCAACAGTGTGAGAAAACCAGGTTTTAAAACGGAGGGAGTCGGAAACTGGAGGTAAATTTACAGAGGTTATGGTAATGAAATATGAAAAAAAACCGTCTTCAGTAAAAGAGGGAAGACTGAAATTGGGGGTGGGGGGGGGGGGGGGGGGGGGAGTAAGAAAGGTTTCACTGAACAGTTATCCAGTATGATTTGGCTGCTTACCCTGGAGAACAGACACAAGGGTAAACTAGGCGAACAACCCGGACACACACGCACGCACGCCGCACGCACGCCGCACGCACTCTCTCTCTTTCTCGTTCTCTTTCTATCTTACCTCCAACACCATAAGAACCTTTTTTTTTTTTTAACTTATTCAGCCACACATGCAAACATATTCTACATACATAAAAAGCAAATAAGCCCACAAAACCGCTCCAGTCCAACCACATTCCGCGTACACAATCATTACTTCCATCCCCATTTCGAAATATCGCAACAGGACCTCCAGATATATAACACGATCATATGTGTTCTCTGTTTGCATGTTTGTCCAGTGTCTTGTCCCCACATAAAGCATATTAACTCTACCTGTCCCAAGATAGGCCAAATGGTTCTAAGAGGACGTTAAAACTAATTATCATCATCATAAGAACACCAACTTATCAACCAACAAGGACTCTAAACAAACACGACCAGACGCGGCCATATCTCTTACCATCTTCTTCTTCCCCGACACCGCCACAAGAACAAGCATAAACATGCTTCTACTACTTTGTTTTATACCCCAGGTTCAAAGACCAGCCGGGGCCAGATGCACCCTACGTGTATTCCTGGAACCCCTGCATTCCCTTCACAGAAGGAGGTAGCTGTAATGAAGTGGCGGTCAGTATTCTGCATTTCACAGTCTCCCCCCCCCCTCCCCCACCCCCACCTGCACCCCATTCAGTCAATAAAAAAAGTGTAGAATATCGTTCAGTTTAAGTCACCGTTTTGACGGTTGAAAGTGAGTCATGCCATGAAAAAACTGACGCCATTTTTGAGGGTAGGTTTGGTCATGGACTTGTAACGTCGTACCCAAATGATATTGCTCTAATCCAAAAAACACATTTGTGAGCAGTAGAAAGGCAGATCTTCAAAACACGTATGTTTCTGACCAAAAAACTGCTGTTCATCATCTGGGCTATACCCCTGAAAAAATATCCTTAACTTTTTGTGCTGAGTGTATTTTGAAACGTCATCCTTCAAAGGCTTCATTCTTTAGCCCTCACCTTCACTCAGTCTACTCCTATTCCAAGGGCGGTGAGCACCAGAGCGTCCAACTGGGTGGGATCTAAACACAGGGTCGATCGGATTGGTTGAAAATCCACAACAAATCTGCATTTTCTAGCCAATCCGACCAATGAGCACTTTCTACATGTAGTGCATCCCACCCAAGATCGTTGCTTATTGTTACACGCCCAAGTGTGAGTGTGTGTGTGTGTGTCAGTGTGTGTGCCCGGTGTGTATGTGCTTGCGTGCGTGCTTGCGTGAGTGCGTGCGTGTCTGTGTGTGTGTACGAGAGAGAGAGAGAATGACAAATCTTTAATTTTTGAGAAAGAGAGAGAGAGAGAGAGAGAGAGAGAGAGAGAGAGAGAGAGAGAGAGAGAGAGAGAGAGAGAGAGAGAGAGAGAGAGAGAGAGAGAGAGAGAGAGAGATGATGATGGAACTTTATTTTTCAAGGATAGAGGTTTAAGGCGACGCCTTTTCTTACCACCGGTCCTTACTTCTAATACAAATGTCTAATAAATGATAAACAAGTAAAGCAACATGACAAATAGGCCTAAACAAAGTAAACGAACGAGAGAGAGAGAGAGAGAGAGAGAGAGAGAGAGAGAGAGAGAGAGAGAGAGAGAGAGAGAGAGAGAGAGAGAGAGAGAGAGAGAGAGAGAGAGAGAGAAAGAGAGAGAGAAAGAGAGAGAGAGAGAGAGAGAGAGAGAGAGAGAGAGAGAGAGAGAGAGAGAGAGAGAGAGAGAGAGCATTTTTGATTTTATGTACATCGTTCGTTCACTCTGTTGACTTTCAGAAACCAAAAGATACAATGACTTATTACACCTGTGTTTGTTATTGGCATGCAGGTATGCTTGAAGAACAACGACACCAATGACTACTACAACCTGGGCTTCCCCAGCTCGGCAAATTTTTTCACCTGGCCTGACGACGGCAGGTTGTCGCTGCAGTACATGGTGGGCGGCGGGGACGGCAACATCAAGTCAGTCGTAGTACAGCCTGGAACCTCCCTTTTAAGACCTTAAAACAAATCTGAGAAAAATAGATCTTATAAAGGAGGGAGTCTTAAAATGTGGCTAAGTTCACAGACGTTGTGAACAGGAAATCTGAAAAATCAATGTCTTAAAATGGGGGGAAGTCTTAATTTGGGGGGGGGGGGGGGGGTCTAATAAGGAGGGTTCCACTGTTACAGTAGTTGTATAGTAGTGTTGCTGTTTTTGTTGTTGTTGTTGCTGTTTTTGTTGTCAAGTTGTTGTTGTTGTTGTTGGTGGTGGTTGGTTGGACTAATCCTCGAAGCCAGTAGTGTTGCCGTTAATGGAAGTAGTGGAAGTGTTTGCCAATGGTTGAACGAGAGTGGTGGGGACATTGTTGTTGTTGTTGCAGTTGTGGTAATATCTATGGTGGGATGTCTAATACCACATTTGTTGTGTGCACAGAGTGAGTTCCATTGACTTGGTGTGCAATCCCAGAGAAGAGGGGAAACTGGAGGCACATGGGAAGACATCAGTGGGCTTCTATGTGAGTATATCTATCCCATTCCCTCTCTCTGTCAGAGGTGTTAAACAAACAAAACAATGTTATTATCAATAAAAGTGTTTATTTATTATCGATTTATCAATGTCTTCTACAGTTCCGAAGCTATTGAAATGGTGCATGTTGCCTGTCTGTGTGTCTGTGTCAGCGTCTGTTTTTGTGTGTGTGCATCGTGTGTGTGTGTATGTCACTGTGTGTGCAACAGTGTGTGATATATGACTTTCAGTCTCAATCTATTCCTCTCTAGCACTCTAGAAAATAGTCAGTGCTCACACACACACACACACACACACAAACAAACACGAACATGCACGCACGCAGTCTCTCTCTCTTTGTTATAGGTGCTACATTTTCTGGTTTTGCTTTGTTTGCAGTCATTTCAACTGACTTCCCGCTATGCTTGTGTGAGGTAAGGCCAAAAAAAAAAAAGGTCTGTTTACGGTAACCCGACCGACCCTAGTTTTTTCGCGCGACCCTAGACTTTTTTTTGGCATTTGGGGAAAAAAAAAAATCTTGGTTTTTTGGCAAAATAACGTAAAAATATGGTTTTGTGGGAAAAAAAAATTAAAAAAAAATAAAATCCCGACCTACCGACCCTATTTTTTTGGCCTATGTTACCGTAAACAGACCTATTTTTTGTTGTTGGCCTAATGAACATGGGAGACAACCAACCTTGCAGCAGTGTGTCTGACCAGCGACAGAGCAAACTAATTCAGATAACTGCTTCATACAGGAATGTATCGTCTATTTTAAGACACTTGTCTACCTCACAGTTGTCCGATATGAAGTGAATTGTGACAATTAAATTTGGACTGATACAGATTCACATGTAGAGTGCACTAACACATCTCACTTAAACAGTGTGAATATATTTTGTTTACACCTCACCAACAGAAAAGTAGCACAAGAAAATGATTTTGACAGTGTGTGCGTGAGTGTGTGTGTTTGTTTACTGTAAGAAAATGCCTTATTCTAGTTTTGAAAATATCTTGAAAACATGGCATTCACACTGATAAACTCACACATACCACTTAGCAAAACAAAAAACCCACTTCAGTCAAGGTGATTTTTGGCCGTGTTTTAATCAAAAGGAAGTGATCAGGTATCATTGTCAATATTTCATAAATTACAATCAAACAGTACTCGGTAGCAATCAAAAATCCATCATTTTCATCATCCATTCACTCGGAATCAATGCTTCTCCTAGAAAAACAATTGGCTTCCCTTCTGTTCACCAAAACCACGCCATTGCTGTTATACACGTCACCCATCTTTCTTTATTTGGTGTTTAACGTCGTTTTCAACCATTCAAGGTTATATCGCGACGGGGAAAGGGGGAAATGGGATAGGGGGGGGGATGGGATAGAGCCACTTGTTAATTGTTTCTTGTTCACAAAAGCACTAATCAAAAAATTGCTCCAGGGGCTTGCAACGTAGTACAATATATGACCTTACTGGGAGAATGCAAGTTTCCAGTACAAAGGACTTAACATTTCTTACATACTGCTTGACTAAAATCTTTACAAACATTGACTATATTCTATACAAGAAACACGTAACAAGGGTAAAAGGAGAAACAGAACCGTTTGTCGCTTCTTACGACATGCTGGGTAGCATCGGGTAAATTCTTTCTCGTCCCAACCAATATGGGACTCCCCCTAACCCGCGCGTCACCCATCATCTGACTACACAAGCACATAAATTTACACATCTTCAAAATATTTCCATCTGTAGACCCGTTATAGCATGTGCAGTCAACAATCAACAGAATAATTTGTCGGGGTAAAGACTGTATTTTACAGGAGGTTACACATTCATACAGTGGAACCTCCCTTTTAAGACCCCCCCGATAAACAGTTCCTCCGACTGCTTCCAGAATCTCATTTCATCAGATCTATAAACTTACCTCCATGTTAAAGGCTTCTTCTCTCTTACGACCTGATTTTGTTAACATTTTCCTTGGTCTTGAATGGGAGGTTCCACTGTATAAACATTGTCGGGTGCTGATTAACAAGAAGGCTCGGCTTACAACGGTTGATGGCAATTCAGAAACAGGACAACACTGCACCTTTAAATCAATTCAGAAACAGGACAACACTGCACCTTTAAATCAAGGCTAAAGTCATCACATGTTTTACACATGTTAAAAACGTATCAAGGAATCAAACATACAACAACAGCTACCACAACATCTCCAGCAAAAAACAACAGCGACCGAGGGGATCTTTGCACTGCCTGACACATCACTGTACTTTAGATTGATCTGAGTTGAATTAAAAAGTAATTTAATGGAAATGTAACCTGTAATGTAAAAGAAAACAAAATTTCATTGAAAAAAAAAGACCAATGCAAAAAAAAAACAAAAAAAAAAAACCAAAGAGGCAAAAAAGATGGGTTGAAGCAGCCTTGCATGCAACTGAGGTAAAAAAAAAAAAAAAAAGATTCATCTGAGTGACCTGATCAAAGACTCCTTCCCTTTTCAGACCCTATTTTTAAGATTATTTGTTCATAAACGCTTTTAAATTTACCTCCATTTTAAGACTCCCTCCTTTTTAAGACCTGATTTTTTCAGAGTTTTGGAGGTCATAAAAGGGGGGTTCAACTGAATTTAAAAAAACTTTCAAGCTTCATGCCTTTTATCGTTATTTCCAGCAACGTCAACTGGCACTGTATCACAATTTAACAGTTTGAAATCATAGAAACTTCAAAGTGATCATTACCTGAAGCTTAGCAAATTCCATTTTATTTTTGCAAGCAAGTCAGTTACAGACTTACCTCCCTTGACTGACTTGTCATCAGCAGAAGTTGAGCAGATGTAGCTAAAAAAGAAAGTGCTCATGTGTAAATAGAGGCCTGATTTAAGCTTTTCCTCCTTATTTTCAGTTTGTGGATGGGTTGAGGTTATACTGTGGAGCTAAATTATTAAATTAAGAATGAAATGGCAGTGACAGTGACCTATTCACCCACAAGTTCATGAATAGTACACAAATGAAACAAGATTTTTTTGTTCTAATGATTACATTAGTTTTAATAAAAGAGAAAACCTACCTAGACACAGCACTCAAATGACCTCAATCCTCAAAGAAACATATTGATTTAACCAAAAGACGAGCGCAGTGGCGTGGTGGTAAGACGTCGGCCTCCTAATCAAGAGGTCGTGAGTTCGAATCCCGGCCGCGGCCGCCTGGTGGGTTAAGAGTGGAGATTTTTCCGATCTCCCAGGTCAACTTATGTGCAGACCTGCTAGTGACTTAACCCCCTTCGTGTGTACACGCAAGCAAAAGACCAAGTGCGCACGGAAAAGATCCTGTAATCCATGTCAGAGGGTTATGGAAACACGAAAATACCCAGCATGCCTCCCCCGAAATCGGCGTATGCTGCCTGAATGGCAGGGTAAAAACGGTCATACACGTAAAAATCCACTTGTGCTAAAAACATGAGCAGTGAACTAGGAGTCTTAAGCCCATAAACAAAGAAGAAGAAGAAGATTTAACCAAACTTTCATGCTTGAATCAAACCTGTGGAGGGAAATAATACACCATTGCAATTTTTAACATTGGTACAATAAAAAATCTGTGACCCAAAGACACACTGATTAGTATAAGGAGGCACATTAAAAAACAAAAGCCATTTTCAAACTTTTTAAAAGGTCTTATTTTGATTAATTAGACAAAAAGAAATATTAAGAGACATATCGTATATATACAAATGTATCATAATATACCCCTTCTATGGGTACCGGAGTTGTTCAAACCCTGCAATAACAATATCAGCGTAGCATATCCCCAGAACCAGACCATATTGTGTACATCAAGCATATTCAGCACCCGCAAAAATGATTGAAGACTGTGAGGCTAAGTTTCATTGAAACCACATACATATATATTTAATTGTTAATCAGACCTGTTCACCCCCAAAGCTTGATAAAGTAAAACAAGAGGCGAAGCCTTCAAGGCTCACGTAAGAAATCGACAAACAGTAACACAAACTCAATCACTCCGTCACACATACACACACACACACACAGTAAGCGGCATAGGTGACACTGTGCAAGAAAGCGAGACACTAGATCTAGATCTGAATGGCCGATTTCGAAGAAAAAACTAGTCTCGGCCCGCTCATAATAACAATGACCGAGACTTTCAGTAATTCCTTCGCGTGATGTCTAACCCTCTTACGTCATAAAGTGACGTCTTCAAATGTTGTGACGTCTTCAAATGTTAAAGTTTCTACCACAGACATACATACATACGCACGCACGCACAGACAGACAAAAGTTAGCATCGCATAGGCTACACTTACGTGAGCCAAAAATAGTAATCTGATGACAAGAATAGTAACCCAGTGGTTACAAACGCCAACATTAGCAACAAAAACCTAATTCTTCTTCTTGTCGTTCGCTGTTAGATCGTCAGTCCGGACTGCAGGCAAACCTAATTCAAATGGAGTATTTTCCCCCAAAATCTTAATAAAAATAGTAATAAATTACTCCAAAATAGTAAGGGTAAACAGGTCTGGACTAATGCTCAGAATGCCTAATGTCTCCCTCAAGATCATTTCCATTGGCAGGTATTAATAATGATACACTGCAGAAAAAAAGAAGCTGGCAAAGATCTATAGAATCCTGATTCACAACGTGTCAAGAACACTCACACATCTGAAAAATAACAGATAAACGACCAAAATAATTGTAACCAACTAACCGATGAAAATATCAAACAAAAAGACAAACTAACAAACAGAAAGAATTAGCCGGTCATTCTTTCTTTCTTTATTTGGTGTTTAACGTCGTTTTCAACCACGAAGGTTATATCGCGACGGGGAAAGGGGGGAGATGGGATAGAGCCACTTGTCAATTGTTTCTTGTTCACAAAAGCACTAATAAAAAAATTGCTCCAGGGGCTTGCAACGTAGTACAATATATTACCTTACTGGGAGAATGCAAGTTTCCAGTACAAAGGACCTAACATTTCTTACATACTGCTTGACTAAAATCTTGACTAAAATTGACTATATTCTATACAAGAAACACATAACACGGGTAAAAGGAGAAAGAGAATCCGCTAGTCGCCTCTTACGACATGCTGGGGAGCATCGGGTAAATTCTTCCCCCTAACCCGCTGGGGGGGGGGGGGGGGGGGGGGGGGGAGCCCGTCATGTCTCTCTGTTAATGTTATAAATTTTGCTATCATTCATCTGCAATAATTTCATCAAATGTGATAGCTCTTAAAAAAAATCATACAAATAAATAAATAATAATGTTATAACAGTGGTGTGGGATGGAGCAGCACACAACAATATTTAAGTACAGTAGAACCCCTCTTTTTAAGAACCCCCCCCCCCCCCCCCCAATTTATGATCTCCGTCCCCTTTTTAAGATGTTGCTTTCTGTTCATAGCCTCTGTACATTTATTTACAGTGGTACCTGCGATGTGTGGCCCCTCTGATGAGAGGACACCTCCCTTAAAAGGACACCTTATGTTGTCCCTTTTTCTATTATCTCTACCAAAATATACCTGTCATGACAGGCCACCTGCAATGTGGGGACACTTTTGGCTGGTCCCAAGGATGTCCTTTCATCACAGGTACCACTGTACCTCCATGTTAAGACTCCCTCCTTTTTAAGACCTGATTTTTCTCAGGTTTTTAGGTCTTACAAGGGAGGTTCCACAGGCTCCAACAAATAAGTACATAATCAGAGAACAAACCATGAACGATTCTTGCGACTGAAGTAAAGCAAAATGGCACATATTTATTCTTCATGGCAAAAAAAGTGTATTACTAATGACCATTTACAATGACATTGCACGCAGTTTCAAAAGCACAAACGTGATCTGTAAAATAAATACAAGCGTCATCAAAATTTAATCAGCCCTTTATCATCTACTCAGCTGAGAGTTCTGAGGCATCAGTGCATAAATGCACACAAACAAATCCATACAACATTTAAACTCTTAAATGTGCACTTCTTTCGTAGGTACAAACATATGTTGCTCTTTCAGATCTATCTAAGCTTGACTTGAACTTTTACATCCATATTTCAGTTTTTCCCCCCCACTATTCTTGAAGTAGAAAAAAACCCAATACACTTAATTTTAGAAGATGTCCATAACAAGCAACTCTGTTATGTTCATTTTATATTACAGGATTTTTTTGTTATCAAGCTTTAAAAAACCCACAAATAAACAGAAAAGAAGCAATCAAGTCAGTGAATTCTTTAAACACATTTTTTTTAGCATAATAACAGAGGACCAATCAAAACTGTTCTTGAAAATTGAAAGAAAACCAACAACCGAACAACAAAACCACAAGCACAGACAGAAACACACTGACCAGTCTACAATTAAAGGGAAATAACTCCTAAACGCCAAATGTTTGCTAGCAGAAAAGCATTAAGAACATTTTATCTTGGGCAACATTTTGCTTAAAAAAAATCCACTTCAAGTGCTTCATTTCCAACAAAAGGGAAATGCAGCAAGCAGTGACTAACACCCACAAAATTAACCCCTTCACTGCCCACCCCGTATGTAATACGTGGTCATTTTCGGTTTGCCCTACGCCCATAACCGTATCTCATACGTGGGATTTGTGTCAACAACATTTCAGGACATTTCTGAAAACTAAATGGGAGGTAACCACTGTCCAAGTACTTGTAGGGGTTCTATACACAGTTCTTTCCCATAGACCGTTCGGATAATGCTGTTATACTGTGGCAGTGAAGGGGTTAATGAGCATGCAAACACACACCAAAACGTTGCTGATGAAAAGAAACAATCAGGAAATGCTTCCCGCACCAATGATGACAAAAACAAAAAAAATAAAAATAAAAAAACAGGAACATTTTCCTGTATCAGTGATGAATAAATAAAAACAACAACAGTACATACATATTCAATCCCTAGACAATTATCTACCCAAGGACAGTTTCTTCAGGACAACAACTAAACCCAACCAAAAATGAATTTTGAACATGCATTTTCCACGCAGTCTTTCCTCAAAGGTAGGTAACAATATCACAGGACAGCGTCGAACCCCTGAAGCTATCGGAGGCGGACAGGCAGCATCCACTCTCCTCCTCCACGTCTCCCACCTCCTCCCTCTCCCCGCCCCCTTCCTCCTCCGACAGTGACGAAGACAGGGAGAGACTGTCAGCTTCCTCCCAATTCTGCGATTTGAAATCACCAGGAGGGGAGAGAACCACGCAATCTTGCAGCAGAAGGCCCTTGTCATAACCATTTCCAACAGCAGTGTGTGAAGTCTGGTAGGACTGCTTTTCACCCGGAAGTTTCTCGTTAAAGTGTGAGGTGTTACGAATGTCGACGGTGGTTGTGTGTTTTGGGTTAGAGCCTTTCTCGTTGCTCTTCTCCCACGTTCCGGACTTGTAGTAGACGCTGCCGGGTTTCTGTGCCTCGGACTCCAGTACAGTGTTTCGTCGACCGTGAATCTGGATGACGGTGAGCTTTTTGGAGAAAATGTTGCCGAAGCAGCCGTTGGTGTTTTCCTTATTCAGCACATCTGCTTCTCTCTGTTCCGCAGGTCTGCGGTTGGAGGGTGCCTCCTTGTCCTTGTCTCGGAGTTTCTTTTCCGTTTTCTCTCCACTTTCAGCAGGTTTTTCTTTCTTTTCTGCCGGCAACATAGCATCTTTCTGTTTCTTCTCGTTCCTCTCCGATCGTTCGGCTTGCGTTTCTTTCTGGTCGCCGTTCAAGACAACGTCTTTGTGGTTGCCGCTCTTGTCCTTGACGCCTTCCGTCTCTTTTTCTCTCTTCTCTTTGGGTGGCTTGGACATGGGCATAGAATTAGCGTGCGTGTCCATACCCTGATCGTGAGTGTTACCCGACAACAGCAGTCTGTCTTTATCACTCGCCAGATTTTCCGCTGCGTCGTTTGCTCTGTTCCTTTTACTATGATTCTCCTTGCTTACAGCAGCCTGGTTTCTTTTCGGCAGTGGATAACTGCTGCCAGTTCTTGCGGCCGATTCGCCTGCAAAGCTCACGCCTTTATCCTCCCTCTCCCTCTCCTCCTCGGAGTCGTCCGAACTGTCCGAACTGTCGAGCACAAATGCACAGCCTTGTGCAGCGTTCGTGTCGTACGCTTTGGCGTGAATGTTGGCCACGACAGTGGTGTATCCATCCTCGTTCAACACCTCTTGTATGTTGGTCAAAATCACGGAGGAGTCCGTCACGACGTCCCTCCTCTCTACCGCAGCGCTGCCGTCTTCAGTGTCACCATGGGAACAGACCGTCCGGTGGACAAGCACCTCCACACGCTGGGAGTCGGGGAGCTGAAGACCCACGATGACACGATTCCGATTCCCGTCAGAGCTGTCGTCGTAGTCCAAACTTGGCCTAATCACTGCTGCTGGCGGGATGGTAATGTCTGGAGAAATAGAAAAAAAAGTATTAATACTTTTGTGTGTTTTCATTCATTGGCAACATGTTCCAATGTACATCTGTTGACAAATTTTCAAGTGAAAAGGAGTGTATTGATGATCAGTCAAGTCAAAACTATAAGTTGGTGTGTCCTGTTAGCAGGATTTGAAGCAAGGCTCATAGCACGTTTTCGTATTATGGACCTCAGTTATGGAATTCACTCCCCTTTCAATTACGTCACTCTCCATCCATTTCATCTTTTAAGTCCAATTTGAAAACTCACTTGTTCCAACAACACTACGGATAGTTCCTTAGTATAGAGTCTGGGGATGTGAGATGTGCATGATGTGTTGTTTGAATCTGACAGTGATTGTATGATTTTTGTATACATGTATTGTTGTCACGCGCTTTGAACTTCTGATAAGGCGCTTTATAAATGCCAGTTATTATTATTATTATATGTCCAAACAAAATTGTACCCAATGATGGATGATCTTGACGGAACAAACTGTACAGACAAACGAGCAGTAAATGGCAGTAAAAGAGTTGCTGGCATCATGTGCACACCTGGGGTACAGTGGAACCCCCCTTTTAACACTTTCGCGACGGGAGGTGACTATATTAGTATTAGACATACAAGGTACACGACTCGTGATTGCTTCCCGGTTTTTGAAGCTTGCAGTAAATTGAGTTGTTTCCCTTGATACACGTGGTTTTCTCTTCTGGCTTGATCAAATTAGTGCAGATTTGCGTGGTGTTTTCGAACAAAAAAAAATGAATCGAAGGCGAGCCTTGTCACGGGAGGAGATTCTCCGGATGTTGGATCTTGAGGATCCTGTAGATCATGATACATCGTGTCGTTTTAGCCTCAAGAAAGCGATAATAGCAGTGATATTGAGGAAGAAACAGTCCCGTTGTTGCTAGTACGAGTCGGCAACTACACGTGGTAGGGGGTGATACTGCTAGACGAACATGTATCTCGGAATCGTGCAGGAGCTATGGGGGCGTGGCAGCACTGATAACAATGGATGGCTGGAGCCTTCAAATCCTTTTGGAATTGTTCATAGGTGTACAGTTGGTACTTTGTTGTGAATATGTGACTTATATTCATTATGGATTACCTAGACATCATTTGGTGAGTGTTACAGTTTTGTTTCATTTGAGTCAGGATGCTGTGAGTGAATGCGTGATTTGCTTGTTTTTTTCTTTGTACTGTCTCCTTATTTCTGTGTAGAATGTTAACAATATTTCAGCTAATTCATAGGTTTTACACCTTGTTTGGTTATAACATTATTTATAATACTTTCTGTTAAAAAATAACTTTTAAAAAAAGCAGTGGAAAATAAAACACACACAAAAAAACGTTAAAAAACACAAATTATCCCCCTTTCACCCCCCTTTGCTAAAACAAATCGCGTGACAAACTTATAAATAGCATGACTGAACTGGGCATCCATTTTTGAATTAGTACACAAAGTTTGGTGGTGATTGGACTTAATTCAAGCTTGCTAGACAGATTTCTTTACAGTTACTGATTTTTGGGAAGTTTCTTGGTGGCAAGCTTGGGCAGGCAGGACGTTAACGCCGTGGCAGTGCTAGTCACAATAGTGTTAAGACCTTCAAACATCTGAGAAAATCAGGTCTTAAAAAGGAGGGAGTCTTAAAATGGAGGTAATTTTACAGAGGTTATGAACAGAAAGTCTGAGAAAACAGGGTCTTAAAAGGGGGGTTCCGCTGTATTGGGGACACGTTTCCTGGTAATCCACATTTTTACATTTAGTCAAGTTTTGACTAAATGTTTTAACATAGAGGGGGGAATCGAGACGAGGGTAGTGGTGTATGTGTGTGTGTCTGTCTGTCTGTGTGTGTGTGTAGAGCGATTCAGACTAAACTACTGGACCGATCTTTATGAAATTTGACATGGGAGTTCCTGGGTATGATATCCTCAGACGTTTTTTTCATTTTTTTGATAAATGTCTTTGATGACGTCATATCCGGCTTTTCGTGAAAGTTGAGGCGGCACTGTCACGCTCTCATTTTTCAACCAAATTGGTTGAAATTTTGGTCAAATAATCTCCGACGAAGCCCGGACTTTGGTATTGCATTTCAGCTTGGTGGCTTAAAAATTAATTAATGATTTTGGTCATTAAAAACCTGAAAATTGTAAACAAAATATTTTTTTTATAAAACGATCCAAATTTACGTTCATCTTATTCTCCATCATGTTCTGATTCCAAAAACATATAAATATGTTATATTTGGATTAAAAACAAGCTCTGAAAATTAAAAATATAAAATTTATGATCAAAATTAAATTTTCGAAATCAATTTAAAAACACTTTCATCTTATTCCTTGTCGGTTCCTGATTCCAAAAACATATAGATATGATATGTTTGGATTGAAAACATGCTCAGAAAGTTAAAACGAAGAGAGGTACAGAAAAGCGTGCTATCCTTCTCAGCGCAACTACTACCCCGCTCTTCTTGTCAATTTCACTGCCTTTGCCATGAGCGGTGGACTGACGATGCTACGAGTATACGGTCTTGCTGCGTTGCATTGTGTTCAGTTTCATTCTGTGAGTTCGACAGCTACTTGACTAAATGTTGTATTTTCACCTTACGCGACTTGTTTTTTTATAACGAAAACCCAAGAAAAAATTTGATGTTTTCCGATTGTTATTTTGAGTGGATACAATTAAAGAAAACCATCATAATTTTATATGAGTATTCTTTATGAGTTTCAAAATTGGCTTCTTCTGGCATTAAAAAATGCTTTATGTAACCTCTCAGTAACTTTTCTATCAGCTGAACAAAAACAACTACGAGTGTCCACACACCTGCTGCGTTGGGGACGCGGGGATCCTGCCGCTTGTTGGTCCACTTGCGCATGGCCCCCATGTACTGGCGGTACTTGCGGCGCTTGTGGAGCTTGTAGCCACCCCAGGCCGGCAGAGCCACCACGCTGATTCCCAGCAGAAAGGCCCCCGCAGCTACCACGAAGCCCGACAGCGCCAGACCCCCGATCAGCTTTCCACCTGGAAATGGTAAGGTGAGAAGTAAGTACAGAGCTACCACGCTGATTCCTAGCAGAAAGGCCCCCGCAGCTACCACGAAGCCCGACAGCGCCAGACCCCCGATCAGCTTTCCACCTGGAAATGGTAAGGTGAGAAGTAAGTACAGAGCTACCACGCTGATTCCTAGCAGAAAGGCCCCCGCAGCTACCACGAAGCCCGACAGCGCCAGACCCCCGATCAGCTTTCCATCTGGAAATGGTAAGGTGAGAAGTAAGTACAGCAGTCCCTGCAAGGTACGGCCCTCGGCGTGAGCGGACACCTGACATGTACCGACACATTCGCTCGGCACAGAGTGTTTCTCAACGATGTTGTCGGTCAGACCTGCAATGTGCAGACATACGATCATCAATTTTCACAGTAAGCTAAGTAACCAAATCCATAACAGAGCCGTATAATTATGGCTAGTCCGGCGCCTGGTACAAACTTACAAAGGTCATGTCAGTCGTGTTAACTTGAGTGCACCTAAGAGGGACACAGCAATCATACTTGATACTCCTTGGAACTCACGAACAACGCATTGTTCCTTTAATGAAAAATGAGAGTTTGTTGTAGTTATAGTTTTTGAGTCACTTGAGAAAAAGTGACTCTATGTAATCGGTCAGTGTTAGTCCGTCCGGCCGGCCGTCCGTAGACACCACCTTAACGTTGGACTTTTCTCGGAAACTATCAAAGCGATCGGGCTCATATTTTGTTTAGTCGTGACCTCCAATGACCTCTACACTTTAACGATGGTTTCGTTGACCTTTGACCTTTTTTAAGGTCACAGGTCAGTGTCAAAGGAAAAATTAGACATTTTATATCTTTGACAAAGTTCATCGGATGTGATTGAAACTTTGTAGGATTATTCTTTACATCAAAGTATTTACATCTGTAGCCTTTTACGAACGTTATCAGAAAAACAAGGGAGATAACTAGCCTTTTCTGTTCGGCAACACACAACTTAACGTTGGGCTTTTCTCGGAAACTATAAAAGTGACCGGGCTCAAATTTTATGTGAACGTGACTCATTGTGTTGTGAATAGCAATTTCTTCCTGTCCATCTGATGCCTCATATAATATTCAGAACTGCGAAAGTGACTCGATCGAGCGTTTGCTCTTCTTGTTAAACTAATTTTTGGTTTTTCACTTTCTGTACTGTAGTTCCCTGCGATTGTAAAAGGCCAGCAGAACGAGTGATATTGCTTTCCTGTAAAAAAACACATTTTGAGCTTCAGCATCAATGTAATTAAATTGCTAGAAATGCTTACCTAACACCGCTCCTCTGATCAGTCGTCGTGTGTGCGGAGAATCGGGCATGAAGTTGTAGCGACAGCCAAAGGGAGACAAGCGGCTGAAGTGGTTGCCTAGCAACTTGAAGCCTCGGTAGTTCTCGCCACAACGGTAACAGAAGCTGGAGTCACATCGGCTGCAGGTCATGTGATCGCATCCTAACGTGCGTTGAATGAAGACCTGCAAATGAGATACAGAAAACTGGGATGTATTCACTTGTAGAAGGGTTTGGGACTTAACGCATGGTGGCCGCCATTATTTGTGAGGTAACTCAAACTTCCGGTTCTTTCAGACAAGAATTCAGAAAATTGTCATCATAGTTGTGTCAAATGTATCATTACGTCATGTTTTTTAGACAAAGGGATGTAATGGCTTCTTGTTTTTTTCCAAAGCTGAAAATGATTAGAAATCTGTCGCTGTCTTAATGTGGGAAGAATAATCAGAAAGGATGAAATATGTTACCCAAACGATTTAGCATGTGAGGACATTTCACTGAGTTTTGCAATGTGAGTCGCTTCAGCTGGGTTACCGCGTACAGGGGTTCTGTGTGATGATAAGTCTTTCAAAACAATTCATATTGTACTTTGTAATTGTAGTAAAATTTCAACATGTTTTATCCACATGATTCTAAGTTCTAACTAGAAGTTCTGGTTCCCCTCACAACCGTATGGCCTTCACATTGGGTCTGATGATAATGCTAGGTCACGGGGTCCTGCAAGTTGTGAATAAATTATAATACTAAAATTAAAGGTGTTCATATTCATGTTTTTAGAAAAATGGACAACTGGAGGTGTCTTGTTCTGGTAGGTGGCCTCTTGACTTTATTGAAGTGACATATACAGATATATCACAGGCAGCACCAGGACCACACAAAAAATAGAAATAATAATAATAACTGGAAATCTATTTTGTTTCTGATCCTGCTTAGGCCAAAGAGAAAAATATGTCTGTTTCCGGTAACATCGCCGAAAAAAATACGGTCGGTCGGTCGTTTTTTTAAAAACATTTTTAATTTTTTTACCTTTTTCTTACGTTTTGTTAACGGCTTTTTACGTGTTTTTTAATTTTTTTAATTTTTTTTAAGCTTCTTTAGTTTACTTACAATTATTTAGCACATGTTTTTGACCTAGATATATTGAAACTGAATAAAGTATACTTGACTTCATATTTAAAAAAATTTTTTTGGGGGGGTGCGAAAAGCGAAAAAAACCTTTAGGGTCGGCGCTTAAAAATAGGGTCGGTGGGGTTACCGGAAACAGACATTTTTCTTTTTGGCCTTAATACTTGACTGAATTGAAAGGTGTCATGTGCTTTACTTCATAGTTTTGTCATTTCCTCATGAACCACACTTAGTTCGCTCAGTCTAAAGCATTAACAGGAAAGAAAAGACACAGACACGGCAAGCTGAACAGGAAAACTGGGCGAACAGGATGTGTAACAATTCCTTCACACATGATGTAATTGTAATTGTAAATTGTTAAGCTGTATATATACATTGGCTGCACACAGCATTGTGACTGAAAAGGCTGACAGTTCTGAACAATGGCTTCTCAACAACCATTGTTTCTCTTTGAATTTAAGCAGCAACGCAGCAGTAGTTGCTGCAAACTTTGAACTATCCAAATTTCATTGTTCTTCATGCACACCTTTGAAAGGACCTTCCTTTTCAATTTCACTAACTTCAGTTCATTGTAAAACAAAAACAGATGAACCTGTATAGATCAGATGATCTACTACCCAAGCTGTTGTGAATTTCATTTTCAGAGCTCGTCTAATTAGAGCACTGATAAAAAAAAGATTCCAAAAACAGATCTAGACAGACTGCTTACGTTCCAAAATTCAGAGTCAATAAACAAGAATTGTACTTTTTAAGGTTATTGGAATGTTTAATTTAATAATTATTGACAAAACAAAAGGTTGTACATAAATTTACATTTTGTAATGTTTTGTGTGTCACTGTCAATAATAAATAACCTACAATTCTTGGTTTTTTATTCTAATAAAAAAAAGTGATACAAAAATGACAATTCTCATGATTCTGCTCCTAAGCAATAACAATGCAAAGTATGCAGTTAATCACTTTTGATGAAGAAACACAAGACTAATTAAGTAGATGTGCAACGCCAAGGCACTGCATACCCCAGCGAAAGACAAACCTCTCTCTCTCTCTCTCTCTTTCTCTGTCTCTCTCTTTCTCTGTCTCTCTCTTAAACACACACACACACGAACACACACACACACACACACACATACCCCAAGTTACACACGTACACACTCACTCACACGCACTCAATCCCTCTCTCACACACACTTCATACACACAAAACACACCCCCATGCGCACATATAGACAGACGTACATACACACCTTTACAAACAAACACACACACATACACTTACGCACACGCACAAACACACACCCACACCCACCCACCCACTCTCTCTCTCTATTTCTCTCTTTATCTCTTATACAAACAGACACACACCCACACAAGCACACACACACACATGTACATATGTACGCACGCACACACACACACACACACATTGACTCACACAAATCTCATACACACAAAACACACACTCATACGCACATACACGGTTGGCCTAGTGGTAAGGCGTCCGCCCCGTGATCGGGAGGTCGTGGGTTAGAACCCAGGCCGGGTCATACCTAAGACTTTAAAATTGGCAATCTAGTGGCTGCTCCGCCTGGCGTCTGGCATTATGGGGTTAGTGCATGCTAGGACTGGTTGGTCCGGTGTCAGAATAATGTGACTGGGTGAGACATGAAGCCTGTGCTGCAACTTCTGCCTTGTGTGTGGCGCAAGTTATATCTCAAAGCAGCACCGCCCTGATATGGCCCTTCGTGGTCGGCTGGGCGTCAAGCAAACAAACACGCACATAGACAGTCGGACACACACACCTTTACAAACAAACACATATGCACACTCATACACACACAAACATACACACAAACTTATGCACATACACATTCACACACCCTCTCTCTCTCAAACACACACCCACGCACACACACACACACACCCCAAGTCACACACACACACATACACACACTCACTAACACGCACTCACTCACTCTCTCACAAAAAACTTCATACACACAAAACACACACCCATACGCACATATGGACAGACGGACATACACACCTTTACAAACACACATACACGCACACACATACACTTATGCCCACACACACACTTACACACACACGAGTACAGACTCGTGCACGCGTGCGCACGCGTGCGCACGCACACACACACACACACACAAATACACACACACACACCACACACATACGAGTACAGACTCATGCACGCGTGCGCACACATACACACACACACACACACACACAAACACACACACACACAACTGAACAGTAACACTAACACATGAGCATCAAATGAACACAAACACACACACTGCGCGAGAGAGAAAGACTTCACGGAGGCTTGACGTCATGATGCATTAATTGACGTCAAAGACTTTCGACCGTGACGTATTCTTCTTACGCGAGCTTTATCCATAGACTTGGAAACTACGGAATTTCTACCCGTCCAAAACGGCCTTGGGTGGCGTTTGCTGAAAAAATGGGGGCGACTATTGCACCCACCGTATTTTTGTTAGTATGGTCCCAATTTTTGGTGAACTTCCATCTCCAACTGTAGCACGTAGCCGGGCACAAAGAATCCTTCTTTATCATGTATTATTCGGTATGCACATTTCTCAAGTCGATTACAGTATAGCGTTCACGGGATACCTCCAGCTTCGCTGGGATAAAAAACCAAATTCAGTCTAACTGATAACTAAGAGTGCAAGAGCAGATGGCATTATGGCAAGCTTACTTTACAATGTGTGTGTGTGTGTGTGTGTACTTGATGTGTTTGTGTTTTATTTCAATAAACAGCTTATCTTATGTTTATCAGTGATCACTTACTCAGTTTTGACTACGCACAATTCAAAAACACTGTTCTGTTACTGTTCTGGGTCACTACTATACTGCATCATTTTTCCCCAAAACAATTCAAAATACTTTCTATTCCGAAACAAAACAACATAATTTACCTTGCACTTGGGACACTTCTGCGCGTTGATCTGTCCGTAGTGGAACTCCTTGGCCCAGTCTTTCAGCAAAGCGTCCCCCTTGCGGAACTGCTTACACGTCAGACCTTTGTGCCACGGCGAGTGACAATTGAAGCACCACTCCAGCTCGCATCTTGCGCAGGTAGCAAGCAGACCCTGCTTCAAGATTTTGCGGTTTCTGAGATCCGCTTTGTCCACCTGATGTCCAACGCTACACCGCGGACAGGTCTTGATCGTAGGATCCACGTTTGCGTCGATGAGAAACTTGTAAAACTTCATCTTCATGTTGGCCGGCAAGCGGGCGGAGATTTCGTTGCGGTGGATATAGGAGTTGCAGTCGATGTTAAGGCATTCCACATTGACGTTAGCCTGGGAAATCTGAACTGTCAGATAGGACTCCAGACACGGGTCGCAGACCGGAAAATCACAGCATAGTCGCCGCCTTAGTTTAGCCTCCTCGAAACAGACGTAGCATTCTGTGTCCACCGGCAATCCCTGAGGGTACAGGGGCTCCTCCGGAGGGCCCTGAGGTCTGTCTCTGTGTTCATTGATGTTCAGCCATTCCTGCCACGGTGCCAGTCCAGCATACGACAGCCTATCATCATCAAAATCGTCGTCGTCAGGGAAACGAGGATTCAGTCGTCCAGAACCGTCGCTTTCAGAGTCGGAATCAGTCAGCGTGTGATCAAGTTCAAAAGTAGGCCTATCTGCTGCCCTGTTTTCCTCGCGATGCAAAGAATCCTGTTTGTACACTGCATGATTCCTGGACCTGGATTCAAAGCAGTCCCTGTAGTCTTGCTGCCAGAGTTCCTTCAGAGACAGGGGGACCTCAACCCACTCATCATCGTCGAGCATCGGCACATGCCGCATTCTGGACCTTCTTGGACTTCCCTTTGTCTCGCTACTTAAACTTGAAGAAGCACCAGCTTCTGCGTCAGCTGTTGTTTCCTCATGTTGTTGACCAGTTATGGCACCGTCAACGGAGGGATCGTTCTTCTCCCTTGAGACAGAAGAGAAAGTTTTTAAGACACTTGGCGACGAAACTGATAGCGCAGAGTCATGCTCGCTGAGCTGGCTATGGGTTTTAGTGCTAGGAGGTGGATTCCCTGTCACAGATCTCATCGGATTTGGCAAGTGGGTGTCCGCCATGATTTTATGCGAGCTTCCCGTATCGATTGACAACTCGTGAGTGCTCCCAAAATCACGGAAACGAAACAAGAGACCAACCTTTACATGTCATTGGCTAGCGAACGAACATTTCATCCAGAAATAGAAGGATGATTACAAGTCTGATAGGTGAAAGATGCCCTCTAGTTTCGTTACTAAAGATAGCAAGTGGTACACACAAACAAACAACATAACAATCGTCATTGAAGAAAGATGATCGCATTTCGACCAATGATGTTTCTTCTTGCTTTGCGAAGGACACGATTAAATGTTTAGTGCACTTTGATTGGTCGTCTCTAGAAAGGTCAGAGGTTGTGTTTCCGGCTTTCATTCTATTGCAGGAAACTGGGTGACTACCCTGATTCCGTTCGTTTCAGGTCCCTGGTTTCCACTAATAAAACATCTTAAAAGACTCTTTTTCCGTGTGACGATTCAGTCAGCGTGTTCCGGAGATTCGAACTCAGCTGACTTTGATGTTAATATCGGTCTGTCAACGTGTTATAAGGGGAAACCTGACATACTCTGTTTACCGAGACTATAAGCGAGAACTGTCTACTTTCGGTTTTATGCACTCTGTGCTGACGGATTGATTCAACGACACTATTGAAGAGATGAAACAAGTCACGTAAGCCGAAATTACTACATTTAGTCAAGCTGTGGAACTCACAGAATGAAACTGAACGCACTGCATTTTTTCACAATGACCGTAGTCCGCCGCTCGTGCCGCGAAAGGCAGTGAAATTGATGACTGAGCCTGCTTAGCGCGATTGCGCTGTGCTGCCTGCATAGCACGTTTTTCTGTACCTCTCTTAGCTTTAACTTTCTGAGCGTGATTTTAATCCAAACATATCATATCTATATGTTTTTGGAATCAGGAACCGACAAGGAATAAGATGAAATTGTTTTTAAATCGATTTCGGAAATTTAATTTTAATCATAATTGTTATATCTTTAATTTTCAGAGCTTGTTTTTAATCCGAATATAATATATTTATATGTTTTTGGAATCAAAAAATGATGAAAAATAAGATGAACATAATTTTGGATCGTTTTATAAAAAATAATTTTAATTACAATTTTCGGATTTTTAATGACCATAGATAGTAGAGATTCAGGGCCAAAAACATATATGTTATATTCGGATTAAAAACAAGCTCTTAAAATTAAAAAATATAAAAATTATGATTAACATTAAATGTCCGAAATCGATATAAAAACAATTTTATCTTATTCCTTGTCTGTCTGTCTCTGTTCTCTTAGCTTCCCCTCTCTGTCGGTGACTACTCTCTCTCTCTCTCTCTCTCTCTCTCTCTCTCTCTCTCTCTCTCTCTCTCTCTCTCTCTCTCTCTCCCTCCCTCTCTTGGACACATTGTAAGACTAGGAAACGCCTAAAATCTCCATCCTTCTGTAATAAAGTTTAATCAATCAATCAATCAATCTCTCTCTCTCTCTGAATATGGTTTGAAACAGTTTAGCGTGACTTAAAGGCACAGTAAGCTTCCCGTAAACCATCACAGATACGGTCAGGCTTTTACACACAGTACAAACACCCTTTCATTTAAACACTCACCGATTGAGAACATCCTTGGTGCCCTCCGTAAAGAGCGAACAATTTTCAAAGAATTTATTTTTGCGTGGTTTATCTTACCCCTGAGCCATCGTGAACCCGTGTGATCCAGTTTCCCTTTTTCACAATGTAGTCGTCAGTTAGTCATTTGAATGCGACTCGATGTGAGCTTATCTACAATAGCACGTTTTTATGCACGAAACAAACGGCTGTGGTTCACAAGAACTCTAGCGATGGCTTTTGACTGTTGAGAGGAACGGCGATATGGCGCATAAACCGTCGTCTGCTACGACCCTTGCGTGACCCTGCTTCCGGGCTTTTCTTTTTTCAAACTTTCACAACTTCGAATTGCACTGATCTTGTCTTGATGAAAACACGCTGTCAATTTATTATTTAGATTTTAAAAGTTAGGTCTAGCGCAAAAACGCACCACGGTCCAAAAACATTCTGATTATCATCGATCCACGGCTATCGCCAGTTTAAGGGAAGTAACTCATTTTTGACCTGAGTTCAGGATGGGTCCAAAAAGTTTTCGAGACAATCTGCAAAATTAATTCTTTAAAAATTGCTCGCTCTTTACGTAGGGCACCTAGGATGTTCCCGTTTGGTGAGCGTTCAAACGGAAGGGTGTTTGTACTGTGTGTAAAAGCCTGACAGTATCTGTGATGGTTTACGGGAGGCTTACTGTCCGGGCGTGATTTCCGGGAATGATATTCATAACAGCCGTCCAGCACCAAAACGAGGCGCCATTGTTGTAAAGGGTCAAGTCCACGAAAATAAATTCTTTGAAAATTTCTCACGCTCGACAGAAAGCAGCCAGGATGTTCCCGTTCGGTGAGCGTTTAAATGGAAGTATTAGCTTGTAGGCTACTGTATGTAGACGCTCGGGGAGCTCTGTGAGGGTTTACGGGAGGCTTACTGTGCCTAGAAGGTCGCGGCCGGTTTGGAATCCGGCCCGGGACGGACACGGGTCAACTGTATCCATGTCCCACCCCCGTTTCACCACATGGCGGCGTTTTGACCCGTTATGGTCAACCCTTGTTGTCAGTTATTGTTTTCATCAAGTTTCTGCTGTGAAAGTGAATGGTCGATCACCGTGAATAACAACAACTTGAAGTTGACCACTGTAACAAGAAATCCTAGTATACGTCGTAAACACTCTGAATAACAGATTTTGTAAGAATCGGAGGCACTCGAAATAACACCTTCCTCCCATCCCCTCTCCTATAAAAATAATGAAACAAACAAAACACACACACACACACACACACACACACACACACACACACACACACACACACACACAAATACACCCAGACACACCAGGTGTCCACACTCAGTGACACACACACACAGGCACACACACACACACACACACACACTGACACACACACACACACTGACACACACACACACACACAAACACACACAAACACACCAGGTGTCACAGTCCACACTGACACACACACAGTACAGAGGCACACACACACACACACACACACACACACACACACACACACTGACACACACACACACACACACTCTCTGACACACACACGGGCTGTGCACACTGACAAAACCAAAACAAAACAAAACAACAAAATAATGCGACACCAAATCACACCACACAAAACAAAGCGTAAGTTTACTGGAAGTTAATTGAAGACTTTAGGAGGGAAAACTCACGTGTGAGCTCTCGTTCCAAGGGGGTTGATGACCGAGATAGTTAGTTTTGCACTAAACTGTCGTCTGCACCTCAGCGACGGTGATAAGTCCTCATGAATTCTTGATGAAAGATAATGACCTCAAGAATGAAGAAGCGCTCTCACGCTGAGAACGGTTATTTGAACAAAACCAACAGCAAGAACAACAGCGTGAATATGACGTGTTGATGGTGAGTATTTTTAAAGTAAGAAAGAAGAGAAGAAAATGTGAAGTGAGCGAAAAGTTCGGCAGTGCCCGCCCGCATGTCTATGTTCCCGCATGTCTATGTTCCCCCAGGTCTATGTTCCCCCTGGTCTATGTTCCCCCAGGTCTCTGTTCCCCCAGGTCTATATTCCCCCAGGTCTATGTTCCTCCAGTCATACCATGTGTCATGTCATGTCATGCCATATGTCATATGTGCCACACGTGTCTTGGCACGTGTCATGTTACATATCATGCCATATGTCATGGCATATGCCATGTCGCATGTCATGTCATATTTCATGTCATGGCAAGCAATATGTCGTGTCATATGCTAGTTGCCGGAAGTTCTGTTTCAATTGCTGTCCTCAAAGTCGGACACTATCAGTCGGGGACGCCGATGGGTGCTCCTCCTGACACCCGTCTTGACTGCTTGCAATGCCTGTCTGTAATGCCCAATAGTGCGCTCTGCCATGAGCACATGGACAAAAGGGATTGACGAAACCGTTCAGGTTGCCCAAGATGCTGAACACCTGATCATAAGGCCTGGGACAGGATTTAAAAGTTCCGTCCATGTACACTGTGTGGCACTGCCGCAAATGCTGAAGATTTTCATCTGTTGCAAAGACAAGGATACCCCAGTCGTTGTCGGCGTGCAGCAGAAATCTGTCCTGAGTCCAAGTCTCTGACCATATTCCTTGCACATGCACGTCATCCAACGTTGCCCGGGATTGCTGGGAGTGTCGCAGATCTGGCTCTTTGCATTGTTGATCGGACTCCTTGAAATGAGGGAAGGCTTAGTCTGTCACCTCCACCTTGACGGCGCATTCTGACCACCTCAGCATTGTACAATGTACACACGAAACGATGGCCGGGATGGATCTTGCATCACCTCATCGACAAGACGTTGTCTCATGATGCCTCTTTCAATCCGCTCAGTTTCCGGGGGGTGACAGTGTTGTTCAGCCCGTAAAACTCGGATGTTGTTTTCCACACCGTCCGCCATTTCGACTATATTGGCAGTCAACTTTGCTCTACAATGCTTGTTCGAGCAGCGCCAATGAGTATTATCACCTCTGTTCTGGTGTTTATGAAAACGGAAGCTTCTGAAAATCAAAATATCCCCCCCTCTGTCACCTCTTACAAGAAGCGCTTCATCCATTTTGAACAGAGAAATCTGCTTGCTTGCTGCTTGGCAATAAGTGGAAGTGCCTAGCTTCAGATTGACCGTCTTGGGCTTCTAGCCCTTATAACCTGAATTTCTCTACAAGTAAGGCTCTCTATAATGTACTTGCAGAAAGAGTAGTCAGCTCCTTCCACTGAAAACCCAAGCTTTGTCAGTAGGCTAGCTACCAACAAACAGGCCAAGCTGTGTCAGTAGGCTATAGCTACCAACAAACAGGCCAAGCTGTGTCAGTAGGCTAGCTACCAACACACAGGCCAAGCTTTGTCAGAAGGCTAGCTACCAACAAACAGGCCAAGCTGTGTCAGTAGGCTAGCTACCAACACACAGGCCAAGCTTTGTCAGAAGGCTAGCTACCAACACACAGGCCAAGCTTTGTCAGAAGGCTAGCTACCAACAAACAGGCCAAGCTGTGTCAGTAGGCTAGCTACCAACAAACAGGCCAAGCTGTGTCAGTAGGCTAGCTACCAACAAACAGGCCAAGCTTTGTCAGTAGGCTAGCTACCAACAAACAGGCCAAGCTGTGTCAGTAGGCTAGCTACCAACAAACAGGCCAAGCTGTGTCAGTAGGCTAGCTACCAACAAACAGGCCAAGCTGTGTCAGTAGGCTAGCTACCAACAAACAGGCCAAGCTTTGTCAGTAGGCTAGCTACCAACAAACAGGCCAAGCTGTGTCAGTAGGCTAGCTACCAACAAACAGGCCAAGCTGTGTCAGTAGGCTAGCTACCAACAAACAGGCCAAGAGAGAGGCTGAATAAAAGAATAGATCCGTTGTGTATTGCAACGGAATGCAGTAACTTCTGTAGGCGCCCTGTAGGCCTACCACTTTTTGTCTTTTGGAGAAATGACGGGCAGTTTGGAGACATTGTTGGCGGGAAAAGTACACACCCAAGTATACACCCCACACAGAGTTTACTCCATTTCAGATTTCTAGAAATGTCAAAGTTCCCCCAATACAGAAATGTTATTTGCCATGTCATATGACATGACATGACATATGACATAACAACACAGACCTGGGGGAACATAGACCTGGGGGAACACAGACCTGGGGGAACATAGACCTGGGGGAACATAGACCTGGGGGAACATAGACCTGGGGGAACATCGGGTGCCTTCCCGGGCCCCGCCCGGTGTTGGCTAGTATGACTTTTGGGGCGACTGATTGTAGACATTGTTTTTTTGTGTCCATTGTTTCCCTTAATTACCTGTGAGCGTTGTTTTATCAGTACCGATGTTTCGGGTTTACCTTCTGGTCTCTCATCAGACAGTGGAGGAAATCCGACTGGCAACTACGCTGCAGTTCATCCTCCAGTGCAGCAGCAGAATCGTGTTTTCACGTGTGAACATGCATCGCCGGTTTACGAGGCAAGGTGCTCATTCATTGTTTTTTAAAATTTTGGGTTATGGACTGTTTATTTTTTGTGTATAACTCGTGTGCATATATATATAAATATATAAATTAAATATATCCCATGACCTCCCTTCTTTGTCTCTGTTACTTCAGTATGGGTATATATGTTGTATTTTTATAGCTCAATAAATACATCATGGACTCAAAAAAATATATGATAGTGCAGATTCCGATTTGGGCGAAGAACTACTTTGCTCCCGACCTTTGACCTCGCGCCGAACAATGTGACACATTTGTATGAAGTTCCAAAATCGTATTGCACGGCTCAGAAAACCATATCAGTTGCACGCAAAAATGAATCTCAGAACTGATCTGATGTATGAGATGCAATAAGCAAACGTTTCTTTCATTATGAAAGCAATGCAGGTGGGAAAAAACGAACATTCAACTTACAAGATAACCAGATGCTAGCGAACCAAAACAAAAACACGAGTACCCTCCCCTTGCTTCGTTAGCAGACGACTTTTGAGAATCTGTCAGACCGTCCTTACCTGGCACGGTTGGGCTTCGCTATCATCAGCTGTTTCACGTGTTTTGCGAGCAAGTCTACTCTTTTGCCTGGCTCTGCAGTAAGTCCACATTGGCGATGAAGGTATCTAAGAACTTAACATGTGTGTATTTTTCCGTAATCCAGTCATATTCTTTCAAAATGCAATCAAGCGGCGGTGACAGACTTGGGTCCTGTTTTCCTCGCACCCATACCAGTTTAGGTTCATGCAAACACACTCGCAAAACAGTTTATCATGTAGATACATTTCAAATAGGGAGCAAATGGTTAAATCTACATATGTGTTCCCTAAAATTTGCTTCTCTGTCAATAAGACTAATTGTATAATAATGCGTTCGAAAAAAACAACGTGGAATCGATTCTGAATCGAGTCGAGTAAGCCAAATGGGGGCCAAACCGGTTTCCCCGTTCCGCCGACCAGAAACGCAAAAGAATTGTGCGCTTCAACTAAATGGATTTCTATACGACTTCATTACTTTCTTGCAACTTATGAACCTTTACTTAAAGCTTTTAAACGGTCTGAAAGTAGTGTTACCGCGTACTTATAGATGCACTCATTCGTTTTATTTTTTCAGCGACGGTCACTTAGTTTAAGGTTGCAAAAAGGCCAAGTCTCGCTGAAAACACTGTTTCACACTCCACAGATCGCAACAGTGCCGCTAGTAGTCTACACTTTGTGTTTGATGGTAGAATGGGATATACAGATTACAACACTCGTGGTTTTTTATATGGCTTGTATTTCAGTCAAGACCCAGCGGGAATATCAATCGAGAGCCACTCGCCAAAGGCTCGTGTCTCCCGATGATATTCATCCGCTGGGTCTTGACTGAAATACAAGCCATATAAAAAACCACTCGTGTTGTAACCTATACATATATATATATATATATTTATCATAATCAAAGGTCCAGTAAGGGAAAGAAGGAGTTTCTTACGACAACTGGGAAAACAAAGGAAAGAAGTCGATTTGAAATATGCTTGAAAGAAACTTGTAAAACTTACAGGTAACTGTGACAGGCAAGCTAGCAAATATGTAAACACACGAAACGAAACCAAAACAAACCAGAGTAGACTAAACCAAACCTCAACACACCACATCACACCACAACACACCACATCACACCACAACACACCACATCACACCACATCACACCACAACACACCACATCACAACACTGACACCACATCACAACACCACAACACACCACGTACAACACACCACGTACAACACACCACATCACACCACACCACACCACATCACACCACAACACATCACACCACAACACACCACAACACACCACATCACACCACATCACACCTCAACACACCATATCACACCACAACACACCACATCACACCACACCACACCACACCACACCACAACACACCACACTAAACCAAACCAACGGACAACAAACAAAACAACAGAGCAAGACATCACCAATTTACCGTGTGTTCTTTTAACACATTTTTGATCCCGAAACTACCCATGGCATGCGAAACGGTACAGGTGTCATACCTCTCCCAGAAGCCAGTGAGGGCGATTTTTGAAGGAGTTTCTGAAAAAAAATACACGACTTAAAAAAAAGAGCATATAATGGCACCTACACCGTTCAACATGACATAACGTTCTTGAACAGGACTGACTGTTTTTGATTTGATTGTTCTCTCCGGTGATATGCACAACTTGTTCCGTTTTAAGTCGTTATATTTTTTTGGGTCAATTATAACGCGGGAACCTTGCTTTTGTGAATTTGATTTTGGGGGGTGTCTGCCTTATGTCAGGTCAATCTGAGTGTTGAATATGGCAGGGCAATGGATGGCCTTTCGAGTCATATAACTGGTTGCAAAAGAAACAGTTTCGTGACATAGATGTTCACTGTAAACGTATCTGTCTAGGTGATTTTTTAAAATGACGGCTTATTAAGGAAATAACTCCACGCAGTCATAAAAAAAATCTGTTTGTTGTTGTTGCTTCCCTTGCATTGTTGAAGCACACAATGAAAACTGCAGACTGAACCCTATACTAT
This sequence comes from Littorina saxatilis, assembly GCF_037325665.1. Lineage (NCBI taxonomy): Eukaryota > Metazoa > Mollusca > Gastropoda > Littorinimorpha > Littorinidae > Littorina > Littorina saxatilis. The sequence continues at coordinate 10,116,360 of NC_090255.1, read as the reverse complement.
GTGTGTGTGTGTGTGTGTGTAACCCTCTCTCTCTCAGTCTCTCTCTCTCTCTCTCTCTATCATGTCTCTCTCTCTCACTCTCTCTCTCTCACTGCACTCTCTCCTCTCACTCTCTCTTTTCACTCTCTCTGTGTCTCTCTATCTCATGTCTCTCTCTCAGTCTCTCTCTCATGCCTCTTCTCTCTCTCTCTCTCTCTCTCTCTCTCTCTCTCTCTCTCTCATGTCTCTCTTTTCAAGTGTTTTATGTATTCATGTGTGCCTGGGTATGTCTGCACACAGAGACTGTAGAGTATTCATGTTTATTCCCCCCTCTGCTTCTTTACCTCTGTAAACTTGTAGAGCTAGTTATTTTTCGATAATGACCCAGCAACCAAACAAATAACGAGCCAGCAACAGCCTGAATCCTCGATAGTGCAATGGGTTGAGAAGCTGTTCTGTTTTGGTACTACTTTTGCGACTGAAAAGTTCCGAACGCTCTATACGTACGAAATATACATCTCTGGAGCAAACAATACAAACATACCGCATTTAAATTAACAACTACAGGCCTGAACACATGAATCTCCATATAAAATTCATGAGTTAGGTTGTTTTCTGAATCTAGATCTGCCGTGCATACACGGTTCATCACAAGCAAATTCCCAAGGCAAGTAACTCATACTCTTGCCGACAAGAGTAGTTCCCCTTCTTTTAACGCAGTTTCTTCGACAACACTGACTGCAATCCGACGGTCAGTTTTCAACAATATTTCATTTTATAAACAGATCACACGCAACCAAATGCACACATCTCATCAATTTAAACAACATAAAGCGGTTTCATACACTATTTTCCCCAGAAAACTGAACTTCATGCAGTAATTAACGTTGGAACACGGGTGCAAAAGTTCGTCTGCTAGTCCCATTTGACGAAAGAACATTATCCTGAACGATACTAAAACATAAACAGAACACACAATATCTGCCTTTACCGCCACAGCAGAATAACAGCATATCTGTGTACTTGATTTTAGTCTAAAACAGGGAAACTGACAAGAAGTGTTAACAGAATGGAATGATTTGCACGGAACTTAACCGCGCATTAATCGATCGCCTGCGCAGGTTGACTGGTTGAGTGATTCGGATTCGATCAAACTTTCGCACAAAAACTCCTGTTTTCTTTGAATAACTGAAGAAAGGAGGAATAAAGAGGTTACACACCTCGTCTCAGTGATTATTAAAAATAATGGTCTCAGTTCGCGGTCATGAAAAAGCTCGCTGAAGCTCGCATTTTTCATGATCCGCCAACTTCGACCATTATTTTTAATAATCACTGAGACTCGGCATGTAACCTCTACTTACTCTACAGTCTATAGGCCCTACTGCAAATCAGGATTCGTCTGTGTATCTGAGTGTCAGTGTCAGTGTCTGTGTATCTGAGTGTCAGTGTCTGTGTATCTGAGTGTCTATGTCAGTGTATCTGAGTGTCAGTGTCTGTGTCTGTATATCTGAGTGTCTGTGTCTGTGTATCTGAGTGTCAGTGTCTGTGTCTGTGAAATTCGATCCGTTTGTTTTTATTCATACCAATGCACTGACGTAAAGGCTTTGGTGGAGCGCACTTGAGCTGAAAAGCACACTCCTAACAGTGTTAACAATTCTAGGACAGCAAATGAAGTGGATCAAACAGTAATTAAGCCTATGTAAATTAAACATTCAGAATGCAGTAACTGGTATACGATTTCTACGCTTATTCAACAACGTACTTGTGCTATCGAAATACTAAGTCACTAAGTTGCCTATAATGCCCTCTATCAGAATCTCCTTATTACACCCCCGGTATAGGGGTGTGTATAGGATTCGGTCGATGTGTTTGTGTGTTTGTGTGTTTGTGTGCGCATATAGATCTCAAGAATGAACGGACCGATCGTCACCAAACTTGGTGAACAGGTTCTATACATTCCTGAGACGGTCCTTACAAAAATTGGGACCAGTCAAACACACGGTTAGGGAGTTATTGGTGGATTAAGATTCTACAAGGACTTATAGAGGGACACCCCCGTTGGTCAAAGGGAAATAACCATTCTCACTGCCACCAACTGAGAAGGTTATTTCCCTTTGACCAACGGGGGTGTTTTTCCTACCTCGGAGGAATTTCTTGTTTACAATGAATTCCGCTCACTATCTCACATCTGGCCAGGGTTTTAGATGGGATGAGGTCATCTTTCTATTTGGACACTTACCAAGAAAGAACGGTGTAACTGCTTCTTGTGCAGGGTGGATTGTTTTTAATGAATTAACTTGATGTTTTCATAAATTATGTCATTTGTGAGATAGTGAGCAAAACTATTTTTTCACGGTAAATAAAAAGGCAAAGGAGGACCTAGAACTGAAAAAACACCCTGCAAACTTACGTCGACTTTGACGGAGATTGTGTGTGATAAGTAGTCAATAAAACTCCCCTCAAAAAACATCAATCAACATCACCACCACCACCACCACCACCACCACCAACAACAACGACGACAGCAACAACAAAATCAACAACAACAACAACAAGCAAAAAAAAAAAAAAAACCCACAAATTAAAACACCCACAAAACCTTCCAACCAACCAAACACCCCCCCCCCTCCCCCCCAACAAAGATACAACGACCCGTCTCTCAATGATCTTTATTGTTTTAGCAAACACACACACACAGACACACACACAGACACACACACACACACACACACACACACACCCGCGCATTCACGCACGCACAGCAATGACTTTGATACCCCATGTTTGATACCCGTGACAGGGTCTAGTTTCTGTTACCACAGATCAATTTTGGGATTCTACTACATGGGGACCGGTGTAACACGAGAAAATTACTCCCACGAGATTTTTACTCCGGAGTAAAAATTTCGTACGAAAGTGTTACTCCCTTTACGAAAAAAGCACTCCCCCATTACACGAGAAAATTACTCCCCACGACAGGTGAGTTCCGATTTAACATTTCGTACACAAATGTTACTCCCCTGACGAATAAAAAACGAATAAATTACTTCACCCTAACACGAGCAATTTGCCAGGTGTACGAAATTTTGACTCCCTTGTCCCCTGTTAGTCTTGGTGGTGGAAGGGGTGGAGGGAGGCTAGCGCGACATTCGTTTGTGCGAGATGCCAATTTTGGCATTATCCCTTCGCCCGCATCCCATTTTCGCGTTCGAGATTTTTTACTAGAAGTAAAAAAATGGGGAGTAAACATTTTGTGGAGGGAGTAAATTTTTCGTGCCTTGGGGAGTTCTTTTCTCGTACGAAAAATTTACTCGGAGTAAGAATTTCGTACGAAATTTTTACTCCGGAGTACATTTTTCGTGGAGTAAAAATTTCGTGTTACACCGGGAATGCACTTACCTGTTTCTATCAGCCCTTTGTAATGGCAACAGTCCTCTCTTGTGTAGACAATAGATACTAGCTCGTATGTCCGAGGTTTCAGGTTGGATAATGGCAGCTTGCCACTTGGATATTTACCCCACTGCATGGACACTGTGGCTTCTTTTTGCGCAGAACGGGATTTAAAAAAAAAATCAGTGAGTAAGTTTTCATTGAATTGAATTAATAATTACGTCAACTGTGAAATTAACTTCCCATGAAAAAGTCTGCACGTATAATTATATCTGTGGGGGTGTACGCGTAAGTGTACATGTCCATAGGAAGGAAGGTATCTTTAAAGCCCGCACCACTAACATTTGAATAAGCTGCACCCACCTATCACAGGACAAAAAATGTAATCTTTTAGAGTCGATTGCAGCTGCCAATATCAATGATAACAAGGCCGCTGACTCCACTAAAAATAGATTCTTGTCACAAGCGGGTTCTTTGCTCGGGAACTTTAGTAATTTATTCCCCGGTCGAGGGCGTCACCTTAGAAAAACGAACAGCGGAGAGTAAGTTTATCAAAACTGACGACATTGATTCTTAAGGTACGTACAAATGATATGACTTATTGTTCATTTTGAATCTGAGTAAACTAAGATATATTGTATTGCCGAAGAACGCCCCGTTATAAATAGATAGCTCGTATGTTAACCAGGCCGAAAAATCGTTAGTACAGTGCTTCAATCAGAAATGGCCGATTTATCTGGCTAAATGAAAGAGAGAATTGCAGGTAGGCAGGTGAAAATATGAAGATGGTGTGTCATTTAATTGCTTGATTTTGATTTTTTTTTCATGCTTATTTAGTTTGGGTTCGATTGAGCAATCAGTGAGTCATAATTATAAGCAGTGTTCGTCTGTACAGACGGCCCGCCGTCCGTGTACAGTATCAGGTATAAAAAACCCACCACAACACGACACAAGCTGTCGCACGGTATTATTTCGTCGTTTTCAACAAGTTGCACAATACGAACCATGTAGAATATTGCAAAAAACAAACAAACAAAACAAATTCGTGCAATGCCGTACGGAAAATGTACGTTTTGTACATTGAGTTCTTGTTGCGTACGAGGGTTCAGTGGTAAAGTGGGTCGTGGTTGCAACTAAAGGTGTAACTTTGACTTGCCACCAACATAAAATATTTAAAATACATATTTCCAACTAGATACAGATAGTCAAGCGGAAAAGTATTATTATTGTTGTTATATTAAAGTCATCTTCTAAATCGATATATAATTTACACAAAGTATTTTGGACTGTATGATAACAGGACTGTTTACGCACAAAGGTATTAAAGAGATGCCAAAAGAGAGAGAGAGAGAGAGAGAGAGAGAGAGAGAGAGAGAGAGAGAGAGAGAGAGAGAGAGAGAGAGAGAGAGAGAGAGAGAGAAGAGAGAGAGAGAGAGAGAGAGAGAGAGAAAAGAGAGAGAGAGAGAGAGAGAGAGAGAGAGAGAGAGAGAGAGAGAGAGAGAGAGAGAGAGAGAGAGAGAGAGAGAGAGAGAACAAGAACAATTCTGTATTTAACGAGGGTAATAGAGTAAACAGTGATCTGCTTTATTACATCTGGCCTTCGCCTTAAAGAGGGGGACTAGTCTAAGGTGGCTTAAGAATAAACAAGAAAAGAAAACAACTGCTACATGTTTATAAATAAACGAAAATAAGAACATATTATAAATGTACAAACAGTATGTTGCATAAATGAAAATATGTGAGTTCATTTGACGTGAGTAAAGTATTATAGAGTGGATTGCACTGACGCAACAAAGCTGTAAACACCATGCCTATTGACATACACTGCATTAACAAATATCAGTAAACAAAAAACGAATAAAGTAATACATTGTTAAAAAGCACCGGTTGTTGGTTTTATATCTGGTCTTAAAAACGTTTGTGCTGGTAGTTTGCCCCAGGATTGTCGGAAGAGTGTTCCAGAGACTGCTACCTGAATAAACTAAACTGACTAGACTTTTTTTTGTTTTTTTGTTGTTGACCTCAGTTGCATGCAGGCTGCTGCAACCCTTCTTATTTTTTGCCCGGTTTTTTTTTTTTTTTTTTTTTTTTGGGGGGGGGGGGGGGGCAGGGTGATAGACATGGTGAAATTCTTAAACTACTTATGTATGCTGGCGACATTAGTTTCTTCCTACAGGATGAGAAAGACCTAAGAAACGTATTACATCTTATAACTCAGTTTTCAAAATTTTCAGGGTTAGCAATGAATGATCAAAAGACAGAAGCAATGTGGCTTGGTACAAATAAATTTTCTGCTGACCGACCATGTAATATTATTTGGAAAAAACAAATCAAAATCTTAGGAATTCATTTCAACAACTCTGTCCCAGCCTCCAACCTAGAAGACAACTGGGAACCTAAACTACATAAAGTAAATTCATTAATAGCAACATGGTCGAAAAGAAACCTAAGTATAATGGGGAATAGTCAAAACATTAATGTTGTCACAGTTTACTTACGTACTGCAATCTCTATGTGCCACAGAAAACTTCCTCAATAAGCTAAATTCATCTCTATTCCGATTTATCTGGAAGAAAAAATATTCAAACAAAAGAGCTTAAATGAAAAAGTTAATAGAAAAGTAATGTGCCAAGAGACAAATCATGGAGGTCTGAAAATGATTAATGTCAAAGATGTACAAACATCATATCTAATTTCATGGATTATGAGGCTGCTGGACGGAAGTAACGCAAAGTGGCAACAGATTCCATTAGCATCCTTTTTAAATATGGGCGAACGCTTATGCTGTTTGCGCTCAAATGTGAGTGCAGACAATTTTAAAGGGCTAGGTTCTATAAAGCAATATTTCTGGAAACAAGCTTTTATCACCTGGCTAAACAATAAACACAAGATCAAAGAAATAAGCAGTAATGAACAGCAGATAAGTGTACGCAATCAAACCTTATGGAATAATACAAATATAAGGTACAGGAAGCAAACGCTATACATGAATGACTGGATAAAGGCTAAAATATGCGTTGTTAAAGATGTTTTTAACGAAAACGACATGTGCTCTTTTGAGGAAATATGTGAACAAACTGGATATAAACAGTCTCGCCTATTTGAATATAATGCAATACAGACTGCCATTAAAGCTCTATTATTGCGTGATACGGGTCAGGCCCGTTCTGATCATATGCCATTTATACAATTATCTCCACGCCAAATTCGCCTAAAGATCTTAAATTATGAGATAAACTTGGAGCCAAGCTCAGCTGGATTTTGGTCGAACAAATCAAATATTACATTAGAAGATAAACACTGGAAATTAGCTAACGAATGCTCGACAGAAACCCGTCTTCGTCTATTGCATTGGAAAATTTTACACAATATATATCCCACCAATATTTTGCTACATAAGATGGGAATTCGTCAAACAAATCTTTGTCAGTATTGTAACGAAACCGACTTCATGGAGCACTTTTTTTGGCAGTGTAGAGCAGTGCAACCCATATGGCAGGAATGTCAAGGGTACATATTTAAATGTACAGGCAAAAATATAAAGTTAAGCTGCGAAGAGGCTCTTTTTGGGTATTTCACACGTGATATCCCCAGAGAGAAAACCTTCATAATTAATCACCTTATATTGATATCGAAAATGTGCATAAGCCAGTTTAAGTACGGAAATCCAAAAACTAACATGAAGGTCTTATTTCAGAACCAAGCTCGACTTCGAAATTTCTAGTAAAATTGAACTGTGTATAAGAATATCTATAGATAAATAGCAGTATAGTGCTGTTAATGTAAAGTTATTTATATATGCGCCGTATGATGCTGTGCTGAAAACTAGTCCTGTAATTGGTAATTTGTAAATTCTCGCCTTTTGTCCATCGAGCGTTGGATTAGTTAACTTGCTATGTATTGTCCCTCTGAAAAAGGTATTATTTAACAGAATTATGGGAACAACAACAACAACAACACACACACACACACACACACACGCACACACACACACACACACACATACACGCAAACAAACGCACAAACTACTAGACATAGCAAAGGTGAATGAAATAGCTGTAACGATAGAGTAACTGTAATGAAGAAAAAACAAGAGGCGAAGCCTTCAAGGCTCACGTAAGAAATCGACAAACAGTAACACAAACTCAATCACTCCGTCACACATACACACAGACACACACACATACACACACACACACACACACACACACACACACACACACACACACACACACACACACACACACACACACACACACACACACAGAAAGAGCATAGGTGAAACTGTGCAAGAAAGCGAGACACTAGATCTAGATCTGTCTGTCTGCATATGTAGCCTACTTACATCCGACACGACTGCCAAATAGTCTCGGCCCGCTCAAAATAACAATCACCGAGACTTTCAGTAATTCCATCGCGTGACGTCTAACCCTCGTACGTCATAATGTGACGTCAATGTAATATGACGTCTTCAAATGTTAAAGTTTCTACCACAGACATACACACATACATACGCACGCACGCACGCACGCACGCACAGACAGACAAAAGTTAGCATCGCATAGGCTACACTTACGTGAGCCAAAAAGAGAAAAAAAAAATTGAAAAAAAAAACACAAAAAATTGTCCATCATATGAATACATGTCCAGGCTAGGTATTAAGGATAAGCGGAAAGAAGTAGAAAAAAAAGACCCATGAAGGATAAACTGACTAGACTTGAATAGAACAAGATAACAGTGAAAATGTATTCACAGACGAATTTGGTCGCTTTTTGAGAATGCATTTTGTGTAAAATTAGACTGATGCAACACAAAACCTGAGATTTACTGATCGGTTTTTGCATCTGTAGATGCTTAACTATATCATTAAAGGTACTGAACTTGTCAAATCCAGGTGCACGGAGCCCCTGGGGCTTTTAGTCATACCTCAGGCAGCTATCCGTTAGAAGAACTACCAAGTTTCATTGACTTGCACCCAAAGAGTCAAGAACTGCTTTTTTTTTTACGAATTAATTTCGTACTCGGACCCGGCTGGTCTTGGCCTATTTTTGGATCTAAATTTAGATCAGGTAGATCACCACATCATGCACAAAAAGACACGTCACAAGCAAACTATGTCAGACGTCATCATGAGTTTGTGTAAAACAAAATGGAGGCCGGAATCACTCAGTTGAATCGAACTCCGACCAAATACCACGTAATAATTAACTAGGTTAATTTATGCACTCGCGTGAACAAGAAACTGTCGAGCTTCCCAGATGTCGTCATTGGGTAGTTGGCTCACGTAAGTGTAGCCTATGCGATCGTAACTTTGTCTGTCTGTGCGTGCGTGCGTGCGTGCGTGCGTCTGTGCGTGTGTATGTCTGTGGTAGAAACTCTAACATTTGAAGACGTCACATTACATTGACGTCACATTATGACGTAAGAGGGTTAGACGTCACGCGAAGGAAGTACTGACAGTCTCGGTCATTATTATTTTGAGCGCGCCGAGACTAGTTGGCAGTCCACGCTGTTTTAAAGGTTATTAGAACCACTAACCGATGACTGAAGGTTAGAGAAATGCACCTAAAGATTCCAAAAATGTAAAGAAATTCACCGATTCGTAGCTTAATCATTGTGATTTAATTAAAAACGTTCCGCCAAATTCGTCTGCTAAACGAGACTTCGAAATGGCCGCCAGTAGACGAGAACCGGCTGTGACGTCACTTAGTGTTTGGAAACCGAAAGTTACAGCTTACGCTCAAGTGGGCGTTTGCCTAAATCGAGCATCAACAGCACGCCGAAGGAATGCGCACGGCTGCTGATAGCTATGAAGTATAGAAAAAAGGTTCAGGCATCAGTTGTCACCTTTTTCCGATGGGCTTACAACTTCTGCAGCAAGACTGATTAACTGGAAACGGCCAACACGATGTTGTGTGTTTCGCGACACTTTCTTCCAATGCGAACGCAGTTAAGCCGGCAAGAAAACCTGGCACACACAAAACAGCTGTTGCCTAACGCAGTTCCAGTTCCGACAATTGTTGACCACTCACAGGAGGTCAGAAACCGGATACCAATGTCATCAGAACGATCTGCTTTCACTAAACGCAGACGAAAGGAAGTGAGTACATGTATACTGAATGTGTTCTGTAAGGGATAGGGGTTCAGTGTCACTGGGCGTTTTTGTCAGACTGACAGTATTTGTAGTGGAATGGCATCTGTTCCTAATTTTAAGCACATGTGTTAAGATTACAGATTAAAACATATATATATCTGTTACTATATGTCCGTCCCCATGCACCCACCTTATAGTTCCCTCTCTCTCTCCCTCTTTTACACTCACCTGGGTAATCGATGAGTCTCAGGTTTAATCAGTGTCCGTCCATATACACATAGACATTCACACAAACACACACACGTTGTTATAGTTGTTATCTAATTCAGTGTTGTATTAAATAGATAAAGAAATCGTTAATACAGCAAGCTTGCATGAATAATTTGCTGTTGTCCTTTTTTTCAGATCAGGTTCTGTAATACAGTAATTATAATTAATACAAGTACAAATTCATGTTTGCAGTCATACTCATAGTGTGTGAGTGTGTGTGTGTGTGTGTGTGTGTGTGTGTGTGTGTGTGTGTGTGTGTGTGTGTGTGTGTGTGTGTGAAAAGCACTTTGATACTTAAAACATCTGTGTTATTTGATTTTATTACAAAACTGCAGTCAGAATATTAAGCAGACCTATTCCAACAATACATTTTGATCAGCAGTAAATGTAATGTCAAATTATGAACAACAATCATGTGAGCAGATATATCTAACAGAAACACATAGTCTAGCAAAATAATACAACCAAGTACATGTGTGGACATCATCATCCACATAAAAAAATTGATTGTAGGAAGAGCACTCTGTGTTATTACCACTGCTTCAGTCAAACTGCCAGTTCAACTTTATCTCTGTGGGTTGTTTTTTTTCTCTCAGAGTAACATGGGGAAAAAAACCTTTAAAAAACTTGCATGCTACAGAGCTGGATTGTTTCTAGTGATCATGCAGCATGATTTATCCGCATAGAAAACTACTGAAACACCTAAACAGAAATAACAATGTCTACAGAAAAAACCCACTGTTTGATTGCTGTCTGTAGTACTCCTCTTGCTAACAGTGGCATTAAAATAATTAAAACTAAGCTATGCTCTCTTGGGGGGGAAAAAGTGCTCTAAGTACTTTTTGTGTCTACATAGGCAAAACAAAACTATGCAATGTTTCAGATTTCCTGACCCACCCTATGTTTTTCCTCCTTATCCTGGACTATTTTGGACTCTTACAAAAATGTAGGCTACTTCAAAAATGACAAATTTTAATTTTGCAGGCTTACAAGGAAATTGACTCTTCTCTTACAACCAGAATACACCATGATTTCAAGCAAATAAAAAACTACATGCACCTGAGAAAAAAAAAACTTTAATTCAAGAAGTTAGACCTCCTAACCCCAGCTTTTCAATTCAATTCAATACGTTGTTGATGTTGATTATGGAGCTTAACGTCCTCCCAGGTAACTAGGGACCTATATTGGGGCATGATTTTTTATACAATGTTAAAAGTGTAGGGTGTAATGGGGGGGAGGGGGACTGGAGGGTGACGGGGTGTAGTCGCTAATAAATTTAAAGGTGCGTTTATTATCTAATATACCAGACATTTTGTTTTGGCTGGTGTACAGAATAACATCACATAAAATCGCACTCGTAAAACATACAAAACACATAAAATGTACACATCAGTACACACATAACCCAAACCACACATATCCATACCAGCACCATCACACACATATCCACATACATACTCTAGTTTGTACATTATAAAAATAAATACATTATGATTAATACCATTACTAGTCAACTTAAATTAAGGCTCAAAATAGGTCTTATGGATGTTATTTAGTGTAATGAAGAGATTATAAAAACCAAAAAAAAGCTATGAGAAAGAAAGTATGAAAGAATGATGCCCTTTCTCCGGTGAAAGTTCTGCTGATTGTGGTAACTTTTTTTTCTGTCTAAAACAGGCATCAGGTTAACTGAACGAGCTGTTTGAGGGGGTGGTGATCCTAACACTGGCCTATGGCAACACTGGTCTATGGCAGCTACAACAAAGCTCTGCATACACAGCAAGACTACAATGCAACAGTGCCCAGACTTTGACTGCTACAGGCTGCTTTCCCATGCAAAGTACAAATGCAAGTGTCCATAAACCAGGGTTTAATACAAAGTCATGTAGTATGTGAGTGAGTTCTGATGAAAAAGTGATTGTGTTGTAATATTGGTTATTACTGAGTGTTGATGTTACAATGATTACATTATAAAAACAACAACAGAACAATGTGAAGAGCAAACTTCTTCTGTGGGCATGCAAGTGAGTTAATCTTGTGTGTGTGTGTGTGAGAAACTATATGTGACTGAGTGTTACAAATTTAAATGACAACAGTTTTCTTGATAGCCTTTAAAAACAACAACAAATACATACATTTAACAATCAAACAAATATAGGCACCTCAAAAAAAGTTGTATGTACACCTTCGTGGCTGGTGATGCATTCTTGCTCCCCTGCAAGTTTTCATTCTACAATGTACCTCAGGCTAGCTTCCTCTCTCTCTCAAATCTGCCCCTCCCACACAATACAACAGGTACAGTGGCCACTCTGACACCAGTCTCTGAAATAATCAAGAACAGTTAAAACTGCGATGAGCTGTTGTTCTTTTACTCGTGAATGCAATGCATGAACACTTAAACAATATCCCACTTATTCGCGAGTGCGTTGACAAGGCGAGAGTGAAAAAATAGCACAGACTCGAAAGCAGACGATAAGTTCAGCACAGAGAGCGGGCGTGTTTACCTTTGATCGCTGAGACAAACAGTGTCGCAATTTTCATCGTCACTGTTTCACTACTGCTGGAAGTGGCCTCCACCCTCATCTTTCATGCTTGATTCGAGGAGAGAAACCGGTAGTTCGAACATGTACGGTTCAATTTCGTCTGCAGTTACGCTTGTTGTCATGTTGGTAAACAACCATCCCCACACGGTGTGACGTCACGGATAATTTATTCATAAGCCAGTCTCGCGAAGATCACGCGGCACAATGGCGGGTCGTTTTGGAGAAGAAATCCGTCGCTTCGGTCACAAAATTCGTCGGATTACGGCCTTAGAAGATTCCGAAGTAAACCAAACATTGTTGAAGACGGTAAGAAAGTGGTTTTCTAACTAACTGCAAACATCGGGAAGTGTTCGGTCGCGCAGGAACACGATTCGAAGCGTTTTTGACGCTAAAACAGCGTGGTCTGGTCCTTTAAGTAGGCTACATGCAGACAGACAGATCTAGATCTAGTGTCTCGCTTTCTTGCACAGTTTCACCTATGCTCTTTCTGTGTGTGTGTGTGTGTGTGTGTGTGTGTGTGTGTGTGTGTGTGTGTGTGTGTGTGTGTGTGTGTGTGTGTGTGTGTGTGTGTGTGTGTGTGTGTGTGTGTGTGTGTGTGTGTGTGTGTGACGGAGTGATTGAGTTTGTGTTACTGTTTGTCGATTTCTTACGTGAGCCTTGAAGGCTTCGCCTCTTGTTTTGGGTTTGTTTTACTACCATAGGAGGATTTTTGAACTGTAAATGCACTCAGCTGCAACAAAAACGCAAAACGAAGGCTGTGAGCTGCACTGTGCCTTTAAATCAACCCCAACTGCTTTATCTGACCTTAAAAAGAGCCTGTTATGGTCCTTTAAGATGTTCAGGAACATATTAGTTATAAAGAATTGTGTGAATAAACAAGCGTTGGCCGAGTTTTCACATACAATTCAGGGCTCGTTATTTCTGTCGATTTAACCACCGCTCGTTAGCAGATCTAAGGAAGCAAACCCTAAACTTTGACACCTAACCTTTGAACTGCGCACAAAACGCTGACGTCACCACATACAAAAAAGTACCGATAACCACTAACACTAACACTGTGCACTTAACGAGTCTGTTATCGACAATTAATGACCGGTAATTTTTGACTCACATGCGAAGCAAAAGTGAGTCTATGTACTCACCCGAGTCGTCCGTCCGACCGTCCGTCCGTCCGTCCGTCCGGCCGTCCGGCCGGCCGGCCGTCCGGAAAACTTTAACGTTGGATATTTCTTGGACACTATTCAGTCTATCAGTACCAAATTTGGCAAGATGGTGTATGATGACAAGGCCCCAAAAAACATACATAGCATCTCGACCTTGCTTCAAGGTCAAGGTCGCAGGGGCCATAAATGTTGTCTAAAAAACAGCTATTTTTCATATTTTCCCCATTTTCTCTGAAGTTTTTGAGATTGAATACCTCATCTATATATGATATATAGGGCAAAGTAAGCCCCATCTTTTGATACCAGTTTGGTTTACCTTGCTTCAAGGTCAAGGTCACAGGAGCTCTTCAAAGTTGGATTGTATACATATTTTGAAGTGACCTTGACCCTGAACTATGGAAGATAACTGTTTCAAACTTAAAAATTATGTGGGGCACATGTTATGCTTTCATCATGAGACACATTTGGTCACATATGATCAAGGTCAAGGTCACTTTGACCCTTATGAAATGTGACCAAAATAAGGTAGTGAACCACTAAAAGTGACCATATCTCATGGTAGAAAGAGCCAATAAGCACCATTGTACTTCCTATGTCTTGAATTAACAGCTTTGTGTTGCATGACCTTGGATGACCTTGACCTTGGGTCAAGGTCACATGTATTTTGGTAGGAAAAATGTGTAAAGCAGTTCTTAGTGTATGATGTCATTGCTAGGTTTAGTTATTTGACCTTGACCCTGAAGGTCAAGGTCATGTAAAGGTCAAGGTCAATCATGTGAGTCGTATGGGCTTTGCCCTTCTTGTTAATGAGTTGGGGCATTCTGACCAATCACAGGATCTGTTTCATTAAAACGCCAACTTGATTGAATTACAATTTATATCAACTTCGGGCTCCGTCGGGCTTCAATTAGCTTTGGTCGGGCGTCAATCCACGATGACGACCTCGAAGTTTCAAATGGAAGCATGTTATTGTGTAAATGTTGTGCATTAGTATTGCTTCGTTGTAAAGGAATCTCCTTTTTAGCGGTAATGTTTATAATTTTTTGTTAGAAGCGTTGTATGTTTCAGCAGAGAGAGAATCTGAGAGAGAGAGAGAGAATCAGAGAGAGAGAGAATCAGAGAGAGAGAGAGAGAGAGAGAGAGAGAGAGAGAGAGAGAGAGAGAGAGAGAGAGAGAGAGAGAGAGAGAGAGAGAGAGAGAGAGAGAGAGAGAGAGAGAGAGATATTGATTGATTGATTGATTGATTGATTGATCAATGAAATCGACGATATCTAATGGAAATAAGCGACAAAATTGGAGTTCTAACAAGATTTTTTTTAGATCACATTTTTATTTTAGTTGGATCACTTGGTCCCAATCCGCAGCTGCAGGGCATACACGATGCTGAGGTGCCTAATTCATGCGTTTCGCTCGACAATTCGCGCGCAAGACTGCACGCTTCTGTGCACAGTCATTATCGCTGAATAGTCGATACAGTGCAGATCGACAATATAAATAGCTGGCTTAGCCTTGTGTTTGTGGTTGTCAATGAAAACAAAAAACAATGCTTTCGCACAGGTCACGTAATCCAGGGGAGGGTAGATCCCAAATAGGTTGTATGAAATGTTTAACGGCTGTTGTTTCCCTTGTTCCATACCGCTTCAAATGCCTCAGTCATTTCACGTGACCTTTGCATACATATTATGTTGAGTAGCGTTTCCAGTGCTTGTTTAATTTCCCTCCTCTATTTCTGTTTGACTCTATTTCTTTGACATGTTTAAAGAGCCGCAACCGAAAGCTGTGCGTGCGGGTGTGCGTGTATGTGTGTGCGTGCGTACGTTTGTGTGTGTGTGTGTGTTAGTGTGTGTGTGTATGTGTATGTTTGTGTGTGCGTGCGCACGTGTTTGTGTGTGTGTGTGTGTGTGTGTGTGTATGTTTGCGTGTGTGTGTGTTTGTGAGTGTGTGTGTGTGTGTGTGTGTTTGTGTGCGTGCGCACGTGTGTTTGTGTGCGTGCGTGCGCACGTGTTTGTGTGTGTGTGTGTGTGCTGAAACCACAAAACATCACTGAGAGACGGAACGTTGTTCTCTTGATGGAAAGGGGGGGGGGGGGGATGTGTTTGTTTTGGTGAGTTTTTGTTTGTGTTTGTTTGTTGTTGTGTTTGTTGTTGTTAACTTGTTTTTACATAGAGGGGGAATCGAGACGTGGGTCGTGGTGTGTGTGTGTGTGTGTGTGTGTGTGTGTGTGTGTGTGTGTGTGTGTGTGTGTGTGTGTGTGTGTGTGTGTGTGTGTGTGTGTGTGAGTGTGTGTAGAGCGATACAGAGTAAACTACTAGACCGATCTTCATACCAAGGAACTCTCATGTAAAGTTTCATGAAGATAGGTTCAGTATTTTAAAAACAATTTCATCTGATTCTTTTTGGTATCGTGATTCAAAAAACATATATAGATATGTTATGTTTGGATTAAAAGTAAGGTCTGAACATTAGAAAGAACATAAAAACGCGCGTTTTACTGTGAAGTGCTGTTCGCTAATGCGCTATCCTGGCTCGTCACTTTCTGAACGATCTCTGTTGTGTGAACGTGTCAGCAAGACCGCAAGGCATGAATGCCGATGACACAGCTATGGAGTATATGTGCGGTCAATCTCATTATGTCAGTTCGAAGGGTTGACTAAATGTAGAAATGTCGGTTCACGCAAATCGTTTTGAGATGACGAGATTTGGAAGTGAATAGAGAGGTCGACTTCGTGGAGTTAGAACATAACGAATGAACAGACTTGTGTTTGTTTACCCTCTATCCCTTTGAAGGCAAGACGTTGTCCCTCGTACACAGTTTCCCCTCATTGGGTGACACACTGACAACAAGTAATTTGTCAGTTTCCGAGACAAACGTGACTTATCATTCTACACTTGATTGTGATATGCGTTTATTTGCTTAAAATTAAAATGCTGATATGGGTTTGTTCACCGCAAACCTGGATTAATCTGTTCCACAGATCACTATCCATTTAAGTTACGAACTTGTTAACAGACAATACAAGGTAGTTTACCGTATATTAAAATGTAATACTAATGTTGTAGTGTTTCGTTTGTCTTTATGTTAATACACAGCAGCTTCAATACCTGTATTTGAAATAGTTAAGTAAAATTGATATTTGATTTGATACACAGCAGTTTTCCAGTTAGCGTTATCTTTTGAAGTTATACACTTTTTAACAAACATTAAAGCAACAATATTTCCTTCGTGGTTTGCTTGCTGAATTCCGTGTGTGAGTGTGTGTCAGTGTGAGACAAACAGTGTCTTGTCATGATCACAATTAACAGATATGTACATTGAACAGACTTGGTACGTTGTTTTCTTGGTTTTTTTTCTCATCCTGCTGTAACAGTCTTGCCAGTACTAAGCTGATTGTTATAATTGGTCGGTTGTGAAGAAGCAGACATTTTTGATGGAATATGCTGACAATCAAACTCTGTTTCATTACAAACATGTACCATGTTTGCGTAAGCATCTTGTCTTTTGCTTGGATTCAAACACTCTTTGGGTAGACTTGTGTAACTGTTCTGAGCTGTGTTGGTAGTAGCAAGAGACATATGAAGTCAGATGAACCGTTTTGGTCCACAACTATAGTCTGGTTCCAAATCTTGCAGCAATTTTCAACATTATACATCGTGAAAACTAGACACTTTAAAATAAATTGTGCGCACAAATTGTTTTTGTTTTTTAAATACGAATGATTGTGTGCAACTTTCTTATTAACTTTCTTTCATAAAGTGTACTTATTTTGTTCTAGCAATAGGTATGTTCCCTGTTTTGGTTGTGCACTAATTAACCTGCTTTGCTTTAAAAACAATTGTAAAAAATACACAACGGCCATGATTTCTCTTTAATTGAATGAATTTCAACTTTAAAAATATTGTTTAAGAGTACAGTGCAGATTAGATACGATTATTGTATGAAGAATTTGAGAAAAGTTGGTTTTACCTATTGTAAGCACAGAACGATACAATTTGGACACATGCTATGAATATGATTTAAAATTAATTTGACACTTACAAACCTGGCAACTGGCACTCCAACATTATTTACGAAAACAGGTATAAACATTAAACAAAACAAACAACTGAGGTCATTGTGGGTCTCGAACCTGTGACCGCCGGGTCTGCAGAACAACGCCATAACCATTACACCACGAAGGCAGCTATACAAGGTGGAGCTATACAATTCGGTACATATTTCACGCTACGGAAACATGATCGGCAGCATTCGGGATTTTCCAACATGGTTACAAAAAAGAAACCGGAGTTTACGAAACCAAAACTATACACAAACACATATATTTCATTCCCCCCCCAAAAAAATCTTTGACAATGAGTTTCATAATGTACTTTAACTCAACAGCAAAAACAATGAACATATACGGCTTGTACGTGTATTAACTTTGGCAGTGAGCGCATGTGAAGCCAGTTTATACAATTTGTACAACAGCCGCCTGCTGTACACAACTTTGCAACGAGAAAGAGCCTGTGACCGAGTTCTCCATCCAGTGAACTAGGTCAGGTCAATCTGATTAAGTGTGGGATTGAGTAACGTTACGACTTCACACGTAGGCCACCTCTAGTTATACGCTGTTTAGCCCAACAATATGACATGAGACGACCAAGGCAGCGCGACAATGGTGAGCTTTGTGCATTGGCCAACATGTGACAACAGTAAAACCGAAACTGCCGCACTGATCACAAACAAAGCCTGGTTTGTAAAAGAACTCCAAGGCGAGGCAGTCTTTCACATTTCATGAACCACCACATTTCCTGTCAAATGACAAAAGTGGCCCTTATCATCCATGTCTAAAGCACTTCCTAACCTCTGTGATCACTGTCAGATGAAAAGAATGTTGTGTCATTTCTTCAATGACGCTTTTTTCTTTTCTTCTTTAAAAAAGTTGCGCTGTATTTTCAAAGGATAATGCCCCCACCCCCCCTAAATAAAAGGCTTCCGAAGTTATACTAACAGATTCTGCGTTACAACAAATTCTACTGCGCATTTAGCTTGATACCGCCCAATGTGATCATGTTCGTCGTCCATTAAACGACTGTGGTAAGTTGTGACTATCAAATGCATTACCCACTCATACATTTTTGTTAAATCCAGCCTTGTTTGTGACTACTCAGCAGAGCGTATTTGCAATAAACAGACCGGTGCCGAACGAAGGCAATGCATGCTGGGAGTTTTTGTGTGTCTATAATTCCCCAAACTCTGGCATGGAGACAGGATCTTTGTGCCTACTTGGTCTTGTGCTTGCGTGTACAAACGAAGAGGGATAAGGTTCTAGCAGGACTGAACATACAATTGACCTGGGAGATCGGTAACATCTCCACCCTGACCCCACCAGGCTTGGATTTAAGCCTCGAACTTTCAAAACGGAAGGCCAACGTCCTAATCATTACGCTACGCGTCCGTGTCAAAAACAATACAAACAGGAACAGTTTCACTAAACAATACAACCGTTGCTCGTGCAAGCCAGGCAAAAACCCAAACGGAAAAGACACTTGTTATGTGAGTAATAAAAAGAATTCTGTGTGTCTGTTTGGAGTTTTCAATAGGCCTGTTGTATATATATGACTAAGTGCCAAAAGGTGTGCACGAAAAGCGGACAAAGGGGCTAAAAAATAAAAGTTGACAAACACGACTGATATTGTGATTTTTGTTAAGACAACAGATGCTGGAACCCAATTACGAAAAGAAAAGATAAATTTACCCAAATGATTTTACAAATAACGATAATTTTGTTCGTTATATCATTCAAAACGGCACTGAGTCATAGCATTAAGGTTATCTCGCACGTTTTTAAAGCTAGGGCTTTGAAACTTGGCACACAACCAAAGTATAATGACCTCCAGGTATGGTGCACATCACATTAAACAACATTGAATTTCAAGGTCACAGCGAGGTTAAATTTCCTTTGCAAACTGGAAAATTGTCGTTGTCACGTCTTACATGTTTTAATACTAGATCAGTTAGACTTTACATACTTCACATACTTTCAGCATTTTTATAAAACCTCATTAAAAGTGACCTGCTGGTTAATCTTTGTCAAAGTTCAAGGTCACAGCGGGGTCACATCTGGTCCAAATGTGGAATATTTTCAATTTATTCAGCGCGTTTATAGCACGAGCTTTGAAAATACACACAGTTCTAGTGTATAATGTTCACACACGATTAAAGTCTGGTTGAAAAAGTCAAGGTCACAGCAGGGTCGCGTTGAGGTCAAACATATACATTTTTCAATGAGGTTTTCTCATATGGTTTTGAAGCTAGGGCCTTGAAACTTGGCACACTACGCAAGTTAAATTAAACCTCATCAAATTCCAAGGTCACAGTAAGGTTAAAGATCCTTTAAGGATATTTTCTAAAAAAGGTGACCGCCTGGTTAATGTTTGTCAAATTTCAAGGTCACAGCAGTGCCATCTGGCTTAAACTTTTGAAAAATTGTCAATTTCTTCAACTAGTTTTATAGTGTTTGAAGTCATTCACACATGATGAAAGTCTGGTTGATAAAATCAAACGTCAAGGTCGCAGCGGGGTCGCATTGAAGTCAGACACATACAATTGTCATTTTCACGAACGCCTTTTAAGCAACACCTTTGAAACTTCACACATTCCAAAGTTTTGATGTTGTTTGGTTATAATCAAAGTGTGGTCAATTTCCATGATTGAGAGCATTCAGAGGGGTCAAGTTGAGGTCACACAAAAAGTGATAATCTTTATAAGACTCACCTTTGCTGCTATTGCTCACTTGACATTGGTGAAAGTGCTTATTTTATAATTGTTGATCTTGATGTTTTGACCAATTAATATTACCAGGATCAACCATACCAGATTTCAAAGTCCAGAAGTTGTCAAACCTCAAACCTGTTGGAAGTTTCAAAGATTTAAGCATCAACAAATTTCTATTTGATTTGACCTTAAATAACAGATTTGACCTTAAATCTTAAAACAGATCAACCAGACTTTGGTTTTATATAAATTGAAGTTCAATACAATTTCCTTTTTTTTTTTTACCCACACGAGACCCTGCTATGACCTTCACATTTCTCAAGGATCAACCTTGAATTCTCCATGTTGAACAATCATTAAGCAAAAGCGTTGTTTGAAGTTTGAAGGTTCTAGCTTCAAAAATCTCTGAAAAAATATGTTTCATCCGTTTTTTGAACCACATGTGACCCAGCCGTGACCTTGAAATCTGACAAGGGTCAACAAGACTTTTACCATGCATGGGGGCGATTAAACCCCTAATGTGTGTGAAGTTTCAAGGTTTCAACTTAAAAAACGTCTGAGAAAAATATACATTTTCCTTTTTGGACAATGTGTTGCACGCAAGACAACACGACAAACGCTCGTGTTATCATTCTTTTACTTTAAGGTCGACTTGCGTGCCCGCTCTTTCGCTAATCTCAATTAAAATTCATCTTGGAAGTTCGGTTTTATTACGCTTTTAATTAAGAAGATTAAACTAAGACAACAAATAGTTAGTTTTACCCATTAAACTCGATAAGGTAGTGACATTTTATGTTGAACGCAAGATGGTGTCGCACGCAAGATCTGAAAAGATGTTGACGACATAATTTCAACACTTGATAGCGCATTCGTGGTTCGTGATTTCTTCACAAATTTTGAACACAGAATGTGTCACGTGGTTCCGTAGATGAAGTAGATCTTTGTACATGTAAATTTTGTTTTTAAAAGAAAATAACCGTTAATTACCGAACATTTTGTCGCACGCAAGATATGACGAAATTTTCAAATCGTTTTCAAAAATGCTGTTCAAAAGTTCTGCAGTCTTTGCTGGATTACTTGAAAGACAGCAGTTTGATACACCGTTATCGCTTGACGTGTCGACATCAATTCCAGAGTTTTTGAAAAAGAAATTTAGTAAATATCTGCGATTGAAAAATGTATGCTGTGATGACGACACATCTTGCGTGCGACACCTTAAAATTCGGTTATCGAAAAAAAAAATTCTCTCGAGATTTAGATTTGACGTTTGGTCTCGTCTGTAAAGCGATGTTTCAGGCATTCAATCAAACTAAATGCAATTCATTTGTGCTTCTTGTTATTTTTCTGTGGCATATTCAAAACACGAGGTATCACGATGTCCGTTTTCAGATGGCCGGTTTTGGCGTTATTTTTGACTTTAAACAAAGATAACTTCAAAACCGTTCAAGTCAAACACACGAAATTATGTCCACTATCTCTTCGCACATTCATCCACACACACACCAATTTTCAGCAGACACACGTTTTTAGAAACATTTTTATTGTAAAACAAAGTCGTCTTCTGTTCTGTGAGCACCTTTTGGCACTTAGTCATATATATATCCATTCAGAGAGTGGTTTGCTTCTCAGTTGGATACCATGGGTTGACAACTCTCGCCATCAGTACCACCTGACCACTGATGAGACACAATAGTGTCGAAACACGTGTCTGGTCTAGGTACAAAAACAATGGTCCTCCTCAGGACTAGATTTCCTTGTGATACGTCCCCCACAAAGGGACTTTGCATTGTAAATCTCGGTCCCCCTTGAGGAGGGTCTGATGCTCCCAATAGGCTGTCTGTGAAGAGATGCTTTTTTCTCTTTCTCTTTCTCTGCTGAGAGATTTTAACAAATCTCGGAAGAAAGTCTCTGCTGACTTTCAATTGTTTCTTTCACAATTTCTGATGTTTTATATATATATATTACGAGCTCCACACCTGCATCACTAGAAATGGCATTAAACAAGAGATGCGTAAGATAGCAAAACAAACAAACCTGTTCTAGATAGATAATTGATTTCGCTTTTTCATCGTATGTAAACGCATGATAGATACCCTTCCAGAAGCTTCGCCTGTAGTTTTACTACAGAAATGCCTAACACTGAGATAGGTATTTTTCTTATGAGCGTGACGATACAATAACGTCATTGTTAGACAGATGGCGGAACAGAATTGACAACTTTGGATAATAATTTGATTGTTCTGTGGATCAAATAACCAACAGGATCGAGGAGGTTGAGTTCAGGCCAATATGAAGGAAATAGTTGTTTTCTTGAACATTACTTTAAGGAGCCAAAGCAGCAAATGAAAGGTGAGTCGTATGAGCATTTGCTGTTTTCGTTTTCTCATGTAACTAATGGACATTCATCCCGTGAAAGACAAAAAAATTACGGTTCTATTGTAGTGCATGGTAGTTCCAGCGCTTTTCACTTCGTTATATTTTCGTAAGGTGGCTCGGCGATGTCACGCTTATCTCCAGGGACGGCAGCTTTTTTCTCAACCGTTTGTCTTTTTGAGGCCGTTGCCTTTCTTCTTGGACGTCTGGTGTCATCTGAAGTGGCTGGTGCTCTTGAAACCGTTTTGGTCAGGTCTGTTGCCCCTTTAGGAGATGTCCCCACAGGCACAGCACGTATTGCCTCCTGACGTGAGGCTACAGGTTGAAGGTAGTCATCAGGCAGAGTGATGTTAGCTGTTGCCTCTATCTGACGTGAGACTACAGGTTGAAGGTAGTCATCAGGCAGAGTGATATTAGATGTTGCTCCTCTCTGACGTGAGGCTACGGGTTGAAGGTAGTCACCAGGCAGAGTGGTGTTAGCTGTTGCCCCTTCACGACGTGAGGTTACAGGGCGAAGGTAGTCATCAGGCAGAGTGATGTTAGCTGTTGCCCCTTCCTGACGTGAGGCTACAGGGTGAAGGTAGTCATCAGGCAGAGTGATGTTAGCTGTTGCCCCTTCCTGACGTGAGGCTGCAGGTTGAAGGTGGTCACCAGGCAGAGTGATGTTAGCTGTTGCCCCTTCCTGACGTGAGGCTACAGGGTGAAGGTAGTCATCAGGCAGAGTGATATTAGATGTTGCTCCTCTCTGACGTGAGGCTACAGGTTGAAGGTAGTCACCAGGCAGAGTGGTGTCAGCTGTTGCCCCTTCCTGACGTGAGGCTACAGGTTGAAGGTAGTCACCAGGCAGAGTGATGTTAGCTGTTGCCCATATCTTACGCGAGGCTACAGGTTGAAGGTAGTCATCAGGCAGAGTGATGTTAGCTGTTGCCCCTTCTTGACGTGAGGCTACAGGTTGAAGGTAGTCATCAGGCAGAGTGATGTTAGCTGTTGCCACTCTCTGACGTGAGGCTACAGGTTGAAGGTAGTCATCAGGCAGAGTGGTGTTAGCTGTTGCCCCTTCTTGACGTGAGGCTACAGGTTGAAGGTAGTCATCAGGCAGAGTGATGTTAGCTGTTGCCCCTTCCTGACGTGAGGCTACAGGTTGAAGGTAGTCATCAGGCAGAGTGATGTTAGCTGTTGCCGCTTCACGACATGAGGTTACAGGTTCAAGGTAGTCATCAGGCAGAGTGATGTTAGCTGTTGCCCCTTCCTGACGTGAGGTTACAGGTTGAAGGTAGTCATCTGGCAGAGTGATGTTAGCTGTTGCCCCTTCCTGACGTGAGGCTACAGGTTGAAGGTAGTCATCAGGCAGAGTGATGTTAGCTGTTGCCCCTTCCTGACGTGAGGCTACAGGGTGAAGGTAGTCATCAGGCAGAGTGATGTTAGCTGTTGCCCCTTCTTGACGAGAGGCTACAGGTTGAAGGTAGTCACCAGGCAGAGTGATGTTAGCTTTTGCCCCTTCTTGACGTGAGGCTACAGGGTGAAGGTAGTCATCAGGCAGAGTGATGTTAGCTGTTGCCCCTTCTTGACGTGAGGCTACAGGTTGAAGGTAGTCATCAGGCAGAGTGATGTTAGCTGTTGCCCCTTCTTGACGAGAGGCTACAGGTTGAAGGTAGTCACCAGGCAGAGTGATGTTAGCTGTTGCCCCTTCCTGACGTGAGGCTTCAGGTTGAAGGTAGTCACCAGGCAGAGTGATGTTAGCTGTTGCCCCTCTCTGACGTGATGTCATAGGGTGAAGGTAGTCACCAGGCAGAGTGATGTTAGATGTTGCCCCTTCCTGACGTGAGGCTACAGGTTGAAGGTAGTCATCAGGCAGAGTGATGTTAGCTGTTGCCCCTTCCTGACGTGAGGCTACAGGTTGAAGGTAGTCATCTGGCAGAGTGGTGTGAGCTGTTGCCGCTTCACGACGATAGACGACCGAGCGAAGGTAGTCGTCATGCATAGTGAAATTGACCTTTGCTGCGTCCCGACGTAAAGCTTCAGGGTGAAGGTAGTCATCAGGCATAGTGTTGTCTGAAAATCCAGAAAGCAGGCCGACAGACGTCATAGTGAAAGTCGAAAATTGTGTCAAGTACTCTTTATTTCTGCTTAGACTAAGGCATTGAACTTTACCCTTATGTAAGTTATTTGCACTTAGTTTGTAATTATAAACGTGAGACTGGTCAAGTGTTTTTGAATATCACTTGTTAAATATACAAACAAGTCGCGTGAAGCAAAATTAATACATATACTCAATCTGTTAAACTCACAGAATAAAACTGAACGGACTGTGTTTCACAAAGACAATAGTCAACAATAGCTCTGTCGATATCCTGCGAAAGCGGTGACTGAATTTTCGTGAAAAGCTCTGATCTCTTGAAGTCACAAGTTAGTATAGCGCAGCAGAGTACAGCGCTTTACAGGGAAACGCCCCTTTTTTTTAAAACTCTTTAAAACGTTTTTAGCTGGTTTTTGAATCCAAACAATTTATATCTATGAGTTTTTGGATTTAGGAAATTATAAAGAATAAGACGAAATAATTTTTGGCTAGATCTCAATTTTTAAATTTTTTTTATTAGAATTTGGTGATTTTTAATGACCAAACTCATTAATTATTTTTAAAGCGTCCAAGCTGAAATGCAATCCCCTAGTCTGTTCTTTGTCGAATATTCCTTGACCAAAATTGCAATCAATTTGAGTAAATAGGGACGTCACCACAGTGCGGCCTCAAACTTTACAAAAAGCCGGATATGACGTCATCAAAGACATTATTTTAAAAAATGAGAAAAAAACACAACTGGGGATAACATTTGAATAAACTCACATGAAAAACTTCATAATAATCTGTCTGGTAGTTTTCTAGGAATCGCTGTGCACTCAAGTACACACACACACATACATGCACCATCACACTCATCTCGATTCCCAGTCTATGGCAAGACATTTAGTCAAAACTTGACTAAATGTAAGAATGAAAAAACTTGACATATTTGCTCTTGGGTATATCACTTTGATCAAACTGTTATTCAATTCTATCTCACAGTAAAAAAAAAAAAAAAGTTTGTGACTTTTCTACCTTTTCTTTAAACTAAAAGCTTGAATTACTTTGAGATAGTGTATTTACAGTGGCATTCTTTTTAAAATTCGGAAAATGCGAGCTTTGATGCCTTGATTTGTGGTTCTGGTCACAAAAAGCGTAATTGTTAAGCAGTATAACTTTTTGGTGAATTCGGTGATTACTTTGTATTTTTCTCATGCAATAAGCGAATCAGATTTCTGAAATTAAAAATAAATATCTTTAGATTTGCTTAAAAATACAGATTAAGATTACAATGAAAGTTGCAATCAATACCCCATATTTCATCAATATTCCTTGATTGGAATTGTCCACCTTCAGAGCAACTATAATTGAAACACTTTTGCAAACAAAACTGCCTATTTTTTTGTATTCTCCAGACTTTTTTGGCCCAAGGATAGCTGAATAAAAAAAAATAGGCAGTTTTGTTTGCAAAAGTGTTTCAGTTATAGTTGCTCTGAGTGACCCTTGTCGAATTTGAAAGTTCAGAACTAAGCTTTCGTGAGTTATTGTTTGGGGTCTGCAGGGTTCAGCCTGGATGAAAAAGACATTGGGACATTTTTTGCATGATTAATGGAAATCAATGGCCTTTCGAACAGTATAATAAATTTCAAAATGACCAGTCTCACCACAAATATGTAAACAACTTTTCGAGTTTCTTTTCCACGAGTAGCATACATGTTTGCAAGGTCTGATTCACAATGAGTTATCATTAACGTTACCTTCAGCGTTTTTAACATTTGGAGCAGCAGGTGCCATGGTGGCAGTCTCGTTGACGTTGGTTATGTTTTGATAATCTGGATTATCTTCAGCAGTCTTTGAGCTAGATGTTGTTTGCCAAGCTTCAATTGAAGAGGCGGCAGGACAGATATGGTCATCAGACTGCGTGGTATGAAATGTCTGTGCTTACGTCTGACGAACCTGGAACATATTCATTTTATGGCATTTGTCTTTAGCATTGCTAAGCTCCAGCCATATTTAATCTTTTTCCTCTTGCATACTATTCTTTCTGAGATAGTCCGATCGGAATGCTTGCCCATCTTTTGGTACTTGAACACATGTTTGTAAATCATTTGAATAACCAGAATATCGAGACTATTGATATGGGAGTAGTGGTCGAAACTAAGCATTGCTGTCCCTGTTCTTCTTGTCGCTGCTGGTTTTCTTTTTTCTGTTAAGACTTGATAGTGGGGCGGGGATATAGCTCAGTTGGTAGCGCGCTGGATTTGTATTCAGTTGGCCGCTGTCAGCGTGAGTTCGATCCCAGGTTCGGCGGAAATTTATTTCAGAGTCAACTTTGTGTGCAGACTCTCTTCGGTGTCCGAACTCCCCCCCCCCCCCGTGTACACTACATTGGGTGTGCACGTTAAAGATCCCACGATTGACAAAAGGGTCTTTCCTGGCAAAATTGCTTAGGCACAGTTAATAATTGTCTACCTATACCCGTGTGACTTGGAATAATAGGCCGTGAAAGGTAAATATGCGCCGAAATGGCTGCAATTACTGGCCGTATAAAATTTCATCTCACACGGCATCACTGCAGAGCGCCTAGAACTGTACCCACGGAATATGCGCGATATAAGCGTCATTGATTGATTGATTGAGTGTTTCAAGCATGTGTTTTCACGCCCTCAACCCCCCCCCCCCCCCGACTGTCTCTTTCTCGGCTTCCCCCCCCCCCCCCCCAAGTAAAACCTTTCTTATTTTTTCTTCTGCTGACGTAAGTCCATCACTTCCCCAGCCCGATGCACCTTCATCTCCAATAAATCATCATGAAGTACCGCAATCTTAATTGGTCACATTGCCACCACACCTTAATTTTGATGTGTGAGTCCTATGTTCACTTCAGAGCATGATGGGATTATCGTCTAATAACTGTAAAACATGACAAATAACACACACAAAGCAAAAGAAAAAGTGTGTGCATGCTGGCAGAGACATTACTATATATATTTTTACCTCGACCATGAACGTCTATGCATCCGCAACGTATCCACAATTTTCATTAAGCTTAGTTGGCACTGTCTGATGGTCTATTGACAGACACATTGTTGACGCTGTGGATATTTTGCGGAAGCTGATAGTTTGCTGCGTGGTGGGGAGAGAGAGAGAGAGAGAGAGAGAGAGAGAGAGAGAGAGAGAGAGAGAGAGAGAGAGAGAGAGAGAGAGAGAGAGAGAGAGAGAGAGAGAGAGAGAGAGAGAGAGAGAGAGAGAGAGAGAGAGAGAGAGAGAGAGAGAGAGAGAGAGAGAGAGAGAGAGAGAGAGAGAGAGAGAGAGAGAGTTCTGAAAGAAATGTTTCCTTACCTTTGTTTGAGTCTTCTGCAATTTCAGCATAAATGTGTGAAGTAGCACTGCTCAAGGAATCATTGTCATCTTGCATTTCAGGTGGGACGTGTCGAAACCTCACTGCACCAGCTGAGTGACGTCGTACATTGTGGGGAAGAGGAGGAGGTAGAAAACTCTGTGGTCGGCCTGTCGATCAGAAATGTAAGTAAAGCACGTGAGTTTTAAAACGTTCACCTCCACGAAATAATACATGCAGCTGTATCCGACTTTACTTTTCAAAAAGATGAAGATGGCTAACTGCTTCAATCAGACTCCATGATCAACAGCTTTCAGTACATGTGTCAAATTTTAAATTGTCCATCCATCCATCGTTTCCTTCCTTACTTCTTCTTTCAATTATTCAGTCAATCGTGTGCGTCTTTAAATTATTTATTTATTTTTTATTCAATTTATGTTTACATGAAATTGGGTTATGCTTGCCCTTTTGTCCGTGCAGATTTGATGATCTTTTTGCCTGGCACTTTAAAAAAAATTGCTTTAAAAGAAACAACTTTTCGAGGACATTCGTTGATGCAATAACGAGCTTAACTTGATTGAAAAATCCCGTGCTTAAATAACACCATGCGTTGATTACCTCTTCGTTTAAAAAGAATCCCAAAGAGAACAATGACGAGAATAAAGATTCCGCCCACTGCACCCAGCAGTGCAAAGACAATAGGCGTTACATCAGTTGCAACATCTGGTGATAAACTTTCCGTCGTGGTTACTGATAATTCAACTGAAATACCAGTTGATTTAGTTTGGGTAAGGAAAGTACGACTTGATCCTTTTGGCAACGGTGCTTTTGATGGAGTCGTCAGAGTGGTATCAGTGCTGCCTTCCAGTATGGATGTGGTAGTTGTTACTCCTGGGAAAAGTAAGAAAGGTCAGAGTGGTGCAATTGATATCTATAGGCAATATACAATATAGGCTAACGTCAATTTCTCCATTAAACAAAAACCACACTCGACTGTATTTCTAAACATTAAAGCGATTCTTTGGTTTAAGTAGTACTAAGAGTACTGGCAGTTGTAATAGCTTGCAAGCTGGCCAGCCTTTAAAGGTGTGGCTCCGCTAATCTGCACTTGATTGTGTTTGGTGTTGTTCATCAATGCATTATTCCGCAGTATCTTGACAAAGAGAATTTGGGAAGAAATGTTTACGTTAATTTTGGTTGTTAGGAATAAGCAGAGTTTGTTCAAATGGACGGCTTGCTTTAAAGAAGATGTTCCTCGACGTTGCTGCAGCCATACAGCAGTTGAACTTTAAAAAAAAAAATGTGCATGAAAAAAGTCTTTTCTCGTATGTCTTTGCATTCAATTTTGAATGCTGTCAAAAATTAAAATGTGCATATCAACAGTGTGAGTAAGTTCACGGTACTAACTACGTAGCGATTTTTGGAGTCAAATAAATATTTGTGAAGGAAAAGTCGCGTGAAGCGCATTATACGAATTCAGAAAATAACTCCGTCGAGTTTTTACTGGTTGTGGGAGAGTGACGTTTTTGTGTGCAAAACCTCCTACACATATTTGAGGCTCCAACCGCTGGCGAGGGGTTTAGCGGAAACACGTGAAAACACACACGTGTTTCCGCCGCACCCCTCGCTAGTGATTGGCTTGTACGAGGTTTTGTAAGAAAGGGTTTCTCTACCACAACCCATACAAACCCGACGGAGTTATTTGTGAAAATCGTCTATTGAGACATTCAATCAGTCTGTCGGCCTTAAAGACCGGAACAGTAGAGTCTATATCAGTCAGTGAAGTTAGTGAACATTTAT